>NC_041381.1:684327023-684345379 GCF_002162155.2 Triticum dicoccoides | reverse complement strand
GCTGTTTTGGGGGGAATTGTTAAAACATAAGGAGTTCTTTTTCTCTTTGTGTAAATTCAATGTGGGGAATGGTGAAAACACCAGATTCTAGGAAGACTGGTGGATTGGCCCAAAATCATTAGAAGACAGTTACCCCCATTTATATAACATATGCTTTGATAAGAAAGAATAAGTCAGTGGCAGTAATTCCGAGAAATGGGCTTGATAAGGAGAGGTTCAGAAGAACTTTATTGGGGGGATCGTTGGAACTATGGGGGCGCAACAAGGAGGCTTGTGGTAGTGTAGCTTTAGACAAACAAAATGATAAAATCAGATGGACTTTGATGGGCAATGGCAAGTATACTGTTAAGTCTTGTTACAAACACCTAGTCTGGGCTAGACTCAAATATCCTTATAATTCTTTATGGAAAACAAAAATGCCCCCTAGGTTCAAAGTTTTCTTATGGCTAATGCCAAGAGACAGCATTCTTACTAAAAACAATCAGAGAAAAGAGGATGGCAAGGTGACAGTAAATGTTCTTTTTGTGGTAGGGAAGAAGACATAGATCATCTGGTCATACATTGTTCTGTTGCAAAAATGTTATGGATGGTTATGAAATGCTCGTTTGGAATGCATGATATTCCTGATAGTGTCAATAATATTTTTGGTGTGTGGCTTGGCAAATTTGATAAAAATGACAAAAGTCTTCTGACATTAGGTATTTCTGCGATGTTGTGGACTATGTGGAAGCTTAGAAACAGATTGGTTTTTGATAATACCAGGGTAAGTGACCCCTCGTGTGCATGTGAATCTGATCATTAAGAAATTACATGATTGGTGTTCATTGCAGAAAAACCAAGAAAAAATAAAGCGCATGACGGAGGGCGTAAGGCAGGTTGAGTGGGTGGCTCGGGAGATCTTCAAAGCTGCACATGGATGGAAGACGAGAGTGCCAAGACTGACTGCTCCTGGAGACCAAACATGATGAAGATCCTCCCCCCCTGAAGTCATCAGCTGCTTCTCCTTTCGTTATGCACCTCTTGTTGTTTGTCTTTTGGACATGTAATAAGTATGTTCCCACGATTGAGAGTTTGTTAGTTTTGCCCTAGTGTATATGCCGGTTGTAGCCTATTTTGATGTGAGCTGCTGGGAGGGAGGGAGGGATGGCTCCTTCTCCTTGTAATAGCAGTGTCAAATTACTCTATGCTTTCGAGTAGTTGGTAGGGTATTTGTAGTTCTGAATACAATGTGGTTTCTATTATATGATGAAATCGGAGAGAGAGCTCTCTTTATCAAAGGAAAAAAACTGCCAAGAATCGTTCGCAAATGCCACCCCCCCCCTAGCGATCGTTTGACAGCTAAGGGTGTCCAATGAAATCATGTGCCACTCAAATCACAATGCATTTCTGCACGGATTTTGATGCGTGGTGTGCACGTGATGCATGATGCAGCCAGCGCACTTCTGACTACCGATGTCGATCGATCTTAGACGCTCCCTTTATTTATAGGCAAAATGTATCGGAAACCTTTGCAAAAGCAAGATATAACCACGACCACGTACGTACTAGTGTCCAAAAGTTTCTCCCCAAGATCATCAATGGCGAAGGTACCTGGTGCTTCGCTCGGCCCCTTCCCTTTTGCGGACGTCGAAGCTGACTCAGGCTTGGTCTCCGACGTGCCGGAGCAGCTTCCAGAGGAGCACGCCGACGCCGACCTTGTGTCCGCCCTGCCCAGCGCGCCGATGGCCATGGGCCTGTCGAACCTCCGTCTCTACAAGGGCTTCTGGCTGCCGGAGTGGTCTGTCCCGGCGGCCGTCGCCCTACAGCGCCGCTTCGAGCCCCGCCGGGACGACGTCATCGTGGCCAGCTTCCCCAAGTGCGGCACCACATGGGTCAACGCCTTGACGTTCGCCACCATGGCGCGGCGCGCCTACCCCGCTGCCGACGCCGGGCACCCGCTGCTACGCCTCAACCCGCACCAGTGCATCCCTTTCCTGGAGGGCCTCTTGGGCAGCCGGCGAGGGGAGGCCAAGCAAGCTTGGTGATTCGGATATGTAGATCTTCTTCTCTGGAACCGACTTTGTGTAACCCTAGCCCCTTTCAGTGTCTATATAAACCGGAGGGTTTAGTCCGTAGGACAACAACAATCATAATCATAGGCTAGCTTCTAGGGTTTAGCCTCTATGATCTCGTGATACATCAACACTTGTAATACTCATATCATCAAGATCAATCAAGCAGGAAGTAGGGTATTACCTCCATCAAGAGGGCCTGAACCTGGGTAAACATCGTGTCCCCGGCCTCCTATTACCATTAGCCCGAGATCCGCCGATTTTGACACCGACATTGGTGCTTTCATTGAGAGTTCCACTGTGCCATCACGATAAGGCTTGATGGCTCGCCTCGTTGTCAAGGACAACATCACCTCTGGAGGAACCCTGGTTGTAGGCCAGACTCTCCGGCTGGGCGGCTCTCGTGAATGCGTCCCGCTCTAAAAGGGCGTGGCTACTTAACGGGGCCACTTGGAATATAATTTCTTCGGACCTATAATTCTCCAGTGTGCCGAAATACCACATCTAGTGTGATTTTTCCCGCACATCGTGCCTCCTGACTAGGGATGATATCCCTGAAGGTCGTGTTGCTCTGCTCAATGCGGCTCTTGTCTATTTCCATCTTTTTAAGAGTCTCCTCGTAGATGAGGTTTAATCCGTTGCCGCTGTCCATGAGCACTTTAGTAAGCCGAAAGCCGTCCACAATTGGACTAAGGACTAACGCGGCTGGTGCCCGAACTGTTCAGAATTGAGGTTTGTCACTGGCATTGAAGGTTATAGCCGTGTTGTTCCATGGATTTATTGCTACAATGTGGCAGACTTCAGCAAGGCTGCGGAGTGCGCGTTTACGCCTGTTATTTGAGGCGAAAGTCTCGAACACTGTTAGTATTGTATTATTATTCTCCGTGGGATGGTGCTCTGCGGTATTGTTGATGAGGAGATCCTCGCCGCGCTTAGCCACCTGCTGGAGTACCCAACAAGCTCTAAGGCTATGTGTTGGTATGATATTCGGTGTACTGTGAATTTTGCATGGCCCGTTGAGCCATCTCTCTAGTACGGTTACACGCCCTGTGAGAGGCTTTTGTTTCTTTGGAATTATATTGGGTGGCTCGTGAGAGCGCACCCTTTTAGTTCGGACGGGGGATTTAGTGAGAGCCGGAGGATCCCAGAATTTTGTTTGGGTTTTCGAGGCGCTTACCATCGCACAGTACTTCTATACTATGGCCGCCACGTCAGCAAAGTGTGTGATGTCACGGCGGCTTATGGCGTTGACGATTCCCTTGTCCATGCAATTTTTGCAAAAGAATGAAATTGCGTCTTCCTCGCGACAGTCCTTGACCTTGCTCATTACAAGGAGGAATCTGGCCCAGAAGTGATGTATTGTCTCTTGGGGCTCTTGTCTAATGTGGGAAAGATCGCTTATATCTGGGTGGGTGGGTAGATTTAAGACCAAACCCTGACCCGATCTGAAACCCAGGGGCGACGGAGCTCCCGAGCTTGACATCTCGGACTCCAGGATGTTTCCCAATACTTGTGGCCCATTGCCCGATACTATGTTCGGAGCCTGGGCCATCTCCTCCCGTAGACGGGTATCTGGCTCGGAAAGCTCGGGAATCCGGACATAGTTTGTCCTCAAAATAGAGGGAGAATCGATGTTTGGTTCTTCCACCACCGCTATCTGATGGGTGACCGGCGGAGAGTTAATCTCCCTTTGGTCGGGTTTAAGCCCGATCCGATCATAGTCCATAGCGACTCCCAGGACGGCGATGCGATCCAAGAGCTCGTTCATGGAGGAGAGATCCATTGGATCCATATGCTCGGTGAATTCCGAGCTGACATGGAGGCTGTTTTTGATGATCTGAGAAGTCATCGTCGGCGTGGTGGCCGAACGGGCGGTCATGACGAAGCCGCCCAGCCGGAGAGTCTGGCCTACAACCAGGGTTCCTCCAGAGGTGATGTTGTCCTTGACAACGAGGCGAGCCATCAAGCCTTATCGTGATGGCACAGTGGAACTCTCAATGAAAGCACCAATGTCGGTGTCAAAATCGGCGGATCTCGGGCTAATGGTAACAGGAGGCGGGGGACACGATGTTTACCCAGGTTCGGGCCCTCTCGATGGAGGTAATACCCTACTTCCTCCTTGATTGATCTTGATGATATGAGTATTACAAGAGTTGATCTACCACGAGATCATAGAGGCTAAACCCTAGAAGCTAGCCTATGGTATGATTGTTGTTGTCCTACAGACTAAACCCTCCGGTTTATATAGACATCGGAGGGGCTAGGGTTACACAGAGTCGTTTACAGAGAAGGAGATCTATACATCCGAATTTCCAAGCTTGCCTTCGACGCAAAGGAGAGTCCCATCCAGACACGGGACGAAGTCTTCAATCTTGTATCTTCATAGTCCAACAATCCGGCCAAAGTATATAATCCGGCTATCGAGGACCCCCTAATCCAGGACTCCCTCAGAGGGTTTTAAAACCAATAAGACAATGTACTCTGTGGCACTATGCAACTAATTATGTGTCAGTGTGCAACTACTTATGTGGCACTGTACAACTAATTATGTGGCACTGTGCAACTACTGATGTTCAACTGAGAAAGTCATAAAAATGAAAAACAGATTGCAAACTAGTTTTGTGACTTGAAAAACTAAAGATGGTACAAGTAGGAAATTTTAAAAGACTACAGATTGATTGAAAAAAATAAAGAAGAATGTAATGCTTCTTGTCTTACTTGCTAATCTGCTTCGGTACGTCGATGCCAATAATCTGGAAGTGCTCGATGCTCTGCTTTGGGTAATGCTTCCTCCGTAGCTGGCGTACTGCCCCCGCAATCATAGAGGCGATGTCCATCAACTCAATGTCTTCTAGCTTTCTGTTTGAATCAAGGACTTTGAAGCGTCCGTCCCTCAGGTTGATGTTGAAGACCCAATAATGCCTGCCTCCTTCGCGGCCATTTACATTATCGCACTCAAGCACTGGCAGCATGACCTGCATGCGTGAACGATTCACATACATATACACACTGTAGGTAAGAAAAAACACTACAAAAATGAGATGTGAAAAAGTTGAAACAGGTTGGCAAAAGGTATTTGCCAACTAATAGATGTGTCATGTGCAAATGAACGTGTTATGAGTGCCAAATATGAGATGGATCATGTGGGCATAGCACTCACCAAATCTTTCTTGTCGAGACGGTTCTTGTGTTCAAACTTCTTGTTTATCTCATTCGTATTGTAGATACCCTGTTGTAAATTGATCTACAGCAAAATTATAAACATGCCTCAAGCACTAGGGTATGAAAAAGACTCCCTGGTTGGTCAACAAAAGTGGTACAAAAAAGGAAGAGTGTATAAAGTTTTTGAAAAACTTACAAAAAACGTTAGTGGCATGACAACTTTCTTTGACCCTTCTGGTAAGTTATCCATGAGGTGTATGATTCCAGTCTCAATAAATTTTTTTGAAAGCCACTGCTTTGGCTTCATTGAATCAACTAACTCCTTCAAAGAAATGAATAATTACCATACCTGATTATCTCAGGGCTGCATAAGAAAGACAAAGTTAGCTTGAAGGATCACATAAAGAAAGGAAAAATGTGCAATTAAAAAAATTGTTATGTGCAAAATGTTCTCCTTGTTGTGCAACTAAGTGGGTGGTACTGTGCAACTGAAAAAAGATATGTATATAGGCTGTGGGGAGTTGACTTGCCTGGTGTTCTCATCATCTAGTAGACTAAATAGACAGCCAACCCCCAACTAAGCAGACTAATAGACAAACGAACCTAGTACAAACAGGAAGCCAACTAGACATGACACTTAGTGCTTAGTACCACCCAGGCAAAAAACTATAAAAATATGAGGACAACCAACTACTACAGTGATGCAGCCAACTGGGCAGTCAGCCTTGTGCAACTGCACAGCTTATAAGTCAACTAGTTTCACGAAGGCAAGAAATAACTAGGTCGAAAAAAAGTTTACTAAAGCCAGCCAGTTGAGTATGATAATTTGTGCAACTGGGACAAACAACAGGACTAGGGCAAAAAGAAATGCAAAACAGGAAGCAGAGCACCTTTCTGCAACTCAACAGCATATAGACAACCAACCTACTACAAAACAGGAACAAAACTAAAGCATGACAACTAGTGCAAAAAAAGTAAAACATGTGGACAACCAACTAGTACATGGATGCAGCCAATTAACTAATCAGACAACTTGTGCAAACTGAACGATGTGTAGACATCCAACCTAGCACAAAACATCAAGCAAACTAAGCAGGGCAACTAGTGTCCAGTGTAGAACACATGGACATCCAACTAGTATAGTGATGCAGACAACTCAGTAGGCAAAACGTGTACGCCTGAACAGCGTGTATACAACCGACTAGTACAAAATAGTAAGACAACTAGTGCAACAGCAGAGCATATGGACAACCAACTAATATATGGTTGCAGCCAACTGGGAAGAACAACATAGAACTTGAACTCGACATAGAACTTGAAGAAGAACTAGGAGAAATCATGAACAGATCTCAAAACCCGCGCCCTTGACAGCTACAACCCTGGAGAACGAACAACATCTCTCCATCGCCCTGGACGTGCATCCCCTGCTAGCTTTCGAACACCGTAGCAATACAAGTGCCCATGCCCTTCCCAACTACACCACTCTACTTTGCAATTAAAAAAACAAAGAGTGTGCAATTTAAAGCACTATTCTATGCAACATGCTTTGCTTGCTGTGCAACTAAGTGGGTTGTACTATGCAACTGAAAAAATATATGTACATAGGCTGTGGGGAGTTTTCTTGCCTGGTATTCTCACCATTTGCTCATGGGATATGCCTGAACCAATACACAATGGCAGCGTAAAGCTTGTTGACAGCCTCGTTTGAGTTGAAGGTCTTCTTTTTGTTGTAATCAATGAATGAAGACCTTTGAGATGCTCCGGGCCTTATTACTCTCCTCTCTCTTCGTGCAATATATGGTACTGAAGAACTGCTCGTGCCAACTGCTGGTTCTCCGCATAGCGGGGTGTGGCAGCTGTCTGGTGATCCAACATCTGGCTGGTGAGCTAATCCCTTGCCAGCATCAGCAGCAAGACATCCTTCATTCGTTGTTGCTGGGTCCAAGTCATCCTCGTCTATGAAAACCACATTTGCTTCCCCTATTTGTGCTGCTGGAGCAAGTGCTGCAGCATGCCCAACATCATCATCTAGGCCTAGGTCAAAAGGTGGTACATCGCAGTACCCGTCACCATGATAGCTGCAAGAATTTGATCTGCGTATGGGTTGAAGGCCAGGGCATCTTCTTGCAGCACATTCACAGGTGCATCGTTCACTGACCTGGTTCGCAGTAATGTTGTAGTTGGCGGCCTGGGAGGCTTGCACCTGCTTACAATGTTGAACACCTTCTCTTGTGTTAGTCTATTCTGAAAATCAGCTCTTGGTGATGCAGACTTGCTTGGATGCTCTGTGGTAGCTTTTGGAGACGGCAGTTTGACAGATTGACAACCTCCTTCTATGTTTGGCATTGAAGAATCTGTATGAATTGTGACCTTGGGGCTTGCGGTTGCAGTTGAGTCTTCCTGAACAACTCTGCTAGTTTTGACTGTGACCACTTCAGTTGGTACACCGGTATATGCAGTTGGCACCTTTGCAGCCTGAGTTGGCACCAAACAAGCAGAACTTGGCAGTCCTGCAGTGTTGGCTGTGGCACGTTGTTCTGTCTCGTGTCTGGACCCCACACCTTTCCTTCCCTATTCCTCCTTTGTGCCCTTGGCAAATTGGACAATCTTTTAATGCTTAGCTGCTTTAGGTGGGGCTGTTGGCAGAGGAATCTTCCCCTTGATTGAACTCCTGTGATGGTTGTAGGCTCAACAGGTATTGCTCACACATCTTCAGTGGTGGTTGGCTCTCTGATCACTACAGTTGGCACAACAGTTTGCGCCACAGCTTCCTTGTCCACATTTATTTCCGCATCTGCCCTCGACATCTCTTGCTTGGTTTGAGGCAGCTTCAGATTCTTCTTCATTGTAACTCCTTTGCTCTTCTGGACCACATGAGGGTTTGCCACAGATGCTATCTTGCTCTTGCTGGAGCTGATATCAGGAAGCTGCTACAAATATTCCTTGTATTTCTCCTTCAAATGAACCCAATCAAGACCCTTCCCTGCTTCCTCCATGTCAACTGGATTCTTTTCAGCCTCACTCAAGAAGAACAGATTCTGGTCAATAGCAAAATCTATCTTGTCACACAAGTCTCGCTTATGGACGTCTGGCACAGGGAAAGTGGATGGCAAAGCTGGCTTCATGTTGCACAGCTTGAACATGTCAATGCTGCCCTGAGACTCCGCTTCATCATTTCTCTTTGAGTTTGGCAAATTCTTGTCTTTCCAGCAAGTTTTGTCAATCAACATCTGTAGTGTGCTCCTGCTGCTCATTGAGTTGTTGCTGCTGGCAAGTTTGGCAGATCTGGTTGTGTTGCCCCCTGTACCACCAGAACCAGGGGCATTGTAATCATCATCATCTAAACGGTCAGTGCCTCCATTGGATCCCCCTTGATCATCAGGATTGGCATCCTCGTCTTCTTCCTCGTCATCTTCTTCCCCCTCACTACCATCCATTGTTGCAGCTTTGTTTCCATCTCCTTCTTTACCAACATTTTCTTGTTCCTCCTCTGCCTCACTATCTTCTTCCTTGCCCTCCTCCTCCCCTTTGTCCTCTTTTCCTTTTTCCTCCTCCTCCTCCTCCTCTTCCTCCTCCTCCTCATCATCATCATCATCCTCTTCTTCTTTGTCATCCTCCTCTGATTCATCCTCATCTGTCTCCCCGTCGTCTTCCACATCTTGTGGTACTTCAGTTTCATCATCTTCTTCTGACTCCTCCTCATCGAACTCTTCTTCTTCTTGTATAGGTGAAACTCGTCTCTTCCTTTTTGGAGCATAGCATGACGGAGCGGTTCCCTTTGATGTCTGTTGTACATATGGATCAACATCCGGTTCCTCATCATCGATCTTGGCAACTGCTTCGATGAAGGTGCCAACCTGTTCAGTTACTGCCTTGCACAAGTCATTGACCACTTTGGCAATCTTTGCATTTTTCTGCATAAAAAAATTGAGCACTTATTCAATTATAAAAAGTTTAAAAAAGAAATGTTGGTAAATGATCGAAACTAATTTATGCAAAAGACTTACCAGCGGATTGTACGTTAGTGGTAATTTGGATGCAACAAATGGTTGAGCTTGCAAAAGACCACCGAACAGTGGTGTCTGCTCCGTGCCCCTATACTCATCTTTAAGCTGATGTGAAAAAGGAGAAAAAGAAAATGACAAGGTTATCAAAGCAGATATTGTGTTGAAAGAAAAACATAATTTTATAACTTGTGCAACTACAACAAAATGTTGGGCAGGCAGGATTCTACATGAATGCAGCTGCACAAAACCAAAAAAACTGCACCCGAAAGGTCACCTGAAAAAAATGTTTATGCCAATTATTATCGCACATCTATGCAACAAGATAAGTAAAATTGTGCAACTTGAAACATATGATGTCTCATACAAAAATGAACATGTGACCACATGCCGAAAACTAGAGCTAAAAGTTGTGAAACTACATGCATTCTTGTGCCAACTAATTACAGTTTTTGCGCAACTACCAAAAAGTGTCTACCTAAAATTTCTACCAACTTGTGCAACTGAACAACATATGCAAAACAACTGCAGAACATAAGGAAAGCCAACCCCCAACTAAGCAGACTAATAAACAACCAACCTAGTACGAACGGCGAGAAAAACTAATGCAAAGTGCAGAACATGTGAACAGCCAACTAAGAAAAGGGGTGCAACCAACTGGGTAGAATGCAACTAAACCAAAAACTAGTTCAATCAGCCATTGAATTTTCTGCCAACTGTTGTCACACATATGTGCACCAAGATAAGTAAAACTATGCAACTTGAAAAATGTGACCACATGCCAAACTAGAGCTACAAGCTGTGCAACTACATGCATTATTGTGCCAACTGATTACAGTTTTGCGCAATTACGAGGAAGTGTCAAAAAGCTGTTCTTAAAGACCTATATGCAGCTACCAAGGAATTAAAACTGGGAAGAAATGAAAAGAACATAAAAATAGACACTGTTAAAAAAACAAAATGGGAACTCACTTGTAATTTGTCGAACACACCAGGAGAGATCGTGTCCTTCTTGATCACCTTGGCAATTAGGTTACTGTCCCATGCATTTGATTGTATCACACAGTTGCTTGCTGGGATGTCATGAACGAGCGTGTCAAGGTACAGGATCTGCCGCAGAACCAAAAAAGAAAAACCAAATTTCAGTTATTATGAGGAGTATTTTTCAGAAACTATGACTGCACAAGAAGAAGAAAAACACATTGAAGCGCTAGTTTTCACTCACCATCAAGTGATACAAGCAGCAGCAAACAGTTTGCTTCGCCTGGTACATGTTCTGGAAAGCTTCATTAATGTGTTCTGGTACAAAAAGGCAAATGTTTGTGTTCTTGAGGTTTTCATGATCTAGCACGAGTCCGTAGCACTTTGGGATCAACCTCAGAGCCGTGGTTGGTGCTAGGAAAGTGCTGAATGCAACCGCTAGCCAGGCCATAAAGAATGTGTCATACGTTCTTCCCCCCATATCGTTAATCATCTTGGTCCATGTCGTGATCTGGGGATGAGAATCTCCACGTATGTTGAAAGTCTATCTGAATCTCCTAGTTGTATCCTTGTCATCTTTATATGTGACTTTTAGAGCCCTGTTAGGAAGATCAAATACCCTTTGAACACTGTTAGCATCGACACGGATACTTCCCCTGCCTGGGAACACCATTTCAGATGTCTCTGGCTGGTAGGACTGCACCAGGAATTTATTGAAGTCCCCTGGAAGTGTATCTGATAAGTTCAAGAGGCCCCCAAACAACCTTGAAACTAGCTCTGACTTCTGTGCCGGGTGATGAGGTTATGTACCTAGGGTAGGATCATGGACCTGTCTAGGATACCATACCCAAGGACACCCTTAGAAGAAGCTACCTTCCAGTCGACCAAGAGGGACTTCACTCGACGAACCCAAGGACACTCGATGATGAAGATAGCCACCCGACCATGAAGCTAACCACTCGACGGCCAGGAGACCTAAAGTCACTCAGCACGCAATGGTCTGTCATTAAGTAGCTTTAATAGTCTTCATAGCACTTTATGAGGGCGTTACCAGTAACCCCCTATCTTAATGTACTTTAACCCTGCATAACTGAGGGCCGGAGGGGTCTGGCGAACTCTATATAAGCCACCCCCCTCCTCAGTGTAAAGGGTTCGCACCCCTGTAACTCATATACACAGAAACCAGTCGACCGCCTCCGGGCTCCGAGACGTAGGGTTGTTACTTCCTCCGAGAAGGTCCTGAACTCGCTAAACACTCATGTGTACAACTACTCCATAGCTAGGATCTTGCCTCTCCATACCTACCCCCATTCTACTGTCAGACTTAGAACCACGACAGTTGGCGCCCACCGTGGGGCAGGTGTCTTAGCGACTTTTTTGGAGAAGTTGCAATTTGTCCGATTGCCTTCATCATGGTTTCTGGCGGAGCTCTGGTCGAGGGCCACGAAATCCGTCTCGGTGCGCTCGCTTTCATCGCCGACGACTCCGCTTGGCTCCAGGAGGCACCACTCGACGTCGACGCGCTCCCCGTCCGCGGGGCGACGCACTTTCGGGCGTGTGTCCGCAGCGTCCTGCTGCGGCAGCCGTCGACCCCATACCGGTCGACTCCTGTGCCGTCCTCCCTCCCTGTCTGCCGCCAGCACAAGCGCTCCGGTCGGTCGAGACTTCAGCGATGGGTGAGACACACAGTGCCTCGCCAATCAGCCACCACCCAAGTCGCGGCAATAGAGCCCGGCGAATCTCTCTACGGCCTGTTTGATCTGTCGACTGGCTCCGTGGAGACTGCATCCGAGTGCGACAACAGTGATCCAGCGGCGGAGGTCCTGATGGTCAATGGGCCTCGTAGCCCTCCCGGTTTCCCCCGCACTGACAGGATGGACGACAGAGGCGACCCCGCTCAGGCCCACGAAGAGTATCAACCCGAGCCACTCACTTCTCAGCAAAGAGAAGATCTTCGCCGGCGGAACATGGATGCCCTGCATACTCCCATCGCAGGAGAAACTCCTGAGGCTCGTGCTTTGGAAGAGGCGCGTTTGGCCAACTTGGCTGAACGCACTCGACTGGAGAACCTCCAGCGAGCACTCGACGAGCGTGCGCGTCAACGAGTACCTGACTCCAGACGACGTCAGCTCTTTCCACAACCGACTCAGGTATATCGAACCCCTATTCAGAATTTGGCAGCTGCATCCCGTATCGCGGAGTCAATTCAGCCCTCTCAGTCGGAGGCTGGAAGAGGCTTGATGCAGATCAGGGATTTGCTTCGGGCGACAGGAGATCAGAATTCAGTTGTGTCATAGTCGCACAACAGGATTCACAGTCGATCCGTCGCTATGAATACTGTCCAGTCGGCTCACAGCCCAAGGTCACCTCCAAGGCGCGTGGGACGTGAAGGCCGGCGGGATCACTATGATGACCGATTTGACCATGATGATAGGCGTCGAGTGCCCACTCCTCCCCCGAGAAGTGGGTCTAACGCCCATCGGCAGCAAGATGACAGGCGCCAGCTCAGTGTTGGGCGGAGAGCTCCGATCGATCCCAGAGAACCAGGCTTTGACACGAGATCCGTCATCGTGCAAGGTTTGGTCGACCGGAACAGAGCTCATAGAGGTGGCCATGACAGAGATGTGCCCACTAGTAGCCGAGTCCACGTTTCAGGTCCAGAATGCTTTAGCAGAGCCATCAGAGCCGCAGTGATACCCCCCAATTTTAGGTTGGCAACTGGGGTAAGTAAGTTCACCGGAGAGTCCAAGCCTAAAATTTGGCTTGAACACTACCGAGTGGCAGTACAGATTGGTGGTGGCAATGATGAGGTGGCCATGAAGCATTTTCCACTCATGCTAGAGGGTTCGGCCAGGGCATGGTTGAATCAGTTAGCTCCTAGCAGCATTTACACCTGGGAAGATCTTTCCCGGGTGTTCGTCAGGACATTCGAGGGAACTTGCAAGCGACCGGCCGGACTGACGGAGCTGCAAGTCTGCGTACAAAAGTCGAATGAAACACTGAGAGATTACATCCAGAGATGGATCACCTTGCATCACACCGTGGAGAACGTGTCAGACCATCAAGCGGTCTGCGCCTTCAAGGATGGTGTCAAGAACAAAGAGCTGAGCCTGAAGTTTGGTCGAACCGGAGATATGACCCTGAGTCGAATGATGGAGATTGCCACCAAATACGCCAACGGTGAAGAAGAGGACAGGCTTCAGAGTGGCAAGTATAAGCCGAGTCAGTCGGAAAAGGGAAACTCCAGTCGGAAACAGAAGCGGAAGGCCGAGCCAGCTGCTCCTGGAGAGGCTCTGGCCATGACTCAGTGCAAGTTCAAAGGGAAGCCCAAAGGATCTTGGAACCCCAAGAAAGTAAAGGATAAAGAAGGTAATGACGTGATGGATCTACCGTGTCACATCCACACGAAGAAAGATGAGGAGGGTAACTTCATCTACCCGAAACATACCACTCGCCAGTGCCGGCTCTTAATCCAGCAGTTTCAAGGGAAACAACCCAAGGACAAAGAGAAGGAGTCGGACAAGGCTGAGGACAAGGAGGACAGTGATGGAGAGTACCCTCATGTCAATTCCACCCTGATGATTTTTGCTGACGTAGAGAGCAAAAGTCGACTGAAAGTGATCAACCGAGAGGTCAATATGGTCGCCCCGGCGACGCCAAGCTATCTGAAATGGTCGCAAACTCCCATTACGTTCGACCAATCCGATCACCCCACTCACATTGCCACCCCTGGGAGGCAAGCGCTGGTGGTCGACCCCGTCGTCGAAGGCACTTGACTGACGAAGGTCTTGATGGATGGCGGCAGTGGGTTGAATATACTGTATGCAGAGACGCTCAAGGGAATGGGCATTCCGATGTCCAGGCTCAGCTCCAGTAACATGAGTTTTCACGGAGTCATTCCTGGGAAGAAGGCCGAGTCACTCGGTCAAATAGCTCTGGATGTAGTGTTCGGCGACTCGAAGCATTTCTGCAAGGAGAAGCTGACGTTTGAAGTCGTGGATTTCCAGAGCGCTTACCACGCTATTTTGGGAAGACCAGCCTATGCCCGCTTCATGGCTCGACCATGTTATGTGTACCTCAAATTAAAGATGCCTGGCCCCAAGGGCGTGATCACTATCACTGGCAATGGGATGAAGGCAGAAGAGTGTTTCCAGAAAGGCTCGAAAATCACGGATGCCCAGATAACAGTGGTTGAGCTGGAGGAATATAAGAAAAACGCAGATCCGAGTGATTTGCTGCGGGCCAAGAAGCCCGCCACAGAGTCAGCATTCCAATCGTTAGGGGAGACGAAGCCAGTTCATATCCACCCGACTGACCCCAACGCAGCTCCGACCCATATTTCCACAACACTCGACTCTAAATAGGAAGAAGCGCTCATCCAGTTCCTCCGTGAGAACTGGGACATCTTTGCATGGAAGCCAGCTGACATGCTAGGTGTTCCCAGGGGACTGGCTGAGCATCGCCTTAGAGTCGACTCAAAAGCTAAACCTGTTAAGGAACATCTTCGACGGTCCGTCATTCAGAAGAAAAAAGCCATTGGCGAGGAGGTGGCTCGACTCCTTACAGCAGAGTTTATCCGAGAGATATACCACTCCGAGTGGCTCGCCAATGTCGTCATGGTTCCCAAGAAGGACAACTCACTTCGCATGTGCATTGATTTCAAACAGATCAATCGGGCCTGCCCAAAAGATTATTTTCCTCTCCCTCGCATCGACCAAATTGTCGACTCGACTGCGGGGTGCGAGTGATTGTCTTTTTTAGACGCCTATTCCAGGTATCATCAGATCCATCTGTATGGACCTGACGAAATCAAAACAGCTTTCATCACTCCATTCGGGTGCTTCTGCTATATCACCATGCCATTCGGTCTCAAGAATGCTGAAGCCACGTTCATGAGAATGATTCAAAAGTGTTTACTCACTCAAATCAGTCGGAATGTGGAAGCATACATGGATGATATCGTGGTCAAGTCACGAAAGGGTTCCGACCTGTTTACTGACCTAGCTGAAACATTTGCCAATCTCAGGAGATATGATATCAAGCTCAATCCATCAAAGTGCACATTCAGAGTGCCTGGCAGAAAGTTACTTGGTTTTCACGTTTCAGAGCGAGGAATCGATGCTAACCCAGAAAAAGTTAGCACCATACTCCGAATGAAACGCCCTGTGCATGTGCATGATGTCCAGAAGCTTACTGGATGCTTGGCCGCGTTAAGTTGATTCATCTCTCGCCTCGGTGAAAAGGCGTTGCCTCTTTACCGACTGATGAAGAAGGCAGACAAGTTCGAGTGGACTCCAGAAGCTGATGCAGCGTTTGCCGAGCTAAAAGCTCTGATCTCCACCCAGTCGGTGCTTGCTGCTCCAATCAGCAAAGAGCCTCTGTTGCTTTACATTGCAGCCACAGGACAAGTCGTCAGTACAGTACTTACGGTCGAGTCGGAAGAAGAAGGTAAAACCTTCAAAGTTCAGTGCCCAGTGTATTATCTCTCTAAAGTTTTGACCCCATATAAGCAAAGATATCCTCATTATCAGAAGCTCGTATATGGGATCTACATGACCATGAAGAAGGTTGCCGATTATTTCTCTGATCATGAGATTACAGTCGTCAGCGATGCACCATTGTCAGAGATTCTGCACAACAGAGATGCAACTGGTCGAGTGGCTAAATGGGTGATTGAACTCCTTCCCCCTGATATCAAATTTGAGGCAAAGAAAGCCATTAAGTCCCAGGCTATAGCAGATTTCCTTGCCGAGTGGATTGAATAGCAGCAGCCGACTCAAGTTCACTCGGAGCATTGGACCATGTTCTTTGATGGCTCTAAGATGTTAAATGGTTCTGGTGCTGGGGTAGTTTTGGTTTCTCCCCGAGGAGATAAGCTCAGATATGTGCTCCAGATCCACATTGATTCCTCCAACAATGAAGCAGAATATGAAGCACTTTTGTATGGGTTGCGCATGGCCATTTCACTCGGCGTCCGTCGCCTTATGGTTTATGGCGACTCAGATTTGGTGGTCAATCAGGTGATGAAGGAGTGGGACGTTAGAAGCCCAGCCATGACTGGATACTACAATGCAGTGAGGAAGCTCGAAAAGAAATTCGAAGGGTTAGAGCTCCATCACGTTCCCCGACTGAAAAATCAAGCAGCCGATGACTTGGCGAAGATAGGTTCCAAGAGGGAAGCCATTCCGAGTGGCGTGTTTTTGGAGCATGTTTACACACCATCGGTTCAAGAAGATCCTTTCACTGAAGAAGCCCCGCAGCCCAAAAGCGCCACAGATCCGACTGAAGTCAAGGTCCCGGCTGTGGTCGACTTGATCATGGAAGTTTTGGTCATCACTCCCGATTGGACAGTGCCCTATATCGCCTATATTTTGAGAAAGGAACTCCCCGAGAATGAAGAAGAGGCTCGAGAGATCGTCCGCCGATCCAAAGCCTTCACCGTCATGAGGGGTCAGTTATACAGAGAAAGTGCGACTGGAGTCAGCCAGAAATGCATAACACCGGAGGAAGGTCGAATGATTCTCAACGACATCCACTCGGGGACCTGTGGCCATCATGCGTCTTCTCGGACCATCGTGGCCAAAGCATACCGAGCTGGTTTTTATTGGCCCAGAGCGAATGAAATGGCAAAGGAGATAGTCGACAAGTGTGAGGGATGTCAATTTTACTCCAATATGTCACACAAGCCCGCCTCAGCTTTAAAGACCATACCACTTGTTTGGCCCTTTGCAGTATGGGGGCTAGATATGGTCGGCCCTTTGAGAACAGGCAGAAGCGGTTTCACCCATGTGCTGGTAGCAGTCGACAAGTTCACCAAGTGGATTGAGGCCAAACCCATCAAGAACCTCGATGCTGGTACTGCTGTCAGCTTCATCAGAGAACTGATATTCAGATATGGGGTCCCGCACAGCATCATCACTGATAATGGGTCAAACTTTGATTCCGAAGAATTCAGAGCTTTCTACACATCTCAAGGCACACGAGTCGACTATGCTTCAGTCGCTCATCCACAGTCGAATGGATAAGCAGAACGAGCCAACGGTTTGATTGTCAAAGGGTTGAAACCCTGTTTGATGCGTGATCTTAAGCATGCGGCCGGTGCATGGGTCGATGAACTTCCCTCGGTGCTTTGGGGGTTAAGGACCACGCCCAACCGGTCGACTAGAAGAACTCCATTCTTCTTGGTCTACGGAGCTGAAGCAGTCTTGCCGAGTGATCTTCTCCATAATGCTCCCCGGGTCGAGCACTACACCAAAGCTGAAGCAGAACAAGCGCGGCAGGATGCAGTCGACCTTTTAGAGGAAGAAAGAGAGATGGCTCTGATCAGGTTGACCATTTATCAACAAGACTTGCATCGCTTCCACGCCAAAAACGTGAAGAGTCGAGCCTTCCAGGAAGGAGATTTAGTTCTCCGAGTGGATCAGCAGAAACCACACAAGCTTGCTCCTTCTTGGGAAGGCCCCTTCATCGCCACCAAGGTTCTCCAGAATGGAGCATATCGTCTTTACAATGTCGAGCATCAGATTGACGAGCCCCGAGCTTGGAACGCGGAGCTTCTCCGCCCCTTTTACACTTAAGTATTCACTCGGATGAGTTGTAATAAAAGTACTTCTGTAGTTTATTTATCAAAGACAAGAGCTTTATAATTTCCCAGTAATTGTTATTACTTTTGTCCACATAAAACAATCCCCCAGTGGGTGGCTTGGCTGCGAATCCGATTCGCCTAAGTCTGTAAAAAAATCCTAACCGAGTGGTGAGCCAGTCTCCCACACGAAGGCTTAGCTGCGAAATCCGTTTCGCCTAAGATAAACAAAATCCTACCGAGTGGTAAGCCAGCCTTCCACTCGGAGGCTTAGCTACAGCCCAGTGCTCGCCTAAGTTAAACAAAATCCTACTGAGTGGTAATCCAGTCTTCCACTCGGAGGCTTAGCTGCAGCCCAGTGCTCGCCTAAGTTAAACAAAATCCTACCGAGTAGTAAGCCAGCCTTCCACTCGGAGGCTTAGCTGCAGCATTGCGCTCGCCTAAGTACAAATACAACATGCGCTCTGCAAGGAGGACGAGGTGCAGGTCGATTGCTACCCTCTCCTTCCGAGCTACACCGCCAATACAAAATCCTACCGAGTGGAGAGCAGACCTCCCACTCGGAGGCTTAGCTGC
>NC_041381.1:684312972-684326607 GCF_002162155.2 Triticum dicoccoides | reverse complement strand
CTCGGGGGCTTAGCTGCAGCCCAGTGCTCGCCTAAGTATTTGAAAATCCTACCGAGTGGAGAGCAAACCTCCCACTCGGAGGCTTAGCTGCAGCCCAGTGCTCGCCTAAGTATCTGAAATCCTACCGAGTGGAGAACAGACCTCCCACTCGGGGGCTTAGCTGCAGCCCAGTGCTCGCCTAAGTGTATTGGGGAACAAGTCGATTGCAATGAGCGCTTCGCTTTAACCTGCAAAAGACACCTCAAACCAGATGCAAACATATTCAACGTTGAATCCAAGTTCGGATAACACCTAACGGAACTGAAAGTGCTCAGGCGCTAGGCCTGTTAAGGTTTGTCGGTTACAAAACTCACGCGGCATACCGAGGCAAATTTAAAGTATCAAGCTTAGAAGTTTTTTACCCCTCCTGTGGAGGGCTGGAAGGCGCAACAAACTCGTCCAGGTCGATTCCATCTGCAATCCGAGTGGCGGCGGCGATGAAGGTCTCCATGAAAGATCGGGAATCGTGCTTCTTGGTGTTAGCCACCCTAAGGGCCACCAGCTTGTCCTCTCGCGCATCCTTGCAATGAACGCGGACCAGAGACAGAGCAACATCCGCACCACACCTGGCCGAAGACTTCTTCCACTCCTTCACTTGACCTGGGACCTCGTTTAGTCGAGTCATCAGAGACTCTAGGTTGTTCTGGAGCGTCTCTCTTGGCCAGAGTGTTGTGTCGATGCGAGAAGTTGCGACCTTCAGCCTTGCAAGATAGTCGACGACAGCAGCAACGCGAGATTCAAGCCGGAGCACATTCATGGCGACTTCATCTTTCACGGGAGAGTTGATGGGATCCAGGTTTATTTCCAGTCGACCAGTCTCCTCTTCAAAGTTCTGGCAAAATTCTGCAAGCACAACCACCGATTCAAGACAACAGTCGGAGATCACAATTGAAACGTCTGTTTGTTACAAAGGATTACCTTCAAGCATGAGGAATAGCTTCTTGGCGAGTCCACCCAGATAAGCCTCCAGATCGTTCTTCTTTCCCTCCAACTCGCTGGCCTTGTCATTCCGGGCAACCTTGTCACTTTTCAGTCGACTGACCTCCTTGTTGGCAGCATCAAGAGCAGCCTTCAGATTGGTATTTTCTTCTTCAAGCTTGGTGACTGAAGCCAGCTTCTCATCTGCGAGCTTGGTCTTTTCTAAAGCCGTTTTATGCAACTCAGCCAAGTCAAGGTCTTTCTTGTTCAGGGCATCCCTCACTTTGTCTGCAAAATTACAGTGAGATCAGACTTTGAAACAAACGAGAGGCAAAAGCAGTCGTCGGAGACCTCACCAAACATACCTTTAGCCTCCTCCTTCGCCTTCGTTAGGTTCTCTTGGGTCAGTTTCAGATCAAGCTCGAGCTGAATATGTTTCTTCTCCATCTCAGTGTAACGAGCCGCAAGGTCGCAAGATTTCTACGAAGAACCAATCGACAGATGTCAAAGACAATTCACTTCCGAGTGACTAAGGAAAAATCATAGCATTTCTAAGACTATGGCCGAATACAAACATTCGACCACAGTCTCGGGGACTACACCCAGTGGGTGCACTTAGCGTGCCCCCACTAGTTTCATCAGTTAGAGTCGACCAGTCGACCAACAAAAAAAACGGGAGGTGTTCTTCAGACTATAGTCGACTGCCAGCAGTCGACCACAGTCTCAGGGACTACACCCAGTGGGTGCACTCAGCGTGCCCCCACCGGTTTATGAATCTATTCGACCTAGTCGAGTAAGGAAAAAACTTAAGACATAAAGACTATAGTCGACTGCCAGCAGTCGACCATAGCCTTGGGGACTACACCCACTCAGCGTGCCCTCACTAATCCGGAATTTCAATCGACACACCCAGTGGGTGTAACTCTAGGAATTTCAGAAAGAAGAGTTTTCAGATATCATATCCTAATAGAACAGGCAGTGACCGACTGACCTGCACATTACTCTGAAGAGCTGAACTGGCATCATAGGCTGTCTGGCTGTCTTCTCGTATTGCCTTCACTTGCTCCATCATGACCCCCGCTTGGCGTATTGCTTCTTTAGCAGCACTAGCTTGGTCTTCTGGAACGTGGTAGGTTGAGAAAAGCGAGGGTTGAGCAGCACTCGATGATGAAGGACGAGCACTCATCAACGGCACCGCAAAGGTTACGGTAGGCCGACTGACATTGTCTCCCTCCACAACCAATGTCTCGGGTGCTGGCACATCCTGAGTCGCCTGGCCAGCAGACGCTTTCTTGCTCCTTCTCTGCCTCGGTGGTTCCTCATCGTCGTCGTCGAGAAGGTCGATAACGACGTTAGATGAAGCTGCAGAAAAAGAATCAAAATTAGAGACAAGAAGCCAATCGACTGAAGACGAAACTACAAGAGTCATACCAGGTTTCGAAGTAACAGCATCCTCCATCTCTTGATCTTCAGCTCTGGCCGAGGTATCAGAAGTAACAGCACTGCAGTTTTCAGAAGACAGTCGATTAGCTCATGAGTCGACCAAGAATAAGTTCATGCGAAACAGACAAACTCAAGCTACACCATTACCCTGAGATAGTGGGGATCACCATCTTCATCTTCGGCAAGACCTTCGCCGACTTCGATGGCGCCACTCGAGATTGCTTTGAAGCTTTCTCAGTCGGCACCGGAGAAGTAGTCCGAGGGCGCTTGGACGACTGTGTGACGGTTGCGACCCCCTTACCACGCTCGACCGCGGGGTCATGGGCAAGCTTCGAGCGTCTTTCCGAGCGAGGAGGTACAACTTCCTCCTCCTCCTCCTCTTCTTCCTCCTCACCAGAGTCATCGCCCTCATCATCGTCGTCAGCATCTGAATCCCACTCTTCCGGGCTTTCGCCCCCACTTCCTTCCTCCTCCTCAGTCGGTGTTTGGTCTCCATTGGGCATCAAGTATAACTCCGTGGTGGCCTGTCAGGCAACAAAGCAAAACAAAGATCACTCGACCAATTCGTAGCGAAGCAGAATGAATAAGGCAAGACTGCAATTGGAAATAAGTGGCCATACCGTGTCCGGTGTGTAGGTACAGTCGAGTGGTGGGATCCTCCTAGCCCCTCGAGGGTTTTCCTTATTCCCCGTGATTGCGGCCACCCACCTCTCCAGTGTGGCATCGTCGACCACTTCTGGATGGACTCGAGTGGTGTCTTCGGTACCACAATACAGCCACATCGGGTGGCCTCGGTACTGAAGTGGTTGGATGCACCGCCTAAGGAAGACCTCCAGAAGATCCATACCCGTCACTCCGTCCCTAACGAGTTGGACTACTCGCTCCATCAGCATTTTTACCTCAGCTTTCTCCTCAGGAAGCACCTTCAGAGAAGAGGGTTTGTCCACTCGGTCCATGGAGAACGGAGGGAGACCAGTCGACTGCCCCGGCGTCGGCTCGTCTTGGCAATAAAACCAAGTCGACTGCCACCCTCTGACCGACTCAGGAAGGGTCATGGCCGGGAAAGTACTCTTATTCCTCATCTGAATCCCAAGACCCCCGCACATCTGGATAACCTTAGTCCTCTCGTCACCCGGACTCGCCTTTTTCACCGTCTGTGAACGACAGGTGAATATGTGCTTAAAGAGACCCCAATGAGGTCAACAACCCAGGAAGTTCTCGCACATGGAAACGAAAGCAGCGAGATGGGCGATAGAATTGGGAGTGAAATGGTGCAGTTGCGCCCCAAAGAAGTTCAGGAACCCTCGGAAGAAAACACTCGGCGGCAGAGAGAATCCACGATCAATATGAGTGGCTAGGAGGACGCACTCACCCTCCTGCGGCTGCGCTTGGCACTCGGACCCCGAAAGCCTTGCTGACCCATGGAGGATCAGACCCTCGTTGGCCAGGTCATTGAGATCCGTCTCGGTGATGGTCGAACGGATCCAATCCCCTTGGACCCAACCCTTTGGCAGGCGGGATCTTGATGACAATCCACCCCGACTGGACGCTTTCCCCGCCGCCGTTGCCTTCTTCGCGCGCTCCAAGGCCGCTGTGTTCTCCTTCACCATTGTCGCCGGCGAAGCGCGCGAGGAGTGGATAAGCAGAGGCGAGAGCAGGCGCGGCGGGCGGAGGCAAAGAGGGCGGAGAGAAGAATGGGAAGGCACTGTTCAAAAACTCTCGCCCGGCGCTTTATATAAGGACACTTCCGAGTGGCTGACGAGTAGGCCCGGGCGGTCCTGTCACATCCCGAAACAGTCGCGCACGCACGATACATGGCAAAAAAGGCGGCGCGGAAATCGAGGCATCCGCGCCTTATCCCATCCGAGTACCGCGGTCTGCCCCGTTTCGCGCGCGTCCCAATATTCAGATCCCACAAAATCCGCTAACGGCAGATCAATCTGTCAGACGATATCTTTCCTACGATCCGTCGCTCGGAAGTTCACTAAAGTTCAAAAGTTCACTCGACAGAAGAAAGGAATGGATCAAGGCGACTGAAAGAAAAGTTGATGACAACACCAAAAATAAAAATCGCTGATCCAGGATACGACATAATCAAAGCATGGAAAATAGGTCGGAGAAAATCATCAACTCCTTCCTCACTCGAACCTCGATCCATTCGGGGGCTAATGATGAGGTTATGTACCTAGGGTAGGATCATGGACCTGTCTAGGATACCATACCCAAGGACACCCTTAGAAGAAGCTACCTTCCAGTCGACCAAGAGGGACTTCACTCGACGAACCCAAGGACACTCGACGATGAAGATAGCCACTCGACCATGAAGCTAACCACTCGACGGCCAGGAGACCTAAAGTCACTCAGCACGCAACGGTCTGTCATTAAGTAGCTTTAATAGTCTTCATAGCACTTTATGAGGGCGTTACCAGTAACCCCTCGTCTTAATGTACTTTAACCCTGCATAACTGAGGGCCGGAGGGGTCTGGCGAACTCTATATAAGCCACCCCCTCCTCAGTGTAAAGGGTTCGCACCCCTGTAACTCATATACACAGAAACCAGTCGACCGCCTCCGGGCTCTGAGACGTAGGGCTGTTACTTCCTCCGAGAAGGGCCTGAACTCGCTAAACACTCGTGTGTACAACTACTCCATAGCTAGGATCTTGCCTCTCCAGACCTACCCCCATTCTACTGTCAGACTTAGAACCACGACACCGGGGATAGCGAGTTGTTGAACTTTGCAAACCGCCCTGGTGATGCCCTTAACCTACAAGCTTGTGATGGTCACTCCACATCTTCCCGGGCAGCCACTTCAACTCCTTCACCGTCAGCCTGATGATGAAAAAATAAAATAAAAAACACAGGTCAGAAAACTGAATTGTGAAAAAACTAGCAATGATCATGTGTATCATAATTGCAAAAACTATATAAACATAAAATGGATCATGCCAACTGGTATAGTGTTTTTGTACAACTAAGAAAGCTCATCATGGCAACTGAAGACTACCAGTGTGCAAACAGCAAGAAAACTAGAAAAACATACTAGACCTGACAACTACAAAAAGTTCTAGGGGATGTGCAACGATAAAGCATGATGTTGGAAAGAAGATAACAGCAACTAAAAAAAGGTTTGCAAGAAACAGTTCAATAGCTCATAAACACACACAAAAAAACCACATACCTCAACATCTGTTGTGGAAGATAAGGCAGCTCCTCCACCAACTGCTGCATGCACAAAAATGGTGACAAATGATGTCAACTACAAAGATGTCAACATCTGTGAAAACTATATGTACATCAAGATGACCAGTGATGTCAACTACAAGATGGTAATTGCCCAACTAGAAGAAAAATAGTTGTGCCAACAGCATCATAAATTCATCAGCACCTAAAAAACCCAAGAAACATTGATATTCAAAGATTTACTTACACTAGTAGATGATCCAGCTCGCCCTGCTGCTGTTGCACGTTTAGTCCGCTTTACAACCCGAAAGTGATCAACATCCTAAGAAAAATAAAAAAACATGGGTGTGGGAAAAAATTATTATATGACCCAAAATAAGGTGAATGTGTAATCAGCATGCCCTTACCTCAACTTCCTCTCCCTGCTCAACACTACATTTTGGGCGTGGCTGGCGATTAGCAGCACGCTTTGTCCTGCGGCGAACGGACTGACTTCCAGAACCTTAATTAAGCAACCAAAAAACATGAAAAAAAGGACATAAGCATACATGGATAAGTTGAAAACAACTCAAATATGCAGAAAAAATGAGAAAATACATCTCCTTCATTGTCATCAGCTTCTCCTCCTATTATAACCATTTTTAGCCTATGGGGGAAATACAAGAAAAGAAAACATAGTTAGAAGATGCACAAATGAAGTACATAACCAACTAGTACATGGATGCAGCCAACTAATCAGGCAACTTGTGCAACTGAACGACGCGTAGACAGACAACCTAGCAGAAAACAGCAAGCAAACTAAGCAGGGCAAATAGTGTCCAGTGTAGAACACATGGACAGCCAACTAGTATAGTGATGCAGCCAAATCAGTAGGCAACTTGTGCAACTGAACAGCGTGTAGACAACCAACTAGTACAAACAGCTAGATACAGTAAACCAACTGATCAAGAAAACTAGTGGAACTGCATAGCATATGTACAACCAACTACTATATGGATGCAGCCAACTGGGGAGAATTTTGTGCAACTACAAACATATACAACAAGCTCAATCAGCCATTGCATTGCACACAACATGCGCACATCTAACAAACAACAACATGAACTCAACATAGAACTTGAAGAAGGACTAGGAGAAATCATATAAACCAACTAAAGTTTAACTATGGCAAAGTAATAACTAGGCAGAAAATAGTTAACTGAAGGCAACAAGCTCATTATGATAACTTGTGCAACTGGGACAAACAGAACTTGTGCAACAAGAATATACAATATTGGAAAATTGGCAGGCATTGGAACTAATTTGCACAAATAATGGTCCCTGGGTGCACACAGCAGGGAAAACACACATGAACAACCACATAGACAACAAGACTGACAGATTGGGTAGACCATATTGGAAAACTGGCAAGCATTGGTGCTAAATTGCACAAACAAGGGTGCCTAGTTGCACACAGTAGGGGAAACACACATGAACGACTAGATCCAGCACAAAGGCTGGCAGAAAAATCAGTATACTATATTGGAAAATTGTCAACCGTTGGTACTAATTTGCACAAGTGATGATATCTATTTGCACACAGCAGAATAAAAACACGTGGACCACCACAGCCACCACAAGGCTGGAAGATTGGGTACACTATATTGCAAAAAATGGCAAGCATTGGTGCTAAATTGCACAAACAAGGGTTCCTAGTTGCACACAGCAGCAGGAAAACACATGGACCACCAGATCAATCACAAAGGATGGCAGCTTGGATAGTTAATGTTGGGAAATTGGCAAGCATAGGTACTGATTTGCACAAGTAATGGTCCCTAATTGCACAAAACAGGGAAAAACACATGACCCACGAGAACCACCACAAGGCTGACACATTGGCTATATTGTCTCAAAAATTGTCTACTACTGCTCCTAATTTGCACGCAAGGGGCAACATAGTTGCACACCGCGGGGGGAAAACACTCATCAAAAACACCAGATCCACCGCGAGGCTACAATCCACACACGAGGCTCTATCACCGCGAACCACTCATCCTCCCTGAACCACTCATCTCGTACGTATATGCAGGAGCTCTCCCCCTATTGCAACGCAAAAACGACGGGATGAGCATGACCCTAGCCCACCCCTGCCAATCCGGCGGTTTCCCACACGAAGTAGTCCATGGGGGTGACCTCAACCTCGCTGGAACATGAGTTCGACCTCCCTAACCCCGACCGCGACCTCAAGTTCGACCTCTACCTCGACTTCCCTGACAACGACCATGACCACACCGGAAAACATGCGACCTTACCGGAAAAAACAAGG
This sequence comes from Triticum dicoccoides, assembly GCF_002162155.2. Lineage (NCBI taxonomy): Eukaryota > Viridiplantae > Streptophyta > Magnoliopsida > Poales > Poaceae > Triticum > Triticum dicoccoides. The sequence continues at coordinate 684,318,721 of NC_041381.1, read as the reverse complement.
GCGGGCGAGTGGAGAAACAAGCAGGGACGAAGAACGGGGAACGTGCGTAAGAGCAGTACCTGTGCCGCCGCGGACGACGACCCTCGCGGCGTGCCCCGCCGTCGACCACAATCCGACGGATTTGGAACCGCCTTCGAGCACCAACCAACAGCGAAAGCAAGGGGGGAAGAGGAGAAATGGGCCGCGATAGGTGCGGGGTGGACGGGGTAATGGCACGAAATTCGAAACCTCCGCCCACTACACACGACGGCTAATACGCTAGGGAACTGCCTAATCCTCTATGACATGTGGGTCCCACGGGGAGTTTATCTTGCGCGGCACGGCGCAATCGGACCAAGCGACCGGTCCACGCGCGGGTCAGAGCGGCACGGCTCCACCATCCGACCAGGGGACACCTGGACACCCCGGTCATTGATCGGGACGAGATCGAGTGGCTCTGGTTGGGCCGCTCGTTCTCTCTAGATAGTGCGCGTGCACTCTAAAGAATTTAGGTTGTTTAATTTAGCTAGATGATTTATTTGACACATGTGAGAATGACATGTGGGCCCTTCTGACCCTGTTGACTGGTCAATCATTGACCCGGGTAACAGTCAACCAAACCCCCCGACCCTGTTGTCATACACCGTGGCTTGGTGCTGCTGTGTACAAAACTATCTATAGTTTTTAATTCAAATTATTATATTCCAGGAATTTTAGAAAATCATTAAAACTTTGGAAATTCACATAAAATAATCCATAACTCGGATGAAAATAATTCATAAACGAAAGTTTCTCAGAATGACGAGACAAATCCGAATATGCAGTCCGTTTGTTCACCACACGTCCCTAGCATAGTGAACATGCAACATTTCACCTCGGTTTCATCTGTCCGAAAATGCCAAAACACCGGGAACACTTTTCCGGATGTTTCCCCCCTTCGTCGGTAGCACCTAGTACGGCGTTAGCTCACCCCTAGCACTGCGTATTGCCATGTTATGCTTTGTGATGCTTTCATTGCTCTGTTCTTTATTGTGTTCCCCTCTGTTACTTCTTTCTGGTAGACCCTGAGACCGCGGTTGAACCAGTGATTGAATACTTCACCTTCGAGAGTCTGCTTCTATCTGCAGAGCAACCAGGCAAGCCCCACATTGATCACCAGATATCGCCTATTCTACCCTCTACTGCTTGCATTAGAGTAGTAGCCTGTTACTGTTTTCGATTAATCCTATCCTGTTGCATAGCCTGTCATTGTTGCCACATCTGTTGTTACCTTACCTGCAATCCTAAATGCTTAGTATAGGATGCTAGTTTATCATCAGTGGCCCTACATTCTTGTCAGTCTGCCATGCTATACTATCGGGCCGTGATCACTCGGGAGGTGTTCACGAGTATATATTATACATACATACATATTATACATATGGTGACTAAAGTCGGCTCGGCTCGTTGAGTACCCGTGGTTGACTCACAGATTGGGGTCTGAAAGGACATACTTTTCTGACGGCCCTCTGAGTGGATCTTTGTGGCGGAGCGACAGGGCAGGTTGAGACCACCTAGGTGAGAGGTGGGCCTGGCCCTGGTCAGTGTCCGCTATTACTTTAAAATAACACGCTTAACGAGATCTTGGTATTTGATCTGAGTCTAGCCACTGGCCTATATGCACTGACCAACTACGAGAGAACAGTTATGGGCACTCAACATCGTGGTATCAGCCGAAGCCTTCTTGACGTCAGCGACTGAGCCGCACGCGTCGGATTGGACTGGAATGCCTGCTCTTCTATTAGGGAGGCTAGGTCTGCTTCCGGCCGCCCTCACAACATGCAGCTATGCAATGGGCGATGGGCCCAGACCCCTGTGTGCCTAGGATTTAGACCGGCATGCTGACCTCTCTGTTGTGCCTAGGTAGGGCAGTGACATGTTGATCTCCCGAGGCCGGGCATGACCCAGGAAAGTGTGTCCGGCCAAAGGGATCGAGCGTGTTGGGAAATGTGGTGCACCCCTATAGGGAAGTTGATCTATTCGAATAGCCGTGTCCCTCGGTAAAAGGACTACCCGGAGTTGTACCTTGACCTTATGGCAAGTAGAACTGGATACATAATAAAACACACCCAGACAAGTTCAGAGACACCCCGATGATCGCTTTCCCACAGGGCGACGAGGGGAGGATCACCGGGTAGGATTATGCTATGCGATGCTACTTGGAGGACTTCAATCTACTCTCTTCCACGTGCTGCAAGACGGAGGCTGCTAGAAGCGTAGTATTCGATAGGACTAGTTATCCCCCTCTTATTCTGGCATTTTGTAGTTCAGTCCATCGATATTTCCTTTTTACACATATACCCATGCATATGTAGTGTAGATCCTTGCTTGCGAGTACATTGGATGAGTAGTCACGGTTGCTTTGCTCCCTCTTTTCCCCCTTTTTCCCTCTTCTTCTCGGATGCCGCAATGAGACTTTAGAGCCCAGGATCCAGACGTCACCGTCCACGACGACTCCTACTACACTGGAGGTGCCTACTACTACGTGCATGCCGCTGACGACGACCAGGAGTAGTTTAGGAGGATCCCAGGCAGGAGGTCTGCGCCTCTTTTGATCTGTATCCCAGTTTGTGTTAGCCATATTATGCCAACTTGTTTAACTTATGTCTGTACCCAGACATTGTTGCTTCCGCTGACTCGTTTATGTTCGAGCGCTTGTATTCGAGCCCTCGAGGCCCCTGGCTTGTAATATGATGCTTGTATGACTTATTTTATTTTTAGAGTTGTGTTGTGACATCTTCCCGTGAGTCTCTGATCTTGATTGTACACATTTGCATGCATGATTAGTGTATGATTGAATCGGGGGCCTCACAAGTTGGTATCAGAGCCGACTGCCTGTAGGAATCCCCCTTCCGAACTCCTTGGCCGAAGTTGAGTCTATTTATTGAAAAAGTTTTTACTAACATGGCTGTGCGGCTTACGGGCCCACGTCGCCATTGGGTGGTATTATGATCTTTTACTCCTCGTCTATACTCTGGGACTCTGATCTCTCATCTATTCGGGTTAAATGGTTTTGCTAACTCTAACTCTAGGTTCTCGTAACTATTTCTCCCAGAGAGCCCTCATTCCGGAAGATCACTTGCTTCGTTAGAAGATTCTGAGGATATCCCTCGATATTTTCCCGAGACCCTTGTGCTCATCGCCTTTGCAATCCACTATCACCGATATATATCTATGGATATCTGTAGGCACTTGTCATTCTCTTGATCATTCCTCGTCGTTCTTGTTGTTACAAGATACCTCAAAATATTCGCCGTTGTCCTGAGAATCCTTTGAGTTTACTATCTTGCAGTTTTATTTCACATGAAAACCCTTACGGGTTTTTCCTCACATTTATCGAGGATCTGTTCTTCTCAATTGTCCATGTGTCTCACATAATTCTTCGGAATACTTTTCGATCTTTCGAAAATCATCTGCAACTTGTTACTCTTGAAACTCTTGTCTGCTTGCATAATGGTTAATTCCATATGACTAGTAGTCCTCGTTAACACCCCTTATCTTAGTCATTTTGAGCCACCCGCAGTCATTAGGTTATCCTTTTTAAGATTATCTTTCTTGCTCAGGCGTCATTCCAGACATGAGTTGGTTCTCGGCAATTCAAACCTTTATTGATTGTCCAACTAAGTGTTTTCAACTTATCCATCCTTGATCAGAGCGTCTGCTTCTGATCCTTCATTTTGCAAACATAATTTCTTTCTATTTAAGCATCAGACTAATCAGGTGATTCTTGAATCTGATGCCTCTGCATTCTTTATTCCTCTGAGTGAGTACCGATACTCACATCAGCTTCGTTGTGGATCGCCCGATCCATTGTTGGATTTTATCCGACAGTCTCCTTCATATTCAATCACCTTGTGAGTTCCTCCCCTGATAGATAATGCCTTAGGTAAATTGTATCCTCTGCTTGGCCAACCATGCTCTGCTTTCGAGCTTGTGTATGTACTTTTGAAACTTGTGGTATATGTTACTAAGATGCCCGATGGGTTGAACCTATGCCTTCCCCTAATCCGTGAGAACCCAAAAGTTTTCACAATTCATACTCTTTCGGTGTTCTACCAAATAAAATTCCAACACTACAGTTTTATCAAAGCGAGAGGTGAATGAAATGTTATGCATTAAAGAAGTGGGAGTCGACCTTGAACTTTGTGTTCATGCCCATGAAAATGATGTAGACCGTCTCAGAAGCTTCTTGCAAAATGATTATCCAGCTGTATGATTCTTACGGTATTCTTGAATTGATTCCTTATAGTTATGGTTCCAACCATGTTGTCCTGATCTGATATATCTGATGGGAATTCATTCCAGTGCCTCGTCTATTTTTGGCAAGGTTGAAGTATCTACTATCACAAGTCAATGACCTGGTTCTACTTCTATCATGTTCTACCTTCGAGTATTACCCATTGGTATCTCTAAGATGTCTGGCCATTGCACCACATCTTACTAACTTTGTTGAAGTAATGTATTTCCTTGTCGTAATCACTCTACGGGTTCGAGATTGTTGTCAACCGAGGACGCTGACTAGTGAAATTATTCCCCACTGCAAACCAAATACCCCTAGTATTTTTACTGGGAAATTTTGAACGCAATCTGGTCATTCCTAGACTATCGGCCGCATCCTGGTCTTGCTATCTTTAACTATGCTACCTCGTCCTTCTCTGGTGCATGAATTCTTTAGTGTGTGAGCACGACTTATGTCGAGCTTTCAACATCATGTTGCTTGTCTTGAAAGGAAACTTTGGTTCTGAGCTTGCATCCTATATATTGATCCTATAACTTGCCACTTTGTCATTTCCTTGCCTTTTGTCATTGTTGTTTGATTGCATACTCTTGAAACCTCCCGGCAAATGTGTCAACTGTGTTCATGATGAGAAATACCCTCCTTGCCCTCTTGAAACCTTCAACACTTTGACTTCTTCTGAGATGTCAACTGTGTTCATGATGAGAAATACCCTCCTTGCCCTCGATGATTTCTATTATCATCGACAACACCCTTGACTTCCTTTCATCGCGAATTTGTCCACATTATGGATGCAACTTGCTATCCAACTTGTATTATGTTCTACCTTGTAGTATTACCATCCTTTACATCAAGGATGTTGTGAGAATTTCACCACATCTTAAGAATTCTTGCAACAAGCGATACATCTCGCCGTCTACATGCAATTCTTGGTCCCCATGCTATTTCTAACCGGATTACCGACAAATGGACTATGATGTGTAATTTCAAAACTTGTAGCAACCTTATTTGTTGAAGTTATTGGTTGATAGCTTCATTCTAGTCTATTGGTTATTGAACCACCATTCTAACATCGATCATGCTACTTAGTCCATCTTCTAGGTGCACGTTTTGATCAATGTTCACTCGAGTATGTTCTCCTCGAACATACTTTGTTATATACTTCGACTTGTCCAATATGTCACCTTGTTCACCTAATTGTGGACATCCATCTTTTGTTAATCTCGATGGATTGTCGCTGAGTCCATCAGCCACCTCCTCATCCTCTCCTTAGTTTAATGATGAACTCTTGTTTAGGAACTCGCTTCCCTAGTTCTTTCCTGAGAATCTTACATTGTCATCCCATAAATTTGTGTTGCACCTTTTATTCTCAGACAACCTGAGTCTGAGGCTCCGTTACTTCTTTCTGGTAGACTCTGAGACCGCGGTTGAACCAGTGATCGACTACTTCACCTTCGAGGGTCCACTTCTGTCTACAGAGCAACCAGGCAAGCC
>NC_041381.1:684277990-684312683 GCF_002162155.2 Triticum dicoccoides | reverse complement strand
CCTCTACTGCTTGCATTAGAGTAGTTTAGCCTGTTACTGTTTTCGATTAGTCCTATCATGTTGCATAGCCTGTCATTGTTGCTACATCTGTTAATACCTTACCTACAATCGTAAATGCTTAGTATAGGATGCTAGTTTTGTTGGGGAACGTTGCAGAAAATTAAAATTTTTCTACGTTTTCACCAAGATCCATCTATGAGTTCATCTAAGCAACGAGTCATGGGAGAGAGATTGCATCTACATACCACATTGTAGATTGCGTGCGGAAGCGTTCAAGGGAACGGGGATGATGGAGTCGTACTCGCCGTGATCCAAATCACCGATGACCAAGTGCTGAACGGACAGCACCTCCGCGTTCAACACACGTACGGAACGGACGACGTCTCCTCCTTCTTGATCCAGCAAGGGGGAAGGAGAGGTTGAGGAAGAAGGCTCCAGCAGCAGCACGATGGCGTGGTGTTGGTGGAGAGACAGTACTCCGACAGGGCTTCGCCAATCGCTAACGGAGGAGGAGAGGTGTTGGGGAGGGGAGGGGCTGCGCCTTGGATCAGGTGTCAGCCCTCCCCTCACCCCTCTATTTATAGGGGAAGGGGGAAGGGGGCCGGCCCCCTCTAGATGAGATCTAGAGGGGGGCGGCGGCCAGGGAGGGGGGCTTGCCCCCCAAGCAAGGGGGGCGCCCCCACTAGGGTTTCCCCCCCCCCCAACCCTAGGCGCATGGGCCCAAGGGGGGGCGCGCCCAGCCCACCAGGGGCTGGTTCCCTTCCCCTTGCGGCTCATGTGGCCCTCCGAGAGGGGTGGCCCCTCCAGGTGGACCCCCGGAACCCCTCCGGTGGCCCCAGTACAATACCGATATGCCCCTGAAACTTTCCGGTGTCTGTATGACAACTTCCCATATATAAATCTTCACCTACGGACCATTCCGGGACTCCTCGTGACGTCCGGGATCTCATCCGGGACTCCGAGCAACATTCGGTAATCACATACAAGTCTTCCTAATAACGCTAGCATCACCGAACCTTAAGTGTGTAGACCCTACGGGTTCGGGAGACATGCAGACATGACCGAGACGGCTCTCCGATCAATAACCAACAGCGGGATCTGGATACCCATGTTGGCTCCCACATGCTCCTCGATGATGTCATCGGATGAACCACGATGTCGAGGATTCAATTAACCCCTTATACTATTCCCTTTGTCAATCGGTACGTTACTTCCCCGAGACTCGATCGTCGGTATCCCAATACCTCGTTCAGTCTCGTTATCGGCAAGTCACTTTACTCGTACCGTAATGCATGATCCCGTGACCAGACACTTGGTCACTTTGAGCTCATAATGATGATGCACTACCGAGTGGGCCCAGTGATACCTCTCCGTCATACGGAGTGACAAATCCCAGTCTCGATCCGTGTCAACCCAACAAACACTTTCGGAGATACCTGTAGTGCACCTTTATAGTCACCCAGTTACGTTGTGATGTTTGATACACCCAAAGCACTCCTGCGGTATCCGGGAGTTACACGATCTCATGGTCTAAGGAAAAGATACTTGACATTGGAAAAGCTCTAGCAAAACGAACTACACGATCTTTTGCTATGCTTAGGATTGGGTCTTGTCCATCACGTCATTCTCCTAATGACGTGATCCCGTTATCGATGACATCTAATGTCCATAGTCAGGAAACCATGACTATTTGTTGACCAACGAGCTAGTAAACTAGAGGCTTACTAGGGACGTATTGTGGTCTATGTATTCACACGTGTATTACGATTTCCGGATAATACAATTATAGCATGAATAAAAGACAATTATCATGAACAAGGAAATATAATAATAATCCTTTTATTATTGCCTCTAGGGCATATTTCCAACAAGTTTATCATCAGTGGCCCTACATTCTTGTCAGTCTGCCATGATATACTATCGGTCCATGATCACTCAGGACGTGATTACGAGTATATATTATACATACATACATATTATACAAATGGTGATTAAAGTCGGGTCGGCTCGTTGAGTACCCGCGGTTGACTCACGGATTGGGGGCTGAAAGGGCATACTTTCCCGATGGCCCTCTGAGTGGATCTTTGTGGCGGAGCAACAGGGCAGGTTGAGATCACCTAGGTGAGAGGTGGGCCTGGCCCTGGTCGGTGCCGCGATTACTTTAAAATAACAAGCTTAACATGATCTTGGTATTTGATCTGAGTCTGGCCACTGGCATATACGCACTAACCAACTACGCGGGAACAGTTATGGGCACTGGACGTCGTGGTATCAGCCGAAGCCTTCTTGACGTCAGCGACTGAGTGGCGCGCGCCGGATTGGACTGGAATGCCTACTCTTGTATTAGGGAGGGCTAGGTCTTCTTCCAGCCGCCCTCGCAACATGTAGGTGTGAAATGGGCGATAGGCCCAGACCCCTACGCGCATAGGAGTTAGACCGGCGTGCTGACCTCTTTGTTGTGCCTAGGTAGGGCAGCGACGTGTTGATATTCCGAGGCCGGGCATGACCCAGGAAAGTGTGTGCGGCCAGAGGGATCAAGCGTGTTGGGAAATGTGGTGCACCCTTGCAAGGAAGTTGATCTATTCGAATAGCCGTGTCCCTCGGTAAAAGGACGACCCTGAGTTGTACCTTGACCTTATGACAATTAGAACCAGATACTTAATAAAACACACCCAGACAAGTTCCAGAGACACCCCAGTGATCGCTTTCCCATAGGGCGACGAGGGGAGGATCGCCAGGTAGGATAATGCTATGCGATGCTACTTGGAGGACTTCAATCTACTCTCTTCTACATGCTGCAAGACGGAGGCTACCAGAAGTGTAGTCTTCGATAGGACTAGCTATCCCCCTCTTATTCTGGCATTCTGCAGTTCAGTCCATCGATATTGCCTTTTTACACATATACCCATGCATATGTAGTGTAGATCCTTGCTTGCGAGTACTTTTGATGAGTACTCATGGTTGCTTTGCTCCCTCTTTCTCCCTTTTTCCCTCTTCTTCTCGGATGTCGCAACCAGACGTTGGAGCCCAGTAGCCAGACGCCACCGTTGACGATGACTCCTACTACATTGGAGGTGCCTACTACTACGTGCATGTCGCTGATGATGACCAGGAGTAGTTTAGGAGGATCCCGGGCAGGAGGCATGCGCCTCTTTCAATCTGTATCCCAGTTTGTGCTAGCCATCTTATGGCAACTTGTTTAACTTATGTCTGTACCTAGACATTGTTGCTTCCGCTGACTTGTTTTATGTTTGAGCACTTGTATTCGAGCCCTCGAGGCCCCTGGCTTGTAATATGATGCTTGTATGACTTATTTTATTTTTAGAGTTGTGTTGTGATATCTTCCCGTGAGTCCCTGATCTTGATCGTACACATTTGCATGCATGATTAGTGTACAATTGAATTGGGGGCATCACAGAATGGTTCTTCCTGTCGCCAGATAGGAGATTCTTCTGGGCAACTGGCTGCACGGAGCCACTGGTCGTCTATGAATAGGCTGCTTTACAAGGAAAAGTTCTTAGAGGGGATCTATGGGTTTGTGATTGGAGACTACAATTCGACTGTGTGCTAGCCTATAGAAATTTGGGGATTTCCTATTTTGCTTGCACTACAATTCCATCTGTTGTCTGTCTTGCTTGCATTGTCCAGTTTTCCTATTCTGTTGCTACATATTTGGTGGTGAGTTGTTATTGGTTTATTAGGTGTAGGGACAAAAGAAATTTGAAGGTGTGGATTTTATCTAATCTTGTTATGCTTCCTGCTTTGCACTAATCAACATACTGGAGAAGATATAATTTTATTTGATTTGTGAGTCTTTTTACCCTCTCTTTCACCCTCTCAGGTTACTAAGATTAGATGTTGATTGATCTGTTCTATACCCATGAGGCAGTGGAGAAGAAAGTCAACTCTAGGTATGTATCCACGATGCTCTCATCTCATGTAAGTGGCAACCTTTTCTTAGTCACAGTGAGTTTGAGGCTTTAACCCCTGTCCTTGCTAGCTGAAACTGGTTTCTTGTTGAATACTGTTCATCGCTCTGTTTCAGGATGTGATAGCATACCTTTGTGTTATGTGGACATTTTATAGGGAAATGCAGCCTTTGTATAGGTCCGCATATTTAGATTTTGTAACAAAATATGTTTATAATTTATACAACTTTTTCTACTAAGAAAAAATGGTGCTAGCTACAAGCTGCTTAAAAAATGTGTAGGATTTAGGGTCTTAGAAAAAAACAAGTTCTTTGCTACGTTTAGGTGGCCACATCAATGGTATGCACATTATGGCTCTGGTAATTACATACAGTCACTTTCTTTTGCAAAATGTGCAGATAGTCCAATGTACACACTAGATTTTATCAATTGGCTAATTCATGATTTCACATTTCTAGGCTTCTTGATTTCAGTATGCAAGATTGTACCGACGAAAAGAGTCTACTTTGAATTACTTTACTTGTTATAATAAATGTATGTGGTAAGACAAGATTTATGTCACTCTTTGGGTCCTAAGCATTATGTGCAAGTTGGGTGTTCAGTCTACTGCTTGATCCTCCATAATTTTTTTGACTATATACTGCAAGGCAACAACCTCACAGTTCTTTATTTAAAAAGGAACCAGAGAAGTTACAAAGTTACGAATTATAGGAAGGAAAAGAAAAGAGCAAAGAGGATACTTACAAAGAGAGACTAAGGTAAAGCAGCTATCCAGGAGGTAAGGATATTCCTATATTTACATTTGATTCTATGAGCTAAAAGACAAATGTCATGGACAAAATTTCTCCTCCAAGATCTAAAGAAGGCATCTCGTTTCTGAAGATCTTCCCATTCCTTTGTATCCAAATATTCCATGTGGCAGTGAAGACTACCTCTCTGAAAAATGGGAAACCAAAATCCTTTATAGCAGATAAAGCCATCTCATAAGTAGACTGGTTTGATTGAAGAATCCATGAAATGCCTAGGTAATTCCAGACCCATTGACTGAAGTTGCATGCAAAGAAAAGGTGTGCACTGTCTTCATGAGAGGCAGAATTACACATTACACATGTGTCATCCTGGATATTCCAATGACGTCGCTGCATCATGTCTCTAGTGTTGAGTTGATCCATCAAAAGGAGCCAACCAAAAGCCTTGAACTTAAGAGTGCAAGAACATTTCCAGATCCACTTAAATATGGGATCGACCACAATATGTGAGAAGCAAGACATGTAGTAGATCCTGGACTAATAATCTCCAAACTTGGATGGACATTTCCAAATGTCCTTCCCATCCTCCTGAAGGTTGATTAAAGGCAACAAAGATTGAAGCTGGTTAAGTTCCTCGAAGGCTTCAGCCGACAGTGGCAGGTGGAAATTGTCGGTTAGGTCTGGAAGCTCCATAAAATCCTTAATTGTGATTGTATCATCAATCACAAAGGAATGCAGCCTCGGGAACCGATGATGCATGAGGACAGCATTATTTCCAAGCTACCATCGATCCAGCCAGAAAACCACCGTATCACCAGCATGCACGTGTGGTGCTGCCAACTTGCAAAAACTGTCATAAAGCTTCAAGACATCCCTCCACCATAAAGAACCACAACTTTGGGTGACTTGTGGAGGCGATGAGGCATAGTATGTGTCCCAAATGAGAGTAACCCAGGGCACATCCATCTTGTTAAAAAACTTGAAGAGATGCTTTATCAACAAGGCATCATTTTGTACACCTAAGTCAAGAACACTAAGACCTCCCAGCTTCTTGGACCGACAAACCAGATCCCAAGCCGCCAATGATTGCCGAGGGGTATCTGTGTTCCCTCTCCACAAACACTATCGCATGATTCTCTCGATTTGCTTTAAAATGCCATGTGGCAGAGAAAGTTTACACAAAAAATATATTGGCATAGAACTGAGGACGGACTGCAAGAGTTGAAGACGGCTTCCTTGATTCAACAAGCAAGAAGACGCACATAATCGTCTCTCAATGTGATCCACCATTGGCATTAGATCATAGATCGTTGGTGTGGATGTGCCCATGGGTAATCCTAGGTAAGTGAATGGCATGGTACCAACATCGCATCCCAAGCAAACTGGCAACTCGATTGCCTTCCTCATCACTCATATCGATCAGTATCAAAGAGGACTTACTAAAATCCACCCTCAGCCCAGTTGATTCAGCAAAGACCTCAAGCATTTCCTTGAAAGCAATGAGCTGGCTATCAATCGCAGGAAGAACAATGAGGGTATCATCCGCGTACTGGACAATCGGAAAGTCATTCGATTTTGTCAGGATTGGTAAGGTGAGAATGTTCCTTGAGCACATTTCATTAACCACCGATTGAAGTAAGTCAACAGCAATCACAAAAAGCAATGGAGATAATGGATCTCCTTGACAAACACCCATTCTGCAGACAAAATGATTGCCCGGCATGCCATTCAAGAGGACCGAAGAGGAGCCCGTGGACAAAATGCTCTCAATCCAACTTGTCCAACAGGTATCAAAACCCTTGCATTTCAAAATTCCGAGGATCACCTCGTGCTCGATGGTGTCAAATGCCTTCATGAAATCAAGCTTGAGAAGGATGATAGACCTTTTGGAAGCTTTGCATTGGTGAATATATTCAAAGCACCATGCTAGGCAGTCTTGAATGGATCGACAATGAAAAAAACTATATTGGTTGCGGTGAATACATTGCAGAATCGCACCCTAGAGACGATTAGCGAGAAGTTTAGTTAAAAACTTCAAGCAAGTATTGGTCAATGATATGGGTCGAAAATCACCAACATATTCTGGACTCAACTTCTTGGGTATGAGGGTGATAAGAGACGTATTAAGGCATTCTAAATCGCATTTCCCATCATAAAACTCCTGAACCAATTTCAGAATATCATCCTTCAAGATAGACCAACATTTCTTTAGAAACAGGCCGGAGAACCCGTCAGGACCAGGAGCACGACCGGTAGGCAGGTTTTTAATTACAGCATCCACCTCGGAATCCGAGAATGGCTGAGATAACTCCTCCAGTCCATCAACTCGAGCAATTAATGTGTCCAAATCAAAACCCATCTGAATGCCTTTGGATTGGCCCATTCTCTGATTAAAATCAGACCAGAACATCCCAGCCAACTGTTGATGGTCAGTGACCACGTCACCATCCAAAGTCTTGATCGAAGAAATAGTGTTCCTCCGATATCGTTCCGTTGCCATAGCATGAAAAAATTCGAGTTCTCCTCACCAACTTTGATGTTTTCGATCATGCAATTTTGTTTCCAATAAATAAACTACCAATACACATATCCTCAAGGTGCAATTTAACAATTATCCTAAAATTGAACTCCGGCTAACTCAAGGGCCTAACTTCCTCAATATCATCAAGGAAAATAATCACCTTGTTGCAATCATCAATGAGGGCTTTGACTGTGGACAGATTGAGATGACATTTCTTAAGAGCATAATGGAGAGATTTAAATTTAGCAGGTATAGTTAAGACAATAGAAGATTTGCCCACAGGCCTGTTCCAAACCTGAGAAACACAATCAGTAGAACCAGGCAGATCAATCCAATAATTCTCAAAGCGGAAAATCTTTGCCTTAGGTATGCATGTGGCAATTGTGACCACACACGGAACATGATCAGAGGCAGTGCGTGCAAGAGGAATAACCAACGTGTTGGGGTGATCAGAAGTTCATGCAACCGAGGTGAAGAACCAATCGATCTGTAATAGAAGTGGTGAAGTTTGCATATTAGACCAGGTATACTGACGACCCTTGATTGGAAGCTCAACAAGACCCAAATGGCCAATGATTTCATTAAAGAAAAAAATGTCATTGACGTCACCACCAGGAAGATTACGGTTTTCAAGCAATCGCATAAAATTGAAATCACCCAAAAGAAGCCAATTCTCACCAAACTGAATATCAAGATTATATAACCACTGCACCAGCCCATCACGGGCAGGACCTTGACATGGGCCATAAACAGAAACTAAAGACCTAGTTTCAGAGGTATGTTTACAGCTGAATTCCACAATGATTCCATAAGATTTTGCCTCAATTAATTTGCCCACAAAGAAGGAAGAATTCCAAATAACCACCATCCCAACAGACGCACCAGCCGATGGCACATAAACAAAGTTATCGAAGCACCTAGGATAGAATTTCCTAATGAACCTTTGATCAATATGCATGCATTTTGTTTCTTGAAGGCAAACGACAAAACAACCACTTTCATCGATCTTTTGCCTAACCGCAAGTTGATGTGCCTCAGAGTTAAGACCACGCATGTTCCAACAAAGTACCTTCCAATCCTTAAACCCTGACTGATTCATTACAAACCAAAAGGAAAAGCAGCAAAAGTAGATCACACAATGACCTACACCGACCAACTAGGCAGACAAGCACCACATAGTTCCATACAAAAAATAAAGATAAATGGTGATTAAAACGGTACGTCACGGACCTAATCCATGCATGATGTAGTTAAACATCAGAACTCTTGCCGCTGTTGGACTTAGAAGGATCATCCACAAGCTTATCCACGGAAATCTTCTCTGGCGCGATGCGAAGGCGAGATCCAATGCGCTGGAGATCAGCTATAGCGGTTGGAGGTGGCACAAATGGGCTCTTCTCAGACTGGGTTGGCTTGGTCTTGCGCTTCTTCATAGTATGAGACCTCTTGTGAGAGCTTGTGGTGCTGCTTCGAACCTTGTGGAAGCCATCACATAGAGCGCTGAGACGTGCACTGCGCCTAAGTATCAACAATGATTTTTGAAGTCTTAGAATTCCTGCCATGCTTCAGGATCACATTAGGGACAACAGTGAACTCAAACGCTTCAGAGACTGGCTCATCAAGATCATCAAAACAAAGAGCCCGAGCAACTGGCCTTTTAACTGGCGACACGCGCCTAACAGGGCTGAGCGGAGGAACAGATGTAGGCTGGATCCTGAAGTTGGACTCAGAATCATTGCAGCAGTATTCCCAGGAGCATTTGTTCATTAGCAAGGCCCCAATTTCAGGCTTGAACATGAACTGAGGGACCTCTGTAGACCACATAAACGGCATCATCCTTTCAAACGTACGCTGCCACTGCATCATAGGGGGCAAGACCGGCCCAAAGACAGTAAGCACCTGACTAATCAGCAGGGGAGGATGTCGTGGTCCCATTGGGGGCTAGAAAACAGTAGCATCTGCAGCAGCATCCACATTATTAACTGAATCTTCAGAGATCTGCAGAACAATTGACTCCTGAGACTGAATATCCTCAACATGACCGTGTTGGGAAGCTTCATGCGTTGGTGGAGATTCATCCGGCTATTGCTCATTGACAGCTGGTGGTACATCATTCCAACCAAGCTCAGGAAACTCTGGCATGACCCAGTTGTGGTTGTCAAACTGCATATTGCCAGGGAGGGGTGGGGATTGCCATTGAATGTCATGGGGTCCTCGTCAGCTGGCAGGACATCAGCAAAATCCGTAGAAAGGACATACACAGGAGCAGTCCAAGAAATCATAGCCCCACCAAAATCTGCATATTGACGGTATACCACATCCATTGGAACTAAACAGGGTGCAGGGAACGAAACATATGCCAGAGAACGGACCAACATCGGGTCATCCTGATGCCAATGATGAAAACGGCCAAACGTGTTAATGGCGTCGGCAATGTATGGCGTGCTGTCGGTGTACTAGAATAGGGGTACCCTAGTACCCCGAACTTGTGCACGGGTAGTTGCAGTGCCCCGCGGCAAGGGCTTGCCGGGTGACCGCCAAGATACTCCGTGGCTCTTTTGGAGCCATTCAAGAACAAAGTATTCAAGTCAAGAAGACAAGGCCCCGGCAAGAGGAGCTTGCCGGGAAGGCCAACTGAGGCTTCTCGAGGAACTTGCCGCGACGCACCACGCGTCCCGGGAAGGCCCGGCTAGCGACAAGCTTCCGGGCGCGACAAGACCACGACCGCGACAAGGCGCTTGCCGCGGTAAGCGGCCACTCTGTGCCCACGCTCCAGTGCATCCACCAACGTGTCGCCCTGGGGGCCTTTCCAGGCACGCGTGGCGGAAGGCTGCGTAGCCAGCGGTGCACGGTGGCATGCGACGCTGACAAGATCGCCATCGTGGCGAACGGTGGCGCCCCTAACGGTCCTTTTCTGCACTGTTTGGGCGACGCAGACGGGCATTTAATGCCCTTGTCCCCTGCCGTCAGGGTTAGGTAGAGTACACTATGCGGGTAGCTGTACCAACCGTAGCTCTTTTTACATTTTTTTACCCTTCTCTGCGTTGCCACCTGTCGGTGACCCCTTTAGCATATAAAAGGAGGCCCATGCGCAACGTAGAGGGGGTTCGACTGGTTCAGCTGGTTCAGATCATTTCGAAGCTAGGAGAACACCTAGCTCTCTTGAGCAAGAACACAATATAATCAGACAAGCAGCAGTAGGAGTGTTATCTCTCCGGAGAGCTCCGAAGCTGGGTAAACTGCTCGTGTGCTTCACCTCGATCTGCTCTTCGTGCGACCTCCGCCCCCCGCCGAACCAAAAGGGGCTCGGTCCGCCGGTCCCATAGGTGTTCGTGGATCAGTTTCCCCGACATCTTTGGTGCGCCAGGTAGGGGGCGTCGAGATTGTGCGAACCTGATCCGACGTCCACACGAGCTAGATCTTCATTTTCTTCATCAACATGCCGCCAAAGAAGAAGGCTTCGGAGGCAACTGCTCCGTCCGCGTCGATCTCACCGCCACCGGAACAAATGGGTGGTGGGGTTGATGCTAGTGGAAGAGCGGACATCGACGAGGAAGCTCACGGTGCAGCCAGGTCCAAGGACAAGGCTGCACAAACCTTGGTGTCTTCACATTCGCCGCGCCCCTCTCAGGAGGCGCAGGACCGACAGCGTCATGGTGTTTGCAGTACCATACGCTTGTTGGACCAAGATCAAGCTGGTGGGTCTCGGGGCGCTCAAGACCAGCATGCACGCCAACATGCTGGCACGAGTGAGGCACGGTCGCCCGGACGGGGTACTGCTCCTTCTAACATAGTTAGAAGTCCGAGCACATCCCGCTCCTCGCACCGATCGCCACTACCGCCCACCACTCCAGCAGAAGCTCTGGCGCGAGCTCAACTGCTCCTGGACTATCCTCCTGCGGAAGACAAGATCGACCAATGGAGGGCCACCATTCAGAGCCTCATCGGCTTCGCCAACGGCGACACTCCACGGCAGCCGAGCATGTCGCTGCCGCGGCAGGACTGCCAGGCGCGGGCCGGTGGCGATGAAACTGGTGGGGGTGCAACCACCATGCACTCTCCACCCCGAAGGCCAAGATCGCCGACTCGCTGAATCCACCTCGACAGCGACTCCACCGCATCGTCGGATCCACGAGCTCGTCGCGATCAGCGCCAAGTTCTTCGCGATAGACAGCAAGAAGACGCTTGAACTCGCATCGAGCGTCGAAGATAAGCGCGACGTCAATCCGACAAGCGCGCTGGGACCTCTGTTGACATGCACGCGCCCGGAGAACCAGGCGACTTGCCGTACGCGGTAGGTTGCCCTGCGTTCACTCGTGAGCTACGGCAGGTCCAGTGGCCCAGCACAAAGAATTTCAAGCCAGATGTACCGGAGAAGTACGACGGCAAGACGCACCCATCGGAGTTCCTCAGCATCTACACCATTGCAGTGCAAGCTGCTGGGGGGCGAGACGACAAGATCCTTGCCAACTACTTCCCGTTGGTGCTCAAGCCCAATGTCAGATCCTGGCTCATGCACTTGCCGGACAACTCCATATCTTCCTGGGCTGACCTGTGCCATCAGTTTGTTGGCGCCTTCACAGGCGGCCACAAGCCTCATGGCCAAGAGAGTGACCTTCACCTGCTCGCCCAGAAGGAAAGAGAGCCCTTGTGCAAGTACATACAGAGATTCAGCCGCGTACAGCATAACATCCCAGATGTCCACCCTGCCACGGTAATCAGCGCATTCCATCAGAACGTGCGAAACCGCAGGATGCGAGAGGAAATGGTGATGTGCAAGATCAGAGACGTCAGTGAGCTATATGCCCTGGCCGACAAGTGTGCACGTGCTGAGGAAGGGAGGAGACTCCCCGGAGAGAACACAGGAGTAGGCGGATCTGAAAGTGAGGATACTGCCCCGGCAAGGAAAAACCGGCGGCGGAATAACAGAAAGAAGAAAGGCAAAGAGGTGCTAGTTGTCGAGCAGTCCGGCAACGGAGGTGGCGCCAAGAAAGCCAAAGCTGGTGGCTCCGGCAAGGAGATTGCCGCAGAGGCTGTGGCGGTCGCCGACAAGCAGGACGACACCAACAAACAATACTGCAAGATCCACCGCACCAAGGGCCATGACCTCCAAAGCTGCAAGAAAGTCGAGCAGCTTGTCGAACAGCAAAAGGCTGAATACGAGTGGCGCGACAAGGAGAAGGCCCAGGAAGGTGCTAGGGGATCCGGCAAGAAACGTCCCGGCCGAGGAGGACGCCGCGGCAAGGCCAAGCAGTAGCAAGGAGACAGACCTCCCCGCGGCCGCGATAAGGATGAAGATGACGACAACGACGAAGACATCGATGATGATGAGACCGATGAGCAGGAGTTCCAGAAAGCCACAGAGGTCCTGTGCGTTGATGGTGGTGCTTCTCTGCATACTTCACACTGCCAGCTCAAACAATGGGTGCGGGAAGTCAATGCGGCAGAACCACCCGTCGAGTCACGCAGGCCTCTGAAATGGTCCAGCACGCCTATCATCTTTAATATTGAGGACCACCCAGATCGCATAACTGCGGTCTCGATGTTGGTTTCACCAACTATCTGCAACCTCAAGGTCACTAAGATGTTAGTTGATGGCGGGGCCGGCTTGAACCTGATCTCCTCCGCGGTGCTCCAGAAACTCCAAATCCCTGACAGCGAGCTCGAAGAGACTGGCACATTCCAAGGAATCAATCCGGGAAGGAGCAAGCCGAAGGGAAAGATCACGTTGCCTGTGACATTTGGCAGCAAGCTGAACTTCAGGACTGAGAGGGTCACGTTTGACGTTGCCGATTTCCCATTGCCTTACAATGGGATACTCGGCCGTCCAGCACTCGCCAAATTCATGGCAGCCTCTCACTATGCATACAACGTACTGAAGATGCCAGGCCCGATAAGCGTCATCTTTGTCCCTGGCGACAAGAAGGATGCTCTTATATGCGCCGACAAGATCTACCGGGAAGCAGCAGCCGCAGCGGATCGCACGTCACTTACCGCTGAAGCTCCTGAGGGGAAGAAGAAGACCAAGTCCGGCAAGAGTTCTGATGCCCACTCCGGCAAGCGCACCTCTTCGGAGTGCTGCGCTACCGTCGAGGATGCACCATCGAGCTCCACCGGCAAGTGTAAGAAGGCAATGGCAGCTCCACCAGAGACCAAGAAGGTGTCCGCCAAGGAGGACGGCACTGGTGGTACCTTCACCATCAGTGCCACGCTCGACCCTAAATAGGAAAGCGCGCTCGTTGCTTTCCTGCGGGCGAATGTCGACGTGTTTGCGTGGCAACCGTCTGACATCCCCGGTGTTCCCAGGAAAGTAATCGAGCACCATCTTGTCGTCTGTCCTCATGCGCGGCCCGTCAAGCAGAGAGTCAGGAAACAAGCGGTGGAGCGCCAAGAATTCATCGCAGAAGAAATCAAGAAGTTGGAAGCAGCAGACCTTGTCAGAGGAGTGCTCCATCCTACGTGGTTGGCCAATCCTGTTGTCGTACGTGAGGCCCACGGGAAATGGAGGCTTTGTATCGATTTTACCGATGTCAATAAAGCTTGTCCCAAAGACCCATTTCCCTTGCCACGCATCGACCAGATTGTTGACTCCACAGCCGGATGTGACTTGCTTTCATTTCTTGATGCATACTCAGGATACCATCAGATCTTCATGGCAGAAGAGGATGAGGAGAAAACCGCGTTCATTACCCCATGTGGCACATACTGTTTTGTACGGATGCCCTTTGGTTTGAAGAACGCTGGTTCAACATTTGCAAGGGTAGTCCACCACGCTTTTGAGCCGCAAATGCACAGAAATGTGGAAGCCTACATGGATGACATAGTGGTCAAGAGCAAGGACAAAGCGACCCTGATCCAAGATCTAGATGAAACATTTACAAATCTACGCAAGATCAACCTCAAGCTGAACCCCGAGAAGTGTGTGTTTGGAGTCCCTTCCGGCAAGCTTCTCGGGTTCTTTGTGTCTCGGCGGGGGATTGAAGCCAATCCCGACAAGATCAAGGCCATTGAGCAGATTGAAGCACCAAAGCGCGTCAAGGATGTACGAAGACTTGCCGGTTGTATAGCTGCTCTCAGCAGGTTTATCTCTAGGTCTGCTGAGCGCGCCCTGCCATTTTTCAAAATATTGAAAAAGGCAGGTCCAATGAAATGGACTCCGGAAGCGGAGGCTGCGCTGCAGGACTTGAAGAGATACCTGTCCTCCACTCCAACACTTGTCGCACCTAGGCCACAAGAGAAGTTGCTGTTGTATATAGTGGCAACCAATCAGGTCATTAGTGCTGCGTTAGTGGCGGAAAGGGAGGCAGATGATGAGCCAGCAACCACGGCAGATGCATTCAGCGACAAGCAGGGGGCTTCACCGGCAAGCTCTGGTCCGGCAAGCTCTGGTCCGGCAAGCTCTGGTCCGGCAAGCCCTGGTCCGGCAAGCTCTGGTCCGGCAGGCTCTTGTCTGGCAGGCTCTGGTCCCGACAAAGATGGATCTGCACTGAAGCATAAGGAGATGCAGAAGAGAATGGTGCAGCGCCCAATTTACTTTGTCAGTTCCCTTCTACAGGGGGCTAGGTCAAGGTACTCTGGTGTGCAGAAATTGCTTTTCGGCCTTCTCATGGCCTCGAGAAAGCTGCGCCATTACTTCCAAGCACATGAGATCACAGTTGTCATTCGCTTTCCGTTGAAGGGGATACTGCAAAATCCAGAAGCAACAGGCAGGATTGTAGAGTGGGCACTGGAATTGTCAAGCTTTGGCCTCAAGTTTGAAAGCACTTTAACTATCCAAAGCAGAGCATTGGCAGAGTTCATAGCAGAGTGGATGCCAACACCAGATGAAGAAATTCCAGAGACGAGCATCCCCGTCAAGGAGGCAAGCAAAGAGTGGCTGATGTACTTTGATGGTGCCTTCTCGCTGCAAGGCGCCGGTGCGGGCGTGCTACTTGTCGCACCCACCGGAGAGCACCTCAAGTACGTAGTCCAGATGCACTTTCCCAAGGAGCAAGCAACGAACAATACTGCAGAGTATGAAGGCTTGCTTGCCGGTCTCAGGATCGCGGCAGACCTTTGGATTAAGAAGCTCGTTGTCAGGGGTGACTCACAGCTTGTCGTCCGCCAAGTGAACAAGAATTATCAGAGTTCGTTGATGGAAGCTTATGTTGATGAAGTGAGAAAGCTAGAAGAGCACTTTGACGGCCTACAAATGGAACATGTTCCAAGAGCTCAGAATGACATTGCTGATGGCCTGTCAAAGTGCGCCGCACTTAAGTTACCTGTGGAACCAGGGATCTTTGTGCTCAAGCTGACTCAACCATCCGTGACACCATCAACTGGACAGAGCAAGAAGAGAAAGTTGATTTTTGATGACTACTTTCCGGCAGAGCTTCCCGAAGCCGCCGCCAGGAAAGTCCCCAAGATCAACACCAAGAGTGCTGAGGAGCAGTCTGCTCCGGCAAGCCTTAGGGTTTGTTCCGTTGAAGCAGACGCTCCCGACAAGTTTTGCTCCGGCAAGCTTGCCGGGGAACATCAAGCTCCGGCCGAGCCGCAGGTTCTCGCCGTAGAAGCGGATGTTCCGGCAGCAGCAGATGTGCCTTTAGTCCTTGTTGTCGAGCCGCAAGCTCCAGCATGGGCACAGCAGATAGTCCATTTCCTTCAGACAGGAGAACTTCCCGAAGAGCAAGAAGAAGCGGAAAAAGTAGCCCGGCAGTCAAGTATGTACCAGTTTGTTGACAACATACTGTACAGAAGAAGACTCAACGGTGTGAAATTGAAGTGTATTTGCCGGGAAGACGGACAGAAGCTGTTGGCAGAGATACATGGAGGCATATGTGGCCACCACATTGGCGCAAGAGCACTTGCCGGCAAAGCTTTCCGGCAAGGTTTCTTTTCGCCGACAACCCTCCAGGATGCAACTGCACAACTAACCAAGTGTGAAGCGTGCCAGTTCCATTCCAAGCAGATACACCAACCAGCTCAAGCTCTCCAGACGATCCCTTTATCCTGGCCATTTTCGGTCTGGGGGCTCGATATCCTCGGCCCTTTCCCCCGAGCTGTCGGGGGCTTTGAGTACTTCTACGTTGCAATCGACAAGTTCACAAAGTGGACGGAAGTGGAACCAGTGAGGAATGTGACAGCACAGTCAGCAGTCAAGTTCTTCAGGTCGATTGTTTGCCATTTCGGGATCCCTAACAGGATCATCACCGACAATGGCACGCAATTCACGAGCCGCACCTTCATGCAGTACGTCCAAGATCTTGGCGCCAAGGTCTGCTTCGCTTCTGTTGCTCATCCGAGAAGCAACGGTCAAGCGGAGAGGGCAAATGATGAAGTGCTGCGCGGGCTCAAGAGCAGGACTTTCGACAGGCTGCACAAGTGCGGAAGAAACTGGATCGAGGAGCTGCCAGTGGTTCTTTGGTCGATCAGGACGACGCCAAATCGAGCCACTGGACAGACGCCTTTCGCTCGAGTCTATGGAGCAGAGGCAGTTCACCCCACGGAACTCGTATACGGGTCGCCTCGAGTGCTCGCTTACGATGAGCTTGAGCAAGAGCAGCTGCGACAAGATAACGCGCTGCTCCTTGAGGAGGACCGTCTTCAGGCTGCTGTACGAGCTGCTCGATACCAGCAAGCTTTGCGTCGCTACCATAGCCGCAAAGTTAATGCCAGAAGCTTCGAGGAAGGCGACCTTGTTCTTTGGCAAGTTCAGTCCGCCAAGAATTCCAACAAGTTGACGCCAAAGTGGGAAGGCCCTTACCGGGTGAAACGAGTCACTAGGCCTGGCGATGTCAGCCTTGAGACCGAAGATGGCATTCCGGTGAGCAACTCCTGGAACATTGAGCATCTTCGTAAGTTTTACCCATAGGGCGCGGTTGCCGGAACCTGTTCCGGCAACCACCTTTTGTACAAGTCTTGCCGCTGTTGCATGTAATCCTTTGTACAAAGCCGGGCGCAAATCCCGTGCATAAGTAAAGCTCGTGTGCTCCGCGCATCTTGTCGATTTCATGCATTAAATTCTTTCTTGCATACATTATCTGACACTTTGTGCAGCACCTACCCCCGGTAAGCAATAACGAGCCGAAAGGCCCCATATCTTTATTTTCTCTTCTTTCTTTTTCTCAAGCAAAGGAAAAGAAGGTTCCCTCGCACACAAGTTTGCCGGGGGGGAAGAAGATAATGGTGTGGACTAGGCATCGTTTAAGGAAGATTCGCCTTGCCGGGAAGCAAACGACAGAAAAGCTAAGTTGCCAAAGTTTGAGCAATTAGTTTTAATTTTTAAAAGTTATCTTCCTCGAACGACTGTGCTTTGTATGGAAAACCTGTGCGCGGAGGAACCAACTCGTAGCTAGATGCGCCCTTACTTTGTTTCGAGTCTGCTCAACAACTTAAGTGTGCTGCAACTAGTCGCGACAAGGTTTCTTGTCGGAGCGGCACCGCCAGCAGGCTGCTGACGTCCCGCACTCAGCGCTCGCGGCTCGGGTGCCTGCGCTGACAAGTTCCCTAAAAGCGTAGGGTGAAAACATACAAAGCAAGGGATCTAGTAAAGGAGATAACATAGCAATTGATATCCAAAATAAAGTTATATTACAAGATAACTTGTCGCAGCTCTAACACATTGTTCCCATGACATGATCAACAGCGACAAGGAGAAAGATAAAACAGGCGGCCTAGTCTACGCGACCACCCTCAACCCTCCTGATCTCGCTCACCTTGTCCACAATGGGTGCGACAAGGTCCTTGAGCGCTTCCAGATCGGGTCGGGCGGCAAAGACCTGAGGACGTTGGTGAGGTTGAGGCCTGGGTTGCGGAAAGCCACCTTCACCAGCACCTTTTGAAGAACTCCCGCGCAAATCTTGCGCGACTCGTCGGCCAGCTGCTTTGGGATCTTCTCCCGAAGCCGCTGGAGGGCCGTCGCCACGCCCTTGGAGAACAGGCTGAGCTTGGCACTGGGTTGGAGATGCTCGTCGGAAGAGTACCTAAAGTCTTCCATCCCCAACTGCGCCAGCTCCCCGTCGATGACTGCGGCGATATTCACCAGACCCTCGGTCCAGTGCTCCACCGTCTCCCTGAACGAGTTCTAGGTGACGGCAATGCTCGCCAGCAGCGCCTCGTCGGCCTTGATCTTCTCCGACAAGGTCACCTCTCGCTCCTTGGCGGCGTCCAGCGTCTGTGACAGCGTGGCCAGCTTCAGCTCGAGATCCGCGTTGGAGTCCTTGGCAGCGCTGAGCTCCTTGCTCCTCTCCGCGAGAAGACCTTGCAGCTCACCGTGGGCAGCAGCATCCTTCTCGCGCTCGCGCTTGAGCGCGACGAGCTCCTCGCCGCTCGTCCGGAGATTGGCCTCCAGCTGCGCCACTTTTACCTCCAGCTCTTTCTTGGCGGCCTCGGCAGCCGCGGCAGCATCCCTTGCTTCTTGGAGAGCGCCGCCAATTGCTTGCTCCTGCGCGGCGAGCTCTTCCTCGTGGATGTCAAGGTTCACCTTGCGCTGCGCCAACTCTCCCTCCCGCGCAGAAAGCCTCTCAGCAGCAAGCCGCTGCTGCTCTTCAACCTCAGCCTTCGCGAGGAGGAAGGCCTTCCTCTCCTCGGCGACTTGCTCCCGCTCCTCCGCCAAGCTCCGGAGAGTTTCCTGCCTGAGATCCCGGAGCTCCTCCGCGCGCTTCTCAATATCGACTCCCACCCTCGCGACAAGCGCTTCTCAGGAGGCAAACTTGGCTTGTCGAGCACGGTAGAGCGACTTCAGCTTCCGCAGCAGCCACTCCTCTTCGGGCTCCTCGCTTCTGCTTGGCGCGTCAACCAGCGCCAATCTAGCGGAAGCGAGCACCTCTCCGTCAAAGGTTTCTCCCTCGACCGGCGCCCTGGAGCTCGAAGCCCAGGGGAGCTTGATGAAGACGCCATCGCCGGCCTTCAAGTAGGCGCCGGGCTGGGGCTCCTCGGAGTCTGGCTCTGCGGCAGCGGTGGGAGGATCGGCGGTCGGTGCAGCGCCTGGCGCTCCTGCGGCCTCAGGGCCGTCAGTACGATCGCCGGATCCCTCGCCGGCTTCTGCGGCGGCAGCCTTGGAGGCCTCTTCACCGGCGGGTTCATCAACGCCGGCCTCTCCTTCAGCGGCTTCGGTCTCCATTGGCTCAGTGGCGGATGGATCTGAAGAACGAAGAATGGAGAGGAGTCAAGCAAATATGCAAAAAGAAAGTCAAAAGAACAAAAACCCAAGGGCAAGCTTGTAGGCAAGTGAATTACCTGTGCTGGGGTCTGCAGTTGCGGTCTCAACCGCCGGAGGATCACTGGCGACGTCCCTTGCCGGAGAGTTGGTCCTTGCCGGAGAGTTCTCCCTTGCCGGGGAGCGCTCCCTTGCCGGGGACACCTCCCTTGGCGGTATAGTCGAAGCAGATGGCCCTTCGGGGGCGGCTTCCGGGCCCTCCTGGTGAGGCTGCTCTGCTCCTATACAAATCCAACAATCAGGATGTCAGTAAGAGAAAAGAGCCACCATGAGCGCCTCTCAGCAAGAAGTAAAAATCATGTACTTACGCTGGGGGCTGCGCTGGGGGCTGCTCTGGGGAGTAGTTGCCGGGTCCGTCAAGGTGGGCTCAGGCATGCCCCCTGCTGACACGGTGGGATCATCTTCGATGACAATCACCGAGGCCTTGGCCCTCTTCGCCGCTCTCTGGGCCAGCGTCCTGAAAAGGAATGGATTCAGATCGAAGCAAAGTCAGATACAGAATGAAAGCGACAAGATTGAAGAACTACGAGGACAGCAAGAAAGCTTACTCTTCTTCTTCATCATCGCAGCTGAGCGCGGAGAGATCGAAGTACGGCTCCCCTCCGGTGCGGCGAGGTGGAGAAGTGGACTCCCTTGCCCGCTTGGTGGGGGTGGTGGCGGTGGACCGGGAAGGTCCCGCTCCGGTTGCCGCAGCGGCGGGAGGCGCTCCCGCAGCAACGGAGCTTGCCGCGGTAGAGCGTGTCGCGCGGCTCGGCGGCTGTTGACTTGTCTGCCGCCCCGCTACGTCCCCGGCCCTGCGGAGACGCCTTCTTGGTGCGGCCGGGGGCTCCACTTGCGGCAAGCTGTCTGAGGGTTCGGGCTCTTCCTCGCCGGGCTCGCTCGGCTTAGCTTCAGGGCCGGTAGGACTTTCCTCGCCGACAAACTCCTCGCGCTCGGCAAGGCTTGCCACCTCTGTTGCCTCTGCCTCCTCCACGGTGAACCCGAACTCGCCCGCGGCAGCTGCTGCCGCAGCCTCTTCCGTCCTAGTGGCAATGCGCTGCAGCTCCGCGTCGGTGGTGTCACGGGTGAGGCTCTTCTGCTCGTCGGCGCGGATCGGCACTTCCTCCAGACTATCGAAGAACGCCCGCACGACGTCATCCGCAGGCTCTTGCCAAGTTGGGGCGATTCCGTGTGAATCGCACAAAGGCATCATCGCGCGGATCCGGTCGAGCGAAGAATTATTGCACAATGGAACGACGCTCCTCGGCAACATGAATGGGTGCTGAGGGTCGCGTTTGAACAGCTCCAGGAGCATTGCATCCAGCTCCAGGACGGTGAAATTGAAGTTGAGGCCCGGGGCGCAGCCTCATGATGTCCGCCGAGTTCTTGAACTCCCAGGCAGGTCTCCCTCTCTCCTGCAGGGGGGCGATGCGACGGTGAAGGAAATCTGCGCCGACAGCGCCTACAGTGAGCCCGGCAAGCCTGAGGCGAAGAATTCGGGTGACCGCAATCTTCGGCCTGTCATCTTCCGGGGCCACGTTGTTCCAATCGTTGCCGCGTACTATCGGGGCTTGGTGCACGGCAGTGAACGGCTACGGGTTCTCCTCAACGACCCAACACCACTCCGCTCTCCACTCCTCCCATTTGCTGCGAAGCTCAACCTCCAGATACGCTTCCTTCTTGCCAACTCTCGAGATCCAGGCGATCCCTCCGGCAAGCGGCTCTCCTCTCTCGACCCGAGGCATGAAGAAGTGGCGGAAAAGGGCTACATTGGGGTGGACTCCGACAAAGTTTTCGCACAAATGTGCGAAAACCGCCATGGTCAGGACGGCGTTGGGGGTGAAATCTAGGAGGCGGAGCCCGTATGCGTTCATGATATCATAGAAGAACTCCGAGAAGGGCGGGCAGAGCCCGCAATAGAAGAACAATGCGAAGAACGGGTACCCGTTTGGAGCTAGCTCCAAGGCAGTGGCCGGAAGTACCCTCGTGCACGGGTGCGCCCGCGTCTCCGTCGACCAGAAAAGGTAGTAGTGCTCCCTCAGCTCCTTGGCGTCGAGCTGAGGGGGGAAGATGGCCCGCTCCTTCCGCAGCGCCGCGAGCCGCTGCGCCTCGGCCGACTTCACGCCCTTCCCCTTGTCGGCTTTCGGAGCCATGGTGGAGGTGGCGGGGGAGGTCGATGGCGTTGGTGGTGCTGGTGGCAACGGGGGGCGGAGCGCTGCTCTCTTTCGGCTTTGAGAAGAAAAGGGGAGCGGCGGAGATTTTCGAGGTCGAAGCAACAAACGGGGAAGTGGGGAAACTGCCCCTGTTTTCCCTGCTTATAAAGAGGGAGGGGGCGGACGTTTCGCCCCTCCGAATAAAGAAACCCCCCACGATCTCTCCCACGATGCCGCGTTCAGCGCGTGCCGTTGGGGGAGGGCGCGGTGGATACGGAGCAAGATTCGGCGTTACCTGGGCCGCGCGTGCCCGTGCCCTGTTTTGGGCCTGGCCCAACAGCGATCGGCACCGTGTGTGGCCTAGGCCCGGGGGCTCCTGTCGGTGTACTAGAATAGGGGTACCCTAGTACCCCGAAATTGTGCACGGGCAGTTGCAGCGCCCCGCGGCAAGGGCTTGCCGGGTGACCGCCAAGATACTCCGTGGCACTTTTGGAGCCATTCAAGAACAAAGTATTCAAGTCAAGAAGACAAGGCCCCGGCAAGAGGAGCTTGCCGGGAAGGCCAACCGAGGCTTCTCGAGGAACTTGCCGTGATGCACCACGCGTCCCGGCAAGGCCCGGCTAGCGACAAGCTTCCGGGCGCGACAAGACCACGACCGCGACAAGGCGCTTGCCGCGGTAAGCGGCCACTCTGTGCCCACGCTCCAGCGCATCCACCATCGTGTCACCCTAGGGGCCTTTCCAGGCGCGCGTGGCGGAAGGCTGCGCAGCCAGCGGTGCGTGGTGGCATGCGACGCTGACAAGATCGCCATCGTGGCGAACGGTGGCGCCCCTAACGGTCCTTTTCTGCACTGTTTGGGTGATGCAGACGGGCATTTAATGCCCGTGTCCCCTGCCGTCAGGGTTAGGTAGAGTACACTGTGCGGGTAGCTGTACCAACCGTAGCTCTTTTTACATTTTTTACCCTTCTCTGCGTTGCCACCTGTCGGTGACCCCTTTAGCATATAAAAGGAGGCCCATGCGCAACGTAGAGGGGGTTCGACTGGTTCAGCTGGTTCAGATCATTTCGAAGCTAGGAGAACACCTAGCTCTCTTGAGCAAGAACACAATATAATCAGACAAGCAGCAGTAGGAGTGTTATCTCTCCGGAGAGCTCCGAAGCTGGGTAAACTGCTCGTGTGCTTCGCCTCGATCTGATCTTCGTGCGACCTCCGCCCCCCACCTAACCAAAAGGGGCTCGGTCCGCCGGTCCCATAGGTGTTCGTGGATCAGTTTCCCCGACACGTGCGCATGTAATCCAAAGGAACACCAAGAAACATGACCCATCCGCGGCGAAAACCCTGAGTAGCTCTGTAATTTATACCCTCATCATGTGGAACAAACCGAACAAATCTATCATTGCCCGGATCGTAGGGGGGTGATCAACGAGAGCTTGACGAGCAACAACACTATGAAAACGGAATAGCCCAATCCCTTGAATCCATGCTTGGACGTCCAGAGCAGCCATTCCCAGATTATTGACAATGAAATCACTGACCATGTTGCGGAAGATGGCGATTTCTTCTGGCAGAGGAGCTGGCTCGACTATGGCGATGGCGTAGTCCTCATGCTGCCAATCTGGACCTACCTCCGGCTAGAAGAAGGTGCGGGGAAGATGCAGCGGGCCTCCATTGATGATGTCGAAGGCCGGAAGTGCAAATTCCAAAGGATCAAGCTTGAAGTTGGCCATTGCTAGCGTCGAAGCAGCCGGGCAGCTTGAATCGGTGGTGTGGCAATGGATGGGGGAGGAGGGCGATGATGATGTGGTGGGCAATGGCAGCGTGGTTGGAGGCAGAGGAGGCATTATGGGTGGTGGCTCTGCAGGCAATGGTGGAATAGATGGGGTGACAGGCTCGACGGGACTGGGGAATGACCCAACAGGGCTAGCTAGGGAGGAAATCGAGGCGTCCAGCATAGAATTTCCTGCTGACCGGGTGGACTAACCGGTTTTGACCCGCGGGACCCACTTGTAAGTTGGAGAAGGGGTAGAATCTGAATAGCCCTTGGCCCGGTGACCCAACCGAAAGCATCTACAACACCTAACCTATTTAGTGCACGCATTGGTTAAATGCAACATAGATAAGCAATTTTGGCACTTCCACACTTTAAAAACCATATCATCAATAAGATCATTTAACCTAGCAGAATCTCCAAGAGAGTCCGTTAAATGGTTATCCAGAATCACCTCATTGCGAAAATCAGCTGAAGAAACATTGACATCAGGTGAACTCAATAAAAAAGGAGACTGAGTAAGTGCCAAATCAGATTGGGCCATAGAAACAACCAGGGCCGGGGACAAATCAGGCCGAACCAACTCACCCCCATGCACATGCAGACTCACGTCCGAACTTGTTGGAGTGGCCACTGAAATCTCGGCCAAAGAATTGGCTTGGAAATTTACCATTCCGAAAGTGATGGGTGGCGTCGCCACCATCCATCGGAGATCGGTCGCCGGCGGCGAGGGCAAAATGACTCTTTCTTGAGGCAGAACTGAATAATCCGCATCAGAGATTGCATCAACAAGACGTGGTGAAGATGGGTATCTATAACCCTTGCAAGCATCATACTGTTGGAAGGTGGCAAAAGAAATCTTCTTCGTTTACACAGAACCCGAATGCAGAGAAGACTTGGTAGGTGGCTTGTGCATGGCAATCATACCGAGAGAAGCACACCTTTTAGAAGGACCGACTAAGATCCACTCAGCATCACACTTTTTCTTCCAAATAATAAACTCATGTTTCCAATTAGGGCCACCATTACCCCATAGATGGAAAAAGCATTTGAAATGCGGACACGCAAAAGATCACAACTTCAGAATAAGGAGGCCAACACGTTTGCAAGATACAATAAATGAGAATACCTTGTCCTTAATGAGTTGAACAGACAAATCAATTGCTGATCCTCCAATTGATGATTCCAATGCCGCTGCCACCAAATCATCGTTAAGGTGAAAAACATGCCAGCTGAAGGACACGACCATGATGAAATGGCCCATGTCATCCATGGGATGGATGCATTTCCCACAAGATCTAAAAACCTCCTCCGCAAAAGCCACTCCATTGGAAAAATCCAGATCAAAAGTTAATCCACCATGAGAACCCATGTGAGATGGGTATAGGGGGGATAGATCATAGAACTCCGGAGAAGATGGTTGGAGAAGGAACAAGATTCACTGGTTGGAGAGGGAGATTGCCGGAGAGCCTAGGGCACGGGTGGAAGCAGGGGAGAGAGCCATGACCACTTCCCACCTTTTCGAGCACGTTACTGCCCTTTGTTTTAGAGCTGGTAATCATGTGGCACTAGATATGATGGATGCACTAATTAACTTAGTGCTACTATGAACATTCTTATACGAGATTTTGGATATTAGAGTTAAAAAGGTATGCATTCTTCCAAAATTGCAAAAGGTGAAGCAAGTGTAGAGTGAAAAAATACCAGCCAGTGAGGTTGACAACCAAAGTTCTTGGTATGATTCAGGCTCGGCTAGTACCAAAGTAGTGCTAGGTCCTCTCCGTTCGTTCTTACTCTATTTTCTCGAGTCTTTGGTTTCTCTTTATTCACATTTCGCTTTCTATTTTCATTATCACTATTCATTTGGTACCTTGGTTTCTCTTTGTTTAGTCTCCACCCTCTTTCTCTAGTACCTATATTTTTTCATTTGCATGTCTAAATTAAGAATGAGAGGCTAGATAAACAAATAGGTAAATGCTCAGTTCGTTCAGGCCTTAGGGATGCATTCCATCATCACTGTCCATCAACAAGTTCAACTCCGACAATGGTTCACCGATAATGTGGGCCGGTGCACCATGTATGCAACGTCGACGGCCTGACAGGCCATTTTCCAACTTGGCCTATTTTAAATGACGAGACCATGTTGATGTAATCAGTAATGTTGCTCCTGGTATAGTTATTTAGTGAGGTTATAAGTTTCTCATTTTGGAGTTTACTTCTACGAGTGCTCGCTCCCTACATCTTGTTCTGTTTTTGTTCTATTTTCTAGAAAATGAAGATGTACTTTGCCGTTCCACTAATCTCGGCAACAGAGTAGATTATAGTACCCCTCATGCTATAGTGGAATTGAATCACAAAAAATTATAAAAATTCGTCAAACAATGAGGGAGGTATTTTTACCTTGGTGCTAATCTGTAGCACTTGTATGATCTGTATTGTTTTGTCTGATATATTCCAACAACTATTCTTAGAATATAAGAGCCGCCTGGGGATGCGCTGCTCGTCCGCTGACAGTGATTAGCCAGCAAAAAAAATTGTATTCATGACCATATACCTCATTTGCAAATCATCAAATCCATACAACTACATGCAACTAAACTACTCTAAATTTTCACCGACGACAGTCATTATTGTTCCGTTCGTGTCCATGTCTAGCAGCTAGCTGCGCCCCTTGGAATGGAAGTGCGGCCGCTGGGGAGGAAGAGTAGGACATGGGACACGCGGGGCTCAAGGCGCCAACGTCTCCTATACCCTACTCTTCCTTGTCAGAATCTGGTTGGTAGATGTGAGATCGGTGATGGATAGACACGTTCACCATGATGCGGATGTGGCGCCGGAGAATGCGACTCTGCCTGCTATGTGATTGTTGGAGATATTCAAATACCCATAAGATGTGATGTTTTTAGAATCTGGATGAGCATATGAGTGCATAAGAAATATTGACACTATACTTTGGCAACCTATAAGATTGTTTATCATGAAGCTACTTGAACTTTCTTATGCTTTAGGACAACTGTTGTGCTCATCCAACATAGTGGAAGTAATGCTCGATCTATTCTTTTACTGTCTTGCCTTAAAGAATTGATAACACTTCCATTTCTTATCAATTATTTTGAAATTTTTGTATACCATGTGCTTCAATTTTGATTTAATTATGTTAAAATAAGAAAACATTACTCTATCATGGCTGACTCCATCCTGCACTGAATGGTTGCAAAAGAAACTTTATTCATGTTGCTAAAATTTCAGGAGCATGTGAATTTTCCATACCAACTTGATTAGAAATTAACATCTCTGATGATATTTAGTATTGTCAGCCACCAGTATATTTGCCCCAATTAATAATTGTTTGATGAGACCAGCAACTCTATGTGAGTGGATGCTTCTTTTTAAGCAGTCCAAGTTTTACAGCTGAGCTCACTATGCTTAAAGAGTGTTGTGCTAGATAACCTGTGAATGCTATGGGTTTTGCAGGAAGCAAGTCACTAGAATGGTTTTGTTTACTATCAAATTCTTGCTTCATTTTTGGTTTTGTATGCCAAGAATTATGTTTCTCTTAGTGTTTAGGCTCACATGTTCCTGCATGGATTTTCTCATGTGGGGTTGAAGCTACATTTGCTTGGTCAGTCAATAATCAATTGTTTCACTCTGAAGTCATATTGCATATGTAGTGATCTTCTGTACTTCCACGAATTGTCGCACACATATTCTTGTAGAAGGAATTACATGAAGTTACATGAAAAATTCTCACACTTAGTCTCCTAAATCACATGAAGTTACATGAAAAGCACAAGGCTGAAGTTACATAGCAGTAGAAGAATCCTGTATTTTCTTTTCACTTTTCTTCATCTCTCATGACTCATCTTTTTCTCTTTGCATGATAATTATCTGAAAGTCAGTAGATAGTAGTGTTGGCCTGCGAATCATCACATCAATCCACTGATAAATGATCATGCATAGTTTCATTTTATATTACTTTTCAACTTAGTACAATATTTTACTTAAACCTTTTTGTTCTCTGAAAATTCAGAATAATAGTTGACATTTTCACCATAAATCTGTGTATTTCAGCATTTTTATAGATACTCTCTGTAAATAAAATCTTTTTTCTTTAAGGGTTCATATATAACTCTGTTACAACATTGAACTAAATCATGAATTCCTAATCCTTTCTTGTGTAGCCTTATCTCAGACATACACAACTGAAAATAAAGCTAGCACGGAGGAAAGGTGCAGGCTCGGTTGCTGGGCATGAACTCCGGCATAGACTACTTTAGTTTTCTTCCAGTAAAGGAGATGTCGGAAGAGGTGTTATAACTTCTTCTCTTATTAGGGAATATATGCACAACCATTAGAGTAGCAATTTTAGTTGTCAAATTGTAGTATTAAATTATAAGTGTCAGGATTAGCATAGTGAAAACTGCTATGGCTCCTATATGACCGACTCATACACTCAATTGGTTTCTGTGTTAACCTATTACAAATCCGCCATTCATATTTTACTTATCTGAAAATTGCTCTAGATCCTATGCTCCGCACTCTTCTTTTGCTTCCTGCCATTATTTACTGATAACTATTCTCACCATCTATATCTAAAGCTTCTCAGTGTAAGAGTAACAAGACACTCTCCAATCCATTTAGTTAATTCTTTTTTTCTCACCAGTATTTTCAAGTCAACTACATTGAAAGCAAAATAAAAGATTGCATTCTCCCAGATTATGATACACTCAAGGTCAGGCTTGCAAACAATGATCTACACGCCAATTATCGCATCATGCTAGGAACTGACACGAGAGCCACCATGACAACCAACTGATCTGAGTTCCGCTGCCTTGCAAAAATACATGAAGCAGACATCTGTGCCTTTCGTTTCAAAGTCACCACAAAGCAGTGATTGGCTCTCATCGTGCATTGCCTTTAGATGAACCATCGACATCAAAGGAAGTCGTATCTAAATATCATCTAGCATTCCAAGGACTACTAATCAAGCTTCTTAATAGGACTACCTTCCTCTGTTTTTAGATGATGCTATCTGTTGCTTTTGGATAGCTACCACCTGTGCTTTTACCTATATAACCTTTGTAGTTGTTGATCCTCATCGATCTATTAATATGCATAATGCCACCCTTATTTATAATTATCTGTTTTTACTACTTTCTCTGTTTCAAACATCAGGTAATCACCAGCAAAAACAAATTTGCTAAGCAAGGAAGAGGCATGCCCTACCTGGCAGCGTCCACCTTCCACTCAAGGGATGTAGCACTATCATTTAGCAGTGTTCCAGGAGAAATAGTAATCATGAAGAAAAATAGTAACCAGCAGTAAGTACTCATTATTTCAATCTGTGACTGTGTTTTCCTATTACCACTCTTACAATACTTGGCTTGATGTCGGCCTTTGCGCCATTGGCACAACGAGTCATCTAATCATATCTAAAAACCAGCATACAACAGTACAAACAACCCTGAAAAACAAGAAAATTGTAGATCAATCCCTGGGAAACCAAGCGTCCCCATCCTTCCGAGCGGGCAGATGGCGTGACAACACTACCGCTCCTGATCCACAGCCAGAGCCGTCAAAACTTTATTCCATGCGAACGGGAATTTATAACTGCCGAATGCCCAAAGTAGGAGCCGCCAAACTCCCCACGCGAATGGTACAGGCCGCATTGAGGCTGCCGCTGCCACTGTGTTGACCTTGCTCGACAGTTCCTCCTCCATGATCCAGAGTTGAGCGAGATCGGAGATGAAGTTTCCTAGAGAGATCTGGAGGTAGATTATTTGGCACCCCCGTCATTGTCGCTAGAGCGGCGCTACACACGGCTGAAACCCTAGCTATGAAGCCTAATCCTAGACCACAGCTATCCATGGCCAGGCAGCGATTTCGGGGACCCCTCCCCCACCGGCAAGCACAAGACCCTCGGGGACGAGGAGTCACCGGAATCTGTGCCGACATAATTTTCTCCTCCCTAGTTGCCTTCGAGAAAAAGGAGTAACTTATAAGTTACATGCAGAATATTAGCATGAATATGGTAATCTAAAAAATGTGCTAGCTTATAACTTACATGCATGGCATGCTGATGTGGCATGTTTGCTTGGCTAGCAAAAATGAATAGTGAGTTATGTCATAATAAATCTGTAATGTGATTTAAACTCAATTAGAACCAACTAAGGCTACCCGCAAAAAAAAGAACCAACTAAGGCTAGTTATAGTGGGGAGTAACTCACACTATTATCATGCATATGACTCTAGTCTATGTTAATATCTTCATGGTGTAAAGTATCATAGAAGTAGCACTACTAGGGAAAAGCCTATACACAGAATCTTAGCAGCAGCGCGGCTCAAAAAGGAGCGCTGCTGCTAATTAGTAGCAGCGTGTGTGCTGGAAACTCGCTGCTGATAAATTTTTAGCAGTAGCGCACTCTGCGTAAACCGCGCTGCTACAAATATCCACCGGCGGTGTTCACCGAGCTCCATTTAGCAGTAGCGTCGTGCCCAGAACCGCGCTACTGCTATGGATGTAGTAGTGGCGCGCTTTTACTGGGATCACTGCTGCTACATTTCAAATTGCCAAAAACATTGTCACTATTAGCAGTAGCGCCGTTGCCCGAAGCGCGCTGCTGCTAATTATTTAGTAGCAGCGCGTTTCTCCTCCCGCGCTACTACTAACCCGCACCAACCCACCACCTTTCCCCACCCGTGCCTCCCCTCCCCCTCCTCTCTTCCCTTCCCCCTACCTCCCCCACATGCTCCCACTCTCACTCTTCTTCTTCCTCAATACTTCTCCCCCATTACTCTTTCTCTTCTATCCACCTTTCTCTCTCTTCATTACTCCTACCTAACTACACCACCTCCATTAATGCATCTCCTTTCTCTTTTTCCTTTCCCCTCCATAGTTGAAGTTGTCTCCTCCCAAATTAGCTAGCTAGGTAGATGTAGCACTTAGTTAAGTGACATATTTGCCCCCTAACTAGATCTATCTTTGTCAAGAAGAGCTTTATGCACTTTTGATCTCCCTACAACATCATCTCCACCGTGTGCTCGATCTCGATCGAGATAGAGGTGATGAAAATTTCATGCTTTTGCAAAATAAAAATATGTTTATGTGTGTGTGATATGTTTGTGGAAATTGTGTGTGTGGCACGCCAAATTCTGCTTTTGAGTTTCCTATGTTTTGCCGAAATGTTGATTTATTTCCGTTTCGGCGAATTCCGGGCAAACTCTAGATCCATATATGTCCTATTTTTAGGGAAGTTCATGCCAAAAAAATTTATGACTTTGATGCATGCATGCATTTTTATAATCACTTTTTTTATTATTACCGTGCAGAGTTGACGATGGTCAGTGGAACGACGGTGGACAGGTGGTTGCGGTCGGCGGTGCAGGACATGAAAGAAAATAACCGGACAGAGGTTTTATGTCCGTGTCGAAAATGCAAAGGAATACTTTGGCTCGACCCCCATGACGATGGTCGTGTCAAAGCGCACCTGCTCATGACTGGTTTCATGGATTGCTATACGCGATGGATAATTGAAGATGAGGATGACAATGTTGAGGATGCCGACGGGGTAGGCAATGATGACACGGGGCAAGACGAAGAGATGATCGATAATGGCGGCGGGGAAGAGGCCGGACATGGCGGCGGAGAAGGGGCCGGACATGGCGGAGGAGAAGGGGCCGGACATGGCGGCGGAGAGAACGACATGGACTCCACGCAGCAGAGTTCGTCGGTACTAAGTTCAATCGTGCGGGACCCTCATGTTCAAGCATTGCTTCGCAAGGAGACGAGTACTGAGAGAGCTGCTTCTAGAGAGGAGGCTAAGCTGGAGCAACTGGTGGTAGACTCGAACACTCCATTGTATGATGGTTGCAATCCTGAGGTGACCCGCTTGAGTTTCACGCTCCAACTCCTGAAGACGAAGGCTAAAAACAAATGGACCGACACTAGCCTCGATGAGCATCTCAAGTACCTAAAGGATGTTCTTCTCGTGGGTAATCTATGTCCTACTAGTGTTGATGAGGCCAAGAAGATCATGTGCCCTCTTGATCTGCCACACGTTAGATACCATGCATGCATCAACGATTGCATAATTTATTGGAAGGAGCACGCGGAAAAAACAAGCTGTCGGTGTGCAATGATTCTCGATACAAGAAGGCCGGGAAGAAATGTCCCCAAAAAGTTGTATGGTACTTACCGATCACTCCCCGTCTGCAGAGGTATTTTGTAGATCCCAAGGAAGCAAAGCTAATGCGCTGGCACGCGGAGAGGAAGAAGCCCGACAATGGAGATGATCCGAAGCTGAGAGACGTGAAGGATGGAAGCTAGTGGAGAGCATTGAACAGCTTCTATCGGTATTTTGAATGTGATGCAAGGAACATCGTGCTCGGCGCGTGTACCGATGGCTTGAATCCGTTTGGCAACCAGAACACCAACCATAGCACATGGCCCGTGTTTGGATGGATGTACAACCTCCCCCCTGGTTGTGCATGAAATCGAAGTACATTCACATGAGCATGCTTATTCAAGGGCCGAAACAACCAGGAAATAATATTAATTTCTATCTGGGACTACTTCAAGAGGAGTTAGACACGTTATGGAAAACACCGGCCAAGACATGGGACGCCAGCAAAGGTGAGTATTTCAACATGAGAGCCGCGCTGATCACGACAGTGCAGGACTATCTCGGTTACGGATATGTGGCAGGCCAGGTGTGCCATGGATATTGCGAATGCATGCGGTGCATGGATGATACGATGTCTCAGCAGCTAACGTCAAGGAAAGATGGCGGGTCTGGGAAAATCGTGTACATGGGGCATCGCAGATGGCTTGAATAGGATGACCCGTGGAGAAACCGTGGAGATCTATTCAATGGTCACGCTGGGCATCGAGGACCTCCACGTAAGCGGAGCGGTGCCGAAATCGATGAGCTGTTGAAAAACTGGAAGGAGTGCCCCGCGCTGGGAAAGACGATGAGAAAGGCGCCGGAACCGCTGCTGAAGGTATGGAAGACGAGGTCTGTGTTCTAGGACTTGGAGTACTGGCACAAACTCGATACACCTTGTTGCCTTGATCAAATGCATATTTGTAAGAATGTCCTTGAGAGCTTGCTCGCAACACTGATGAAAACATGCCGGATAAGACCAAGGATGGGCTGAAGGCAAGAAAAGACTTGCAAGATTTGAAAATTAGGGAAGATCTGCACATGCTGCCCCATAAAATGTCAGACGAGACAGAGACGGAGACAGAGGCACGGGAGAAGAAGGGCAAGAAAATAAAGAAAGAGGATTATTGCCCCCCTTCTTGCTTCACCTTAAGTCAGGCTGAGATCAATGCCTTCTTTAAGTGCCTTACCGGAGTGAAAGTTAGTTCCAGTTACTGTGGCAAGATAAGCAGATATCTAGACACGGACAAGAAAAGGTTCAGCGGGATGAAGTCTCATGACTGTCATGTGATGATGACGCAGATACTACCTGTTGCCCTTAGAGGGATAATGGACAAGCACGTCCGTGACACGCTTATTGGTCTCTGCAACTTTTTCGACGTCATCTCTCGAAAGTCGATCAGTGTGAAGCAGCTCCAAAGGCTACAGGAAGAGATCGTTGTGATACTGAATGAGCTTGAGATGTACTTCCCGCCCGCGTTCTTTGACGTGATGGTGCATCTGTGTGTCCATATTGTGGATGACATAATAGACATGGGGCCGTCATTCCTGCACAACATGATGCCATTTGAGAGGATGAATGGGATCATCAAAGGATTCGTTCGTAACATGTCCCGTCCGGATGGAAGCATCGTCCAGGGCTATTTGGCACAAGAGTGCATCTCTTTCTGTGAGAATTTTCTATATGGCGCAGACCAGCCGCCTGGTGTTAGTGTTGGTTTGCCTGTTAACAAGCACGATGGGAGGCTCGAAGGAGATGGTCACTGCAACGGTTGCAGGGAACTGCACGTGGCATACTCAGATCGACGCAGCGACTTTGACAGAGCAAACTTGGTAGTGCTACAACACCTAGACGAGGTAGATCCTTTCGTGGCACTGCACAAAGAAATTATCGCAAAGAAGTATCGTGGCCGGGGGGTATGCAGGACGGACGCCGAAGTTACTAGAGAGCACAACTCCACTTTCCTGCATTGGTTCAAAGAGCATATTATTGCTAATCCTCCGGAGGAGGGCTCTAAGGACGGATTGCTCATATACGCCTTAGCACATGGCCCCTCGCCCAACCTCGTAACCTAGCAGGCATATGATATCAACGGATACACGTTCTACACGGAGGCCAAAGATATGGACAGTGATGATCAGAACTCAGGGGTGACGATGGAATGCATGACCGGCAGCGACAACGGTGCAACTGAACGATTTTATGGAAGGGTCGAGGAGATCTGGGAGCTTGACTACTCTGGACTGCACAACACGACGATGTTCCGTGTCAGATGGGCTAAGGATGTCGAAAGAGAAAGCCGGATTTTCACTACCATGACTATACCCGAGGCCAAGAGCGCTACCGTGAACGCTACCGCAAAAAATGAGCCATGGGTACACGCTAATCACGTGACACAATGCTTCTTCATAACTGACCCGCGCAATCCCAGCCGTGTTATCCTGAG
The DNA here is from genome assembly GCF_002162155.2 of Triticum dicoccoides. Lineage (NCBI taxonomy): Eukaryota > Viridiplantae > Streptophyta > Magnoliopsida > Poales > Poaceae > Triticum > Triticum dicoccoides. The sequence continues at coordinate 684,278,778 of NC_041381.1, read as the reverse complement.
GAGAGGCAAAAGGAACATCATTGGAATGGATGGAGTCGCCAACGAGGAAGACTAAGATCAATACGGCAACCCAATGAGGGAAGATGACGATGATGATGAAGTATATGTCAAAAGAAGAATCAATACTACATTACCTAAGAAAAATTGTACTCCATGGAAAAGGCAAAGTCACAATGAGGGGCTCAATTATTCTTCGATGAACAAGAAGGGAAAGAAGCTGACTCAAAAACGAAAACGTCAGCACTGAGGAAACTTATGTTATCGGTCAAATGATGTAATATATATATATATATATATGTTCCTATTTTGTATACACACTTAGTCATTATTATGCATGGGTCCAATGATGTGTAATATATATGTTCCTAATTTTCATACATATTTAACCGTCAAATGATGCAATATATATCGCCCTCCCTTCGTTCACTGCCCTCGGGAAATAAAAGTGGGATAAAATAAAGGAAAAGAAAAAGGGAAACTGGCAGTAGCGAAGGTAGTAGCAGCGCGTTTTGCCTAAACTGCTACAGTTACTGAAGTTAGTAGAAGCGAATTTCATATAAAGCGCTACAGCTACTGAAGGTAGTAGCAGCGCGTTTTGTCCAAATGCACTACTGCTATGTCCACTTAACCCAAAATTCTCACCCGCCCTGCTTCATCCCGCCTCCCCCCCCCCAAAAAAATCCCCACTCTCCCCCGTCGCACCGCCGTGCCCGACCCGGCCCCGGCGCCGGTGCTAGCCCCCGACCCCGGCCCTCGCCCCCGACCCCGACCCCGGCGCTCGCCCCCGA
>NC_041381.1:684213280-684277304 GCF_002162155.2 Triticum dicoccoides | reverse complement strand
TCGCATCCCTCCTCTCCCCTCCCGACCGTCGTCGGGCCTGCCTCCTCGCCCCTGCACCCTCTGTAAACCCTCCCCCCCTCTCTCTCTCTCTCTGCTAGGGTTCTTTGGTTAATTTAATTAGGTTTTAGTTAGGGCAGTATGTTAATTAGGTTATCTATTTAGTTATGAATTTAGCTAGGTTTCAAAATTTGAACTGGACATGTGATATGTGCAAATTTGAACTGGACATGTGATATGTGCATATGTCATGTTTTGGACATGTCATGTTTGGAAAATGATCCGAGTGGCCTATGTTACGCCGAAATGTTGATTCATTTCCATTCCGGTGAATTTTAGGTGCTCGATATGTCCATTTTTTAGCAAAGGTCATGCCGAAATTTCCCGTGAATAAAGGCATGATTTTGTGCTACATAGTTGGCATCTCGAGTGCTGGCACATAGATTTCTTTTTATGTCATTTGTCATTTATTCATACTTTTAGAAATAAATGAGGACACTTAATCATAGGAAACATGTCGAACAACGAAGAAATTGGGCCTTCTGACCAAGATGCAGACGAGATGGATTATGAGGGTGAACAAGAGTACCTCAACTATTTGACTGCTAAGCAAGGTTTGCAGGTCGGCCTCGATGATGGTACTGACGCCGACATCGACACCGACAGCGCCGGCACCGATGGCGGCACCGAGACCGGTGGGGAAGGTACCGGCGGGGAAGGTACCGGCCCCGATGCCGCTACCGAAAAGAGGAAGCATAAGAAGCAGAGGATACGAAAACCTAACAAACTAGGGATTGGACGACTTGTGATCACAAAGATGGCACTTGGCAAGTTTGAGCCGTTAGAGCCGGAAGAACCTCGCAAGTGCTATGGGAACCAAGTAGGATGCATCCTACGGGAATGCGTGAGCATCAATGACGATGACTTAAGGAGTAAAGGACATTTGACGCAGTTGCTCCTAACAAAGTTGCACAAGAGATTCAAGTTCCCCGACCGGGATGATAACATAGAACAACTGTGGGATGATCCAAAGATGAAAAATATTAACAATCACGCCATGGGCATGTTCAGCAATGATTTGGCCTCCTGGAAAACGAGGGTGAAACGAGCTATTGAGGCTGATGAACCCCTGTCCAAGATTCTGGAGGAAAATCCGACACTTACGGGAGGAGTTCGAAATGTTCAAGGACACTTGCGCTAGCGAGGCAGCCAAGGCTAAGGCTGCGAAATTCAAGAGCCTTCAGCAAAGGAACACGGGGAAGCATCGCCTCGGAAGCCATGGCTACCTCGGTAAAAGACCCATATGGGATAAGGAGGACGCGGAACGTGAAGCCGCGGGTCTCCCAGACCCCTTCGTGAAGTTCACCAAACCCTTGGAGCATGACTTCATCAGGGCCCGCTACAAGTGGGACAAGGAGAAAAAGGTTTTTTACACGGACAAGATCACGAGGAAATTGATTAGACTACTGGAGAAGCAACACCAGCTTGCAGCCGAAAGCCCTACTTCTTCGATGAAGCCCAAGTGGGACACCCCTCTCAACCGGGCCTTGAACAAACTTAAGGGACTCCCTTTGGATCAGCGGCCGCAATATGGTCATGTGCACGGCACTGGAGACGGCGCCACGTCGAAGGTGTTTTACAACGAGGGCCCGGAGGCCAAGAAGCTGAAAACAAAGTTTAGTCAGGCGGACATCAATGTGAATGTGAAGCTTGCGGCCGAGAAAAAAGCAGCTGAGGACGCGAAAAAAGCAGCCGAGGACAAATATGAGTTGCTACAGCAGGCAGTCAATGCAGCTGTAACTGCCTGTAGAAATGATTTCGCTACTAACTTGGTTCCAGTTGTCATCAACTGGGCGAAGGAAAATGTAGACAAGACGGTACATGATTTCCCGATGCCCAGTTTCGTCGGGAGCAACTCCATGAACAACAACACCATCGCACCATCACTTGCTCACGCAACCGGGCCTCCTCTCGCAGCCGCTCCCACTCATAGCAGCCCGTCCTCAGTCTCAGGCGCGCTAGGTGGGCCTTCATCTTTGGCTGAGCTCGACGTCGTCACGGTAATTACATGTCGCACCAACATATATATATATATATATATATATATATATAATATTCCATTTTTGTTGCCTTTCGGTTGTTTTACGCCACACACATATGTGTTTGTAGGCAAAAGAAACCACGTGCACCATACTCTACTTGATCAAAGGCCAGAAGGTGGACGTGGGAAAGGGGATGATAATGGACCCCTCTCAACGCACGTTCCACAACCAGCTGATCCCCACTAGGCACTTCAGGGTTAGCTTGACCAGTGTGAAATCGGGGCACGACGATTTGCCTCCTCCAGTACAGCATGTGGGAGCGGACGACAAGACGCCGCCGCGGATTGGAAGCTGCAAGAATTGGGTGCTGCTATGGCCGAAGAATCTTATTCGTCTGGAGCCGGCCGAGAGCACACCAATAACTACCACACATCAACAAGCATGTGCGAAGACCACCACCCCGCCTACGCAATTACCAGCTCCTGTAGTGCCGGGTGAGAGCGGCGGACGACATGATGAAGGGGGTGCAATAGTATTGGCTGATGTAATTTCTCCTGTAGAACAGAGAATGGATGATGAGAAGGAGGTCGGCCCTATGGATTACCTCAATACAAATGTGTATGACTGTGACAAAGATATGATGAGTCAACCATATGACGAATCGGGCTATCAGCTTGCTAATGAGGATATGGATGATATGCCCGGGCAGGGTCATACCATGGATTGCAAAAAGTCTCTCTTCATGAAATCCTCACAGGACACACCTGAAGATGCCGCTTCAACACAGGCTCAACTAGCCGGGCGCGAGGGTCATACAGTACTTAGCCCGGGAACACTGGGGCAGGGGTTAAGGAAGGGTCTGGAAGGTGTGCCCAAGAAAAAGGAGAGGAAGAGATCGGGGAAGGTAACTGTCTCCAAACAAGCCAGAGCACATAGCAACGAGATGAGGCATTCTGAAGAGCGTGTACCCGTGAAAAGTGCGGTCGTGTTCCATCTCACGGGCGAGCCGATGCTACCGCCGAAACCGTTGGAGGCACTATCAGGGGATCTCAGGAGACTGCACGACCATGTGTTGTCGACTGAGAAAAGCTTACTAGCCTCAAAGGATCCAGGATATCCGACATACGCGGCTCGTGTGCCTGAGGGGAAGTGCTACATTGACACACGGCCCGCAGAGGTGTTCTTCCTGCGGTTTGACCATATCTTTGAGATGTTTCTAACAAGGCGGCTTGATTTTAGTATCGGCCGCCTTTTTGCGCTACATATGAGCTCCGTCATGAAGAGTGAAGAAGTCTCGCAAATCTGTGTGGCGGATCCGTACTACATGCATGAGTCTTTCTTGAGTCTCGGCGACTTGGAGCGTGAAACTGCTAGGGAGTACCTCCAAAACTTCATGGTACAAAATAAGGACCGGGAAATTGTCCTCGTGCCTTATCATCCAAAGTAAGTCAGTTCCGGACAACCCTTTCGTACATTTCAATCATTCCTTCTCTCTCATATGGGGAATCATTTGAGGTGTCTTTTCCCCGCAGCAACGGGCGTGCCGTCCTTATCGTTCTTTACCCGCAAGTCTCCCATGCCGTGTATTTTGACCCTTCCAGAGACTACGAGAAAAAAGACTACACCCACATAATGAATATTCTAGATGATGCTCTCCAAGGCTTCAGCTTTAGAGGTGGCAACGTGCAGATCAAGAAACAAAGGAACAAGAAGATAGGTTTCGCGCATAAAACTAACTTCTCCTGCATCCATGTCCCAAAACCAAGCAAGAAGGATGGATTCTACATCGTCCATCTCATGATTCAGTTCATCACGGATCACCAAAAGCTTCGCATTAACAGCAGAAATGATGATTGTATCCACAAGTGGCTAGAATCTCATGGAGAAGCGGATTATAAACTTAGAGATGACTTCTTTCGCATCCAAAGCGACATTACGACGATCATCATGAAAGAAGTCGTCGATGAGAAGGGGATGTTCCACCACGGCCCTATATCGCGAGCTGACGTCCGAACTCGCATAGGCATGCAACGTCTAGACCTCACGCCGTTCAAGAAGCTAGGGTTCGTCCTCGATGATATGGAAGGATGGAACTTCTAGTGATTTATGATGCCGATGATGATGATATGTGTCGGTTGAACTTGTATACTTCTTGTAGCGATGAAACTTTGTGATGTCTACGGTCCATGCCGAACTTGCGTAATGCTACTTTGTTAGTTTGCGTACGATGACCTGCGTACCTCTAGTTAATTAATTTGCGTACTGTATGTTGCATCTAGTTGCTAATCCTTTATTTTTCGGTGTTGCTCTAGTATATTTTGTTGCATATATATGATTGTACATCCTCTTCATGAACATGCATCTCTAACAGGTACCTAGTTTCTTGATGGCGAGATGGAATTGCTATGTCGTGTACAAAGGGAAGGTTCCGGGGGTGTACAACAAGTGGCATGAGTGTCAGGCGCAAGTGAATGGGTTCATGGGCGCCAGCCATAAAGGCTTCAAAAGCAGACAAGAAGGAGAAGCTAGTTACTTGACGTTCACGCTAGCGCGAGAGAGGACTCGTAACCGCCACCTCATGTACTGCATAGTTCCATCTCACTCATAGTGATAGCACTTCTTGCGTATACCTTTGTTTAGATGGATGACGTTGTTGTAGTTGCAAGTATTCGAGACTTGCATGTATCGCTATTTTCGAGATGATGACAAGATATCACTTTGTGTTGGATGATGATTATGATGAGACTATTTGTATGTACATGCTATGATTACATTTGTGGTCTCGCAGACATTTGTATGTGTATCATGATGACATTTCTATGTGCTAAAGATTCTTCTATCAAGCCTGTTCAAATACAAAACAAATATGCCAAAAAAATAACAAAAAAAAACCTACTTAAATTAGCAGTAGCGAGTGTACAAAAGTTAGCAGCAGTGCCACGGTAGCAGTAGCGCTTCAAGGTAAAACGCGCTAGAGCTACTAGCAGTAGCGAGCTTCCACAAACAGCGCTGCTGCTACACTTGTGTAGCAGTAGCGCCGGTGAGCACGCGCTACTGCTATATGTTAGTTGTAGCACCTTATTAGTAGCGCCTGTCCCCGCGCTACTAATACATCTAAAACCCGCGCTGCTGCTAGCCTTTTCCCTAGTAGTGTAGTATCATACATGGTTACATTTATTAGATTATAGACTCATTTTGTCTTCGGCCGTGTCATGTTACGGTAACACATTATTATGTTACAACAAATACCTCTTTTGTCATTCACTACTTGCCATGTAAGCAAACTTGTCTTGGAAAGTGTTATGTTACTAAGTTACTCACACTATGACCAACTTAAGACTAGTCATAGTGGGGAGTAACATACACTAGTGTCATGCATATGATAGTAGTTTATGTTACTATCTTCATAGTGGGGAGTAACATAAAAGTAGTGTCATAGGTTTTTGTATTTATTAATTTGTAGACTCATCTTGCCTTGGGAAGTGCTATGTGATGGTAACATATTATATTACTCTAAACATCTCTCTCCTCATTAACTACATGCCACACATGCAAACTTATCTTGGGTTGCGTTATGTTACTACTTAAGTTACTCCCACTATGACCAGTCTAATGCATGTTGCATGCTGGATGATTCTCATTCCTAGATCATACGGATGCTAGTGGTTCTCATTCCTAGATCATACGGATGTTGCATGGTGGAAAATTTCAGTTGGTCTCACATGGGCCGTTCGATCTGCCTAACACGGAGCCCGAGGAACTGCTCGATCATGCTTGTATCATATGGCTTGATGTGGGCTTGGTCATCGTCTTCCTCGTCCGCCGTGCATCATTAACTTTGGCCGCCGTCGCCATCCGCCACAGCCCATGTTGCCCGTGGCTCGCCAGGTCACCGCTCATCGTCTTCGCTGTAGCAAAAAAGGGATCCAGAAGCATCAGAAAAATGGCGGCCGCCGGTTTCCAACAATGGCGGGGCTGCCAGTTCCAGCATCCATCGCAGCACCATTGGTGCATAGAAACAGTCATGTGCATCATCGTCTCACCATTGCAGCTTTTTCCTCGACGGTCTCTAGTTGAATCTTTTGAAATATATGGTTGAAGCTTCTGTGTTAATGATTATAGCTTTTTATGTTTCGCTGTTGCCGGTTGAAGCTTTCTAAATCGTCGGTCGAAGCTTTTTCTCTAGTCGGTTGAAGCTTTTCTCATCGCCGGTTGCAGCTTCCGTGGTTGATCGGTGGCCGGCCCTCGATTCCTGTCATCTCCGGTTGAAGCTTCCACAATGCTGGTTGAAACATTATCAATCGTCGGTTGCGTCTTTTAGTGTTGCGCAGCGGCAGACCCACTTTCATCGTCTTTGGTCATAGCATTTCTTGTCGCCGGTTGTAGCAAAAAATTATATAGTTGTATCAAAAACTAGATGTGGTTCCAACTCACTTCTAGGTTTCAGCAAAAAACGCATGTGGTTCCAGCTCTGGCTTCGGCCGATTGAAGCAAAAAAATGATGGTTCCAGCATCGTTGTCCGCTCACTGGCGCCGCAACCTTCACCGTGGTCGTCCGTGGAGACTCGTCGCGGCGCCCCCAGCACGGTCCCAGCACCTTGCAGTAGCACAGCCGCGACTGGTGGTTCTCGGCAAGAAAATCGCAGCAGCACACGTGAGGTGAGAGGTTGGGTCAGGCGGCAGGGTTGGGCGAAAATGAATCTAACACTAGGATGAAGAAGGTAGAAGGAGATAACAGGCCCGGCCCATAGGCCGGGAAAATGGGGCGGCCGCCCTGGGCCCCCGGAAGGCAGGGGCCCCAGCCCAGGTGAGGGAGTCCTGGATTAGGGGGTGTCCGGATAGCCGGACTATAACCTTTGGCCATACTCCTGGACTATGAAGATACAAGATTGAAGACTTCGTCCCGTGTCCGGATGGGACTTTCCTTTTTGTGGAAGGCAAGCTTGGTGATACGGATATATGGATCTCCTCCCATTGTAACCAACTCTGTGTAACCCTAGCCCTCTCCGGTGTCTATATAAACCGGAGGGTTTTAGTCCGTAGGACGAACAACAATCATACCATAGGCTAGCTTCTAGGGTTTAGCCTCTCTGATCTCGTGGTAGATCTACTCTTGTACTACCCATATCATCAATATTAATCAAGTAGGAGTAGGGTTTTACCTCCATCGAGAGGGCCCGAACCTGGGTAAAACATCGTGTCCCTTGTCTCCTGTTACCATCCGCCTAGACGCACAGTTCGGGACCCCCTACCCGAGATCCGCTGGTTTTGACACCGACATTGGTGCTTCCATTGAGAGTTCCGTTGTGCCGTCGCCATCAGTAAGGATGCCTCATCACGTCTTTAAAGACGGCACTGTTGCTAAAGGAGCTTTGGCTACCGGCCAAACTCTCCGGCTAGGCGGTTTTCTTATGACCGCCTATTCGGCCACCGCGCCGACGATGACTTCTCGGGTTATCGAAAGCAATCTCCATGTCAACTCGGAACTCGTCGAGTAGCTAGATCCGATGGAGCTCTCTTCCTTAAAGGAGCTCTTGGATCACATCACCGCCCTGGGAGTCGCTACAGACTACGATCAGATTGGGCTTAAACCTGATCTGAGAGACATTAACTCTCCCCAGGTCACCCACCATGTTGCAGTGGTGGAGGAACAATGCGGCAAGCCTTCATCTATCTTAAGGACTAGTTATGTCCGGATTCCCGATCCCTCCAAGCCGGATACCCGCGAAGGGGAGGACGTCACTCAAGCCCTAAACCTAAAGTAATGCAGCGGGCTAGATTCATTGGACGATACCCAAGAACACAAGCTTCCGAGTTCGGAAACTCCTTGGCCCCTGAGTCTCAGATTGGGCGAGGTTCCGGATTTAATTCCACCCGCCCACCCAAATATAAGGGATTTATCCCAAATTCGACAAGAGCCCGCAGAAACAGTACACCATTACTGGGCCAGATTCCTCCTGGTTATGAACAGGATACAGGACTGCCACGAGGAGGATGCAATTTCATTCTTCTGCAATAATTGCACGGACAAGGGAATCCTCAACGCCATAATTCCCCGTGAAATTACACGCTTCGCCGACTTGGCATCCATAGTACAAAAGTACTGTGCGATGGAAAGCGCATGGAAAACCGAAATAAAATTTTGGGACAATCCGGCCCTGAATACAACCCCAGTCCGAAATAAAATGGTGCATTATCGCCAGGCACCTGGGTTAAACACCAAAAAGCAAAAACCCTCTATAGGGCATGGAACCGTACTGTAGGGATGGCTCAATGGAACCTGTAAAATTCATAGTACAGAGGGCGTCACACCAACTCATAGCCTTAGAGCATGTTGGATACTCCGGTAGGTGGCCAGAAGTGGCGAGGAGCTTCTAACTCCAGAATTCACAGAGCACCACCCCAGGGATACCGGTACGGTATTAACAGTCTTCGAGACTTTCGCATCAAATAATATGCGGAAACGAACACTCCGCAACCTTGCCGAAGTCTACCAAGTAGCAACAATAAACCCATGGAGTGACATGGCTATTACCTTTAATGCCAGTGATGAACCTAAATTCCGAACAGCCCAAGCACCAGCCGCATTAGTCCTCAGTCCAATAGTGGACGGCTTTCGATTTACCAAGGTACTCATGGCCGGTGGCAGCAGATTGAACCTCATTTATGAGGAAACCCTTCGAAAAATGGAAATAGACTGGAGCCGCATTGAGCGAAGCAACACAACCTTTAGAAGAAGAATCCCCAGTCGGGAAGCGTGTTGTACAGGAAAAATCACACTGGATGTGGTGTTCGGCACGCCGGATAATTACAGATACGAGGAGGTCATGTTTCAAGTGGCCCCGTTCAGCAGCGGATACCACGCTCTATTAGGGCGAGAGGCATTCACAATTTTTCAAGCTATACCCCATTAAGGGTACATGAAGCTCAAAATGCCCGAACCCAACGGAATCATCACTCTTGCTAGTGACCCAGACATAGCACTCCGCACCGAAAACAAGACAGCCGCACTGGCCCTTGAGGCACTATCCGAAGCCCTAGCAGCCGAAGAACTGACTGCGCTGCGCTCCACGGTGAATAGGGACGACATGATACTCGATAAAAGATCCAAGTCCACCTCCTTTAAACCGGCGGACGAAATAGTCAAATTCCAAGTCCACCCAACGGACCCTACAAAAACGGCCTCCATCGGGGCGCAATTAAAACCTGATGTAGATGCCACACTACGAGAATTCCTATGCGAAAATTGGGACATTTTTGCCTGGCACCCTTCAGACATGCCAGGAATCCCACGCAGGCTAGCCGAGCACAGCCTAAACATCCTAAAAGGATTCAAGCCTGTCAAGCAGGCTCTTCGGCGTTTCTCCGAACCCAAGAGACAAGCCATGGGAGAGGAGCTAGCCAAACTACTGGAGGCCGGATTCATCAGAGACATAAAACATCTGGACTGGCTAGCGAACCTGGTGATGGTACCAAAGAAGGACAAGTCCTGGCGCCTATGCGTCGATTTCAAGGACCTCAACAAGGCTTTCCCAAAGGATCCCTTCCCCCTCCCCTGCATCGATCAAATTATCAACGCCACCGCAGGATACGATTCATTGTGTTTCCTCAACGCATACTCCGACTACCATCAAATTAAGATGGCAGAGCCATACCAAGCCGCAACGGCATTCATCACCCCATACGGCCCATTCTGCTTCAACACAATGCCCTTCGGGCTCAAAAATGCTGGCGCAACATATCAGTGCATGATTCAGACATGTCTGGCAAACCAGATCGGCAAAACAGTGGAGGCATACGTAGATGATGTGGTCGTCAAAACCAAGCATGTCAAAACTCTAGTAGACGACTTGAGGATCACATTCGATAACCTCCGGACATATGACATCAAGCTTAACCCGGAAAAATGTGTTTTCGGCGTACCAGCCGGAAAGCTCTTGGGCTTCATTGTATCCGGTAGAGGAATTGAAGCAAACCCAGCCAAGATCCGAGCTCTGTCACAATTGGATATTCCAAAAGACCTCAAACAAATACAAAAATTGACTGGATGCATGGCGGCTCTAAGACGCTTTATCTCCCGCTTGGGAGAAAAGGCATCACCCCTTTATCGCCTCCTCCGGTGCATCGAACACTTCGAGTGGACGGATGCCGCCACGGCTAGACTCGAAGAAATAAAAGCCATATTGGCAAAAAACCCGGTCCTGGCCGCGCCTAACATCGGCGAACCAATGCTATTATACATTGCGGCAACTCATCAAGTTGTAAGCACAGTGCTCGTTGTCAAACGAGAAACGGACGGACACAAATTCCCCCTTCAAAAATCAGTTTACTACGTGTCCACTATCCTCACTCCATGCAAGTCATGGTACCCACATTATCAAAAGATAGCGTACGCGGTGTTTATGGCATCCCGGAAGCTGCGACACTACTTTCAAGAGTGTTCAATAGTAGTAGCCTCCGAAGTACCTCTTAACAACATTATAAACAACCGCGACGCGATGGGCCAGATTGCCAAATGGGCCATTGAGCTCCTCCCGTTCGACATAACCTACAAGCCACGGCAAGCTATCAAGTCGCAAGTTTTGGCCGACTTCGTCGCCGAATGGACTGAAGCCGAACTCCCTAAAGAGTACGGCACATATTCCAATTGGGTCATGCACTTCAACGGCTCCAAAATGTTAGCTGGTCTAGGGGTTGGTGTCGTTTTGACGTCCCCAATAGGAGATACAGTTCAATACGTACTCCAGATAATGTATACAGACTGCATAACGCAGCCGAATACGAGGCCCTTCTACACGGCCTCCGGATGGCAGTCTCCATGGGCATTCAATGCCTAGAGGTGCGTGGGGATTCGAACCTCGCGATATCCCAAATAAATGGAGACTTTGATGCCAAGGATCCGAAAATGGCAGCTTATTGCAATGTCGTCCTAAAAATGTCAGCTCGGTTCGAAGGGCTCGAATTTCACCATATAGCCCGGGAAAACAATCAGGCAGCAGACGTCTTGGCACGCATCGGCGCAAAGCGCGATGCAGTCCCCCCCAACATTTTCTTGGAAAGGCTATTCAAGCCATCCGTGTCATGGGAAGGGGAATCCGGAAATAACAGCCCGGATCCAACCGCACTACCCGACACCGAACATTCTGACACAGCGGGAGGCTTGGCCAACGAAGTAACATCCTCAGCCCACGAAATAACGGCAGTCATTGCCCTGTGGACAAAACCATTCCTAGCCTACCTGACTAGGCAGGAACTTCCAGAGGACCAAAACGAGGCACGTTGCATAGTGCGGCGATCTAAAGCCTATAAAGCCCATGAGGGAGAGCTTTATAAGAAAAGCACCATCGGAGTCCTTCAAAGGTGTATCACCGAAGAGGAAGGGCGAAATCTCCTGGCTGAAATTCATGCCAGACTCGGCGGGCACCACGCCGCAGCTCGGGCCCTTGTAAGCAAGGCCTTCCATATAGGATTTTATTGGCCGACGGCCCGGGAAGATGCTCAGGATTTAGTCCAACGATGCGTCGGTTGCCAACTCTTTGCTAACCAAAGTCACATGCCACCCACCGCCCTCCAAACTATACCCATCACCTAGCCCTTTGCGGTCTGGGGGCTTGACCTGGTTGGACCCCTTAAAGGGGGAACCCACAAGCAAAAATACTTATTGGTCATGGTGGACAAATTTGCCAAATGGATAGAGGCCAAGCCTGTTAAGACAGCCGAATCCGGACCAGTGATAGACTTCATATCAGGGGTCGTACACTGTTACAGCGTCCCCCACAGCATCATCACTGATAACTGCACGAACTTTACGGCCGACGAGGTCAAACTCTGGTGCAAAAACATGAGCATCAAGCTCGACTATGCTTCAGTCTATCTCCCACAAACTGACGGTCAAGTCGAGCAAGCAAATGGTCTAATCATGAGCGGCATCAAACCCAGGTTAGTGCGATCCCTCAAGGAATCTAATACGCACTGGGTAGAGGAGCTCGACTCTGTACTCTGCGGGCTGCGGACCACGCCGAATTGCACTACCGGATTCACACCATTCTTTATGGTATATGGCGCAGAGGCAGTTCTGCCCTGCGACATAATTCATGACTCACCTCGCGTGTGCATGTACGAAGAAAGAGAAGCCGAACCCGACCAGCAAGATAGTTTGGACGCCTTGGAGGAGGAGCGCGACGTGGCAAAAACTCGTTCCGCATTCTATCAACAGCAGGCTCGAAGATATCAAAGAAGAGAAGTACGGGCCAAAACTTACAATGTTGGCGAATTAGTTCTACGCCTGCCGAACAAGAAAAAGGACAAACTCAAGCCCAAATGGGAAGGTCCCTTCATAATTAACCAAGTCCTAACTGGTGGAGCGTAACGTCTGCAAGATGTGTCGGATAACCGACTCGAGCCGAACCCATGGAACGCAGCCCGTCTACGAAGATTCTACGCCTAGCGCCGGACTCTGTGTTCGTCTCCTTCCTCTATCTATTTTTACATATTAGTTGTCTTATATTTCTCTCCTTCTCCCTCCTTTTCTCTTACAGCCTTTGAGGGCTCGTTTGTGCCTTGTTCGCAAACAATTGACGCGCTATCCGCGCTCATTATACCTGGGGGCTTCTTTAACAGAAGCTTGTTTATACGGGCCTCATGCCCAACACATGTGTCACACTTCCGCATGTACCTTTTATTCACCATTATATGCATCGATATGACTTAAGTTTTGGCCAAGATGGGTTGTCTCACTCCTGTGCTTACCCCTACATTCCCGATTGTTCGACTAGGCGGTAAAGGGAGCACCTCTGCGATTGTTACTGCCGGGTCAGCCGGATGTGTACCTCAGACTGGGTGAAGCCGAAAGCTAGCGTTCTTAAGGGAATATTCGGTCGGTGAACTAAAGATGATTTCCCACCTTTTTATTTATCCACCCCCAGATGCTTTTCTTCTTTTTTCACAGTCCGGACATGCACTTTAGGGCATGCCTCCCAGGGAAAGGAACCCCTAATGGAACTATTCTCCCTGGAAGATGTTTCTTACTAACCATGTAATATAACATAACTAGTTGGGCACTTGTCTGTTCAAGCACTAATGACCCCTACGCCTAGTCTCCACGCATGCCCCGGTTCTTACATAACCGTGAGGGTATTCGGACACGCTCCAGGCTCTCGGGTCCTGAGGTTGAAGCGAAAAGGTCCGCCATGACAAACGATCTACAATCCGGCTAGAAGGCATTTTACATGTCATCTTAAATTACATAGTCAATTTGACTGGGTATATTCCTCTTCAATACCATCCAGCAGGCTGTCTAGTTTACAGTCCTATTGGGAATATTTGGCGGCCAACTCTACCTGGCCGTACACTAAACTCACAGGTATCTCCTTCCCATCGGGCCCCACAGGTCCGACCTAGGCCATGTGTTTTGGGTCAGCCTTCGTATACCGCGTCTTCACCATGGCCCAGGCTTCCCTGGCGCCTTGACGGCAGGCCGATATCTTCCATAATCAGAAGCGCCACCATGCTCCCTTCAGCTTCTCTGCAAGCTCTCCAAGGCCTTCGGGCATGGAGACGGACGGCCACAAGGCATGGGCGACGCCTTGCATTACTTGCCAAACTCGTTCATGCAGTTGTGAGAGCTCAGGAAGAAGGTCACCTATAGAACCGGGCATTTCCTCTGCAGGTCGACCTGTCAGCATACCTACAGACATAACTCTGTCAATCGACTTCCTCGCCGAACTTTTTTTCAAAGTTCGTTTAAGCACTTACTAAAAATGCCGCGTCAAAGCCGCCGATTCTCCTTCACGGAGTCCGACAGCTGAGCACGAACATCCTTTACTTCCTCGCCCAGCTGGGTGTTGGCATCTTGGAGCTTATTATTCTCTTGCCTCACCCTCGTAAGCACGCTCTCACCGGCCTTTAACCGGCATAAGAGTTGTTGTTTGTCCGGATCCACTCCGGCGCCATCTGCAATGTTATTGTCAGATTTTTACACATGCCGCACTTCGCAACATACTTATCTTTCGAAGCATATATTACCACAGGGGGTCTCCTTGGCCTCCCCTGCCGCGGCTAGTGCGGCCTCAAGTTGGGCTTTGCACTCTTCCAGCTCCTGGGACAGTTGGGTATTCTTTTCTGTAAGATCCTACATAACAAATGATCCTTAAATCAGTTATTCTAACTGTTTCAAGTCTCGGGGGCTACGGGCACATATAACCATCAAATTTTCTCACCCGCATATCTTTTACATACTGCTCTGTGGCTCTGACTAGACCATTTTGAGCGGCACGGAGGTACGCATCTCCCGTATTGAAGGCATCTAACGCCTCTTGGGATAAACAAGCGTCACAAAGAACTGTCCGGCGACGCCTGTGGTTCATGGCACTCTCCACCTCTGAATTGGTGGCAGACAGCCCGTCCGCATCCTCTGTTGGAGGAGCGTCCAGTGCGCGCCTCGTGCTCGCCTCTGCTTTCGGACCCGGCCTTGGAGCCTGGCTGGTGGAGGCGCGATTGGCAACCTCTCCGGATATAGTCTGGCGAGCGCTCTTTTTCCTAAAGAGAGCACGAGCGTTGGTACGCCTCGAGGGAATAAAACCTGGGAATAAAATGGCACGCCATACCGTTGCGCCGGCGTCTCAATCCGGACCGCACTTCTTTTCAGCCTGTCGGACCTTGATGCCCCTTGTTGGCTAGCCACCGCAGGCTCGGCCCTCCGCCTCAAGGACTTCCCCTGCAAAAACGCCATCGGTATACGGTGACCAAAAATAAGCACGGATGGATCATTTTAAAAATGATGGGACTTCGGTCTTGGTTACTTGAGAGGCTGGAAGTAGTCCGGGATAATCGGCCGTAATGACCACCAAGGCATTGTCCTTGCTCAATTGATGAAAGACCCCGTCGATCAGCTCCACACATGAGTCCGGGTCCTCTTGGGAACCCGGGTTGAAGGACCATTCCGGGTCCTCGGGTTGTGGAGGAGGGCTGTTTATCTCCTTTACAGCCTGGCGTAGCTCCTGCGTTGAAATTGCTAGGTTGAATACTTAATTATGGGAATATGAAATGGATGGGCAAGCGAAAGTGTCCGCTTACCTAGCTTGGAGGATTGTACATAGAAAATCCGCCCCATGGGTTGACGCGGAGGAATTCCTCCTCTTCTCCCTTGTACAAAGCGGACAAGGTCTTTATTAGAGCGGCAGCCGAATCCGGCCCCTTGCGGCCGCACCGAGTGGCATCGTCCTCCCCGTTGAAATCCCACATGGGGTGGCCTCTATACTGAAGCGGCTGCACTCCCCGCATAATGCATGTGGCCATGACCTCGATCATGGTCAGTCCGGAATGAGCTAACAACCTTATCCGGTTCATCAGGTAAAGGACGTCCTTGTCATTTTCCTTCTGAGGGCTCCATGGATGCCAGCTTAGGCGCTTCTTCAAAGGAGCATTATCGAACTTAGGGAGGCTGATCCGTACAAGGTCCGGCAGGGGGACATCTTCTACATAAAACCATTCTGAAGGCCAGTCTTCGGACGCCTTCTTTGGGGTTCCGGATAGATATCCGGTCCCGGCGATGCGCCATAGTTCGGCTCCGCCCACTTGATATATCGACCCCTCCTAAGAACGGGGCACGAGGCAGAACGGGGCACGAGGCAGAACAGCTTCTTCCACAGCGTGAAATGAGCCTCGATACCCAAAAACAGCTCGCAAAGGGCTAAGAAGCCCGCAATATGCAATATGGAGGCAGGCGTAAGGCTGTGCAACTGGAGGCCGTAGAACTCCAGGAGCCCCCGGAGAAACGGATGAATTGGAAATTCGAGCCCTCTTGTCAAATAAGGGACAAGGCATACCCGCTCTCCTTTGGAGGGATTGGGGACGCTCTCCGCTTGCTCTCCACCATTATAGGTGGTGAGCCCGGCTCGAACCGGGACCATGTAGGCCGGGGGGAGTAACCCCTTGGCTTGGAGCGCCACTAGCTCGTTGTGTGGGAAGGAGCATCTCTCCCAATCTCCAGGCTGGGGACTGGGGGGCGAGAGGAGGACCTGCTCGACAGGCCATGATGGAATGGATCTCTGTCGAATGCGCTCTGATGAAAGCTCGCGAAGGGAAGATGGTGTGATTCGGATCTAAATCCCCATCTCTTTTATAGGCAGCTCATTTGCACAAGCTAGGGAGGTAAATGAAAAAACACCCTGGCTTTTCGCATTCGTTTGACACGTGAAAGATGGCCATTATTGGGCACAGAAGCCAAGGAGCACAACATTCACCAGAAGCCGGACACTATTCAACAGGTATATGGAGTTTCCAAAAGAACCCGCCTTGCAATGCCGAAGACAAATCTTCGGACTCATCATCATTGAAGCCTGGTTCGGGGGCTACTGAGGGAGTCCCGGATTAGGGGGTGTCCGGATAGCCGGACTATAACCTTTGCCCGGACTCCTGGACTATGAAGATACAAGATTGAAGACTTCGTCCCGTGTCCGGATGGGACTTTCCTTGGCGTGGAAGGCAAACTTGGAGATATGGATATATGGATCTCCTCCCATTGTAACCGACTCTGTGTAACCCTAGCCCTCTCCGGTGTCTATATAAACCGGAGGGTTTTAGTCCGTAGGATGAACAACAATCATACCATAAGCTAGCTTCTAGGGTTTAGCCTCTCTGATCTCGTGGTAGATCTACTCTTGTACTACCCATATCATCAATATTAATCAAGCAGGAGTAGGGTTTTACCTCCATCGAGAGGGCCCGAACCTGGGTAAAAACATCGTGTCCCTTGTCTCTTGTTACCATCCTCCTAGACGCACGGTTCAGGACCCCCTACCCGAGATCCGTCGGTTTTGACACCGACACCGGGTATTATTTCCTACTCGAAGAAAGTATACTTTTCCCCCTCAAATTCTTCCTGTTGGATCAAATTCCCCCTAAACTCTAAAACCAGATCAATCACCCCCTGAACTTTGCAAAACCAGATAAATGTCCCCCCTGAGCGGTTTTCAAAGGAATTGAAGGTGGTTTCCTTACCAATGATACCGACTGGGCTGTTAATGATGCTGACTGGGCAGCGGTAAGGAATGGTTTGGGGTTAAATTGCCCCATTTTCTGTACCTTCTTTTTTGCCTCCGTTCGCCGGCCACCGTCGTCAAATTCCTAAACATCGTTGCTTCCCCGACCGCTCTGACTTTGCGCACGAGCTCCCAGTGAGCGTGCGCCCCTCTTACCTTCTTTCCCAACTGATTCCCTCACTCGTAGCATCGCCTCGCTCAAGCTCGAGCTTGGCCATTATGGCCATGGCCGAGATCGGCCGTGCACATGCCCGTCAAGCCATACCGCGTGCCTATCCTGCAACCGCCCTTGGCCGCAACCCTCCCCAGGCTGGCCCCGCCGTTGCCCCGGCCGTGCTTGGACGAGCGTTGCTTTCCTGGCAACTCGTACTGTGCCGGCCGGAAGGAATGAGGATGAATACACCGTGAACAAGTGGGGCTCCACAAGTAATAGCACTTGGACTTGGTTGGTGTCGGTGTACTAAAGAAGGGGTTCTAATTTGTACCCCTTTACTTGTGCACGGGCAGTCGGAGCCGCGCCCGCGGTCACACTCAGCAGGGCATAGAAGGGAAGACGGAGGTGCAAGACAGCCAAAGCAACGCCGAGACTAGAGACACAAAGAG
Source organism: Triticum dicoccoides (assembly GCF_002162155.2). NCBI lineage: Eukaryota > Viridiplantae > Streptophyta > Magnoliopsida > Poales > Poaceae > Triticum > Triticum dicoccoides. The sequence continues at coordinate 684,259,621 of NC_041381.1, read as the reverse complement.
CTAGAGGGCGAGGTAGACTCCCCCGGCAAGTCCCTGCCGGGGCAACTTGCCCAACGCCAGCAGAGCGCGCCACCTTGAGCCCAAGGGTTCCAAACACCACCAACCACGTTGGAACCAGGGCTCGGGAGGCACCTCCATGGTGGCATGCAGATCTTTGTGAAGACCAAAAGTACACAAGATCAGATGAGAACGAGAAGACGACGACCCTCGGCAAGATCCTTGCCGAGGATACCCACGAGACCTCCGGCAAGATCCTTGCCGGGGACGACCGCGATGCCGCAGCAAGATCCTTGTCGGTGCCCCGGCAAGGCCCTTGCCGAAGACATCCGCGGGGCCGCAGCTAGGCCCACATCCGCCAAGACTCCACCATCGTTCCCATATAGCTGCCATCCCACCAACTAGGTGAGCACCTACGTGTTGACGTGAGGCCTCTAGGCCAACTCAGCAAGCACCTACATGGTGGCATGCACATCTTCTTGAAGACCCTACCACCACACCAACTCAGCAGCCTGCCAGCCTACATGGCACTGCACTCCTCGTTGGCCTAGACGCATGTCAAAGTGAGACGGAGCAGCGAAGATTGAGACGGGCCTCGTTTCCATCCCTGATACAGCAAGAGGACACCTAAGGGGCGCATTTAATGTGTCTTGTTCCGTAATGACCGGCTATAAGCTCAGCCACTGTACACCTTTCCACCTCCTGTGTGCCATTGTGGCGATCCCCTTGACTATAAAAGGAGGCCCGAGGCATACTGGAGGGGGATTCGGATCCTTGGACAAGTTACGCATCGTAGCTAGCTCAAGAACTCCAAGAACACTCAAATAGACACTAAAGTAGGACTAGGTTATTACACATCCTCGCGGCCCGAACTTGGGTAAACGATCTTTGTGCATGTTGACTGCTAATCCTGCTCTTTTTGCAACCTCACGCCCGCTGAACCGTAGTAGGGATTCCAGTGATCCCATAGGTGTCGTTTTCCACCAACATCTTTGGCGCGCCAAGTAGGGGCGTTGTTGTGAAAATCCGTTTTAGTAGTTAGTTTAGAAGTTCTTCATCGCCATGGCTCCCAAGAAGAAGAAGACGATGAAGGTCGGTCCATCCGGAGCCGGACTGCCCGTACCAGGGCGGGCGAGTAGCAGGGCGATCATGGACGGAAGCCGAGGCGTGGCCCACGAACACCCGCATCGCTCTGGCAGCAAAAGCCAGGCAAGCGGCATCATTCGTGCGCGAGACGACTGGCCGCATGCCGCAAAATCCAAAGACGGAGCTAGGCCCCCCGCAGGTAGCGCGGGGCCCTCCGAGGATGGCGCCATGCCACCTACCGGCGGTGCGGCGACCTCCAAGACACCCACGCTGGCGCCCATGACACGCTCTTCCCAAGTTGTGCGCGGTGAGAAGCATCACCACGCTGGTGATCCCGGGCGCCGCCGTGGGAAGAGACCTTCACGTCATTCGCGGGACGAAGAAGGCTAGCATGCACGCTGAAGTGCTGGCAAAAATGGCGTACAGCCGCAAGGCCGTGATAGAGCTCCTTCTAATGTGGTTAGAAGTCAGAGCGCGTCACGGTCCACGTAGCTTTCGTCTCCACCCACGCCAGCAGAAGCTTTGGCACATGCGTAGCTGCTTCTTGACTTTCCTCCTGCTGCGGAAAAGCTCGACGAGTGGAGAGCCACCATCCGGAGCCTCGTCGGTGTCGCCAACAGAGATGAGCCGCGACCGGCGGGGCCCATAGGCCGACGCTCCATCGAGCCACCGCATGCCAATGGTGGAAGGGCCGGACGTGATGCAGCCACGGTGCACTCTCCTCCCCTACGCCAGTTACCACGGGTGTCGGTCCGTCGTGATCATGCTTGTGATAACATGTCCATAGCATCGTCCGACCCACGGACCCACAACGATCAGCACCAAGTTCTTCAGGAGCGAACCCTTGAAGACGCCCGAACCACCATCGAGCATCGGCGTGAAGTGCACCACCAGTCAGATAGGCAGGCGGGGCCTGCTATGGACCACTCGGCACCAGGAGCCTATGGTGACCTACCCTACGAGGTGGGTTGCCCAGCCTTTACCCGTGAGTTGCGGCAGTTCCAGTGGCTCTCCCACCGCATGTTCAAGCCCAACGTTGGCGAGAAGTACAACGGCAAGACTCACCCGTCGGAGTTCCTCAGCATCTACACCATCGCGATGCAAGCTGCTGGAGCCTGCAACAACAAGGTGCTTGCCAACTACTTCCCATTGGCACTTAAGCCAAATGTCATGTCATGGTTGATGCACTTGCCGGTGGATTCCATTTCCTCTTGGTCGGATTTGTGTCATGAGTTCGTTGGCGCCTTCACTGGGGGCCATCAAGCTCATGGCCAGGCAAGCGATTTGCATATCATCCCCGAGAAGGAAGGTGAAAATATGTGCAAGTACATATAGAGGTTCAGCCGAGTGCAGTACAACATCCCAGATGTTCATCCCACCGCCGTGATTAGCGCATTCCATCAGAATGTGCGCAACCGCAAGGTGCATGAAGAGCTGGCGATGAACAAGGTCGAAGATGTGGCCGAACTTTATGTTCTAGCCGATAGGTGCGCTCGAGCTGGTGCAGAAACCGAATCCACAGACGAAGACACCGTCGTCCCGATGAAGAAAGGCCAGCACCGCAATAGGAAGCGTAAGGGCAAGGCCATGCTTGCCGTCGAGGGATCCGACGACACCGGCGCTGCCAAGAAGTCCAAGGCAAACGAACCCGGCAAGGAAGTTGCCGGGTGCACCGCTTGCCGGACCTTGGCACCTGCCGACAAGCCAGGAATCTCTGACAAGTAGTACTACAAGATCCACCGCACCAAGGGCCATGACCTACAGAACTGCCGACAAGTTGAGTTGCTTGCTGAAAAGCAAAAAAGCATAGTATGAGAGGTGGGACAAGGAGAAAGGTCAGGACGGTGCAGGAGGATCCAGCAAGAAGCATGGCAGCCAAGAAGGCCGTCGTGGCAAGGATAACCAGCAAGAGAGGCCCACCCGTGGCCGCGACAAGAAGCAGGAAGACGATGATAATGACGAGGACGACGAGTCCGGCAACCATGAGTTCCAGAAATCTATGGAGGCCATGTGCGTCGATGGTGGCGCCTCGCTGCACACCTCTCACTGCCAGCACAAGCAGTGGGCGCGTGAGATCGCAATGGCGGAGCCATCATTCGACGCTCAGAAGCCACTGAAGTGGTCCAGCATGCCTATCATTTTTGACACCGAGGACCACCTGATCGCACAACTATAGTCGGATGTTTGCGGGTGTTGGTTTCACCAACAATATGCAACCTCAAGGTGACGAAGATGCTAGTTGATGGTGGGACCGGTCTGAACTTGATCTCGCCTGTTGTGATCAAAAGGCTGCAGATTCCTGATGGAGACCTTGAAGAGACGGGCACATTCCAAGGGGTCAATATGGGAAGGAGTCAGCCGAAGGGTAAGGTCACGCTGCCCGTGATGTTTGGAAGCGAGTTGAACTACAGGACGGAGAAGATTGTCTTAGATGTAGCCGAGATCCCCTTGCCCTACAACGGGATCCTCGGCCGCCCGGCACTATCCAAGTTCATGGCAGCGTCACATTACGCCCACAACACGCTGAAGATGCCTGGGCCGATGACCGTCATCACCGTCCCCCCCCCCCGACAGGAAGGACGTGTTGATCTACGCTGACCCACTCTACCGGGAGGCGGTTGCGGTGACTGCCGCCAAGGCACTTGCTCCTGCCGTCGAAGCCCCGGGAGGGAAGAGGACCGGCAAGACTTCTCGCACCCACTCCTGCGCACCTCTTCGGAGTGTTGTGCTCCCATTGAGGACGTGCCAGAGAGCTCCACCGGCAAGAGCAAGAAATCCAGAGCTGCACCACCAGAGACCAAGACGGTGTCCATCAAGGAGGATGGCACGGGAGGGGCTTTCACCATAAGCTCCACCCTCGATAGCAAATAGGAAGGCACGCTCGTCACTTTCCTGCGGGCGAATGTCGATGTGTTTGCATGGCAAGCATCCGACATCCCCGGTGTTCCCAGGGAGGTGATTGAGCACCATCTTGCTATTTGTCCTCATGCATGACCCGTCAAGAAGAAGGTCAGAAAGCAAGCTTTGGAAAGGCAGGAGTTCATCACAGAGGAGATTAGGAAGCTGGAGGCGGCAGGCTTGGTGAGGGGGGTACTCCATCCAACGTGGTTGGCCAATCCGATGGTGGTGCGCAAGGCAAATGGGAAGTGGAGGCTGTGTATTGATTACACATATATCAATAAGGCATATCCAAAGGACCCTTTCCCATTGCCGCGCATTGACCAGATTGTTGACTCCACGGCCGGGTGTGACCTGTTATCATTCCTTGACGCCTACTCAGGATACCACCAGATCTTCATGACAAGAGAAGATGAAGAGAAGACAGCATTCATCACCCCATTTGGTGCGTATTGCTTTATACGGATGCCTTTAGGGTTGAAGAGTGTTGGCTCAACATTTGCAAGAGTAGTACAAATTGGTTTTGAATCCCAGCTACATAGAAATATGGAAGCCTATATGGATGATATAGTGGTGAAAACCAAGGACAAGGCAACACTCGTACAAGATTTAGAAGAGACGTTTGCAAATTTGCGCAAGATCAACCTCAAGCTGAACCCTGAGAAGTGTGTCTTCGGCATTCCGTCCGGCAAACTTCTCGGGTTCTTTGTATCAGAGCGAGGGATCGAGGCGAATCCAGACAAGATCAAGGCCATTGAGAAGATTGAGGCGCCTAAGCGGATCAAGGACGTGTGTCGGCTCACTGGCTGTGTTGCCGCCATGAGCAGATTCATCTCCAAGTCTGATGAGCGCGCCCTTCCCTTTTTCAAAATCTTGAAAAAGGTGGGCCCAATGGAGTGGACCCCAGAGGCCGAAGCAGCACTGCAGGATTTGAAGAAATACCTCTCATCCACACCAGTACTAGTTGCGCCTAAGCCACAAGAGCCGATGTTGCTGTATCTAGCGGCAACGAATCAAGTGGTTAGCGTCGCGCTAGTGGCACAGAGGGAGGTCACCGAAGAGGCAATGGCGATGGCAGGACTGGTGGATGGCGAGCCAGAGCTCCCCCCGGCAGGGCCTAGTACCAGCGAGGCGGGGCCCCTGGAAGGATCTGATGCCAGCGCGACAGGGCCCGCGCAACCAATGAAGTGGTGCGGAAGAACAAGATGATGCAGCACCCGGTTTACTTTGTCACCTCCCTCTTGCAAGGGGCTAGGTCAAGGTACTCCGGTGTGCAGAAACTGCTCTTCGGCCTCCTTATGGCCTTGAGGAAGCTGCGTCATTACTTCCAAGTGCACGAGATCACGGTCATCACCCGTCTCCCATTGCAACGGATACTGTATAACCCGGACGCAACCGGGAGGATTGTGGAATGGGCCTTGGAGTTGTGAAGCTTTGGTTTGATGTTTGAAAGTACCTCGACGATCCAGAGCAGAGTATTGGCAGAGTTCATTGCAGAATGGTCCTCGACGCCCGACGAAGAGATCCAGGGGACCACTCTTCTTGGCAAGGAAACAAGTCGCAACTGGGTTATGTACTTTGACAGGGCTTTCTTGCTGCAAGGCGTCGGTGCTGTTGTGCTCCAGATGCACTTTCCTAGGGAGATGTCAACAAACAACACTGCCGAGTATGAGGGATTGCTTGCCGGTCTTAGGATCGCAGCAGACCTTGGGACCAAGAAGCTCATCGTCAGGGGTGATTCACAGCTTGTCGTTCGACAAGTCAACAAGGATTATCAAAGCCCATTGATGGAGGCTTACGTAGATGAGGTGAGGAAGCTAGAGGAGCGTTTTGATGGTATACATGTGAAGCACGTTCCCCGAGTGGAGAACGACATTGCCGACTACCTGTCGAAGGGCGCTGCCTTCAAACTACCTGTGGAACCAGGTACTTTTGTGCTTCGGTTAACTCGACCATCCGTTGAACCATCAACAGAATAGAACAAGCGGAGGAAATCAGGCCCCGACAAGTACTTTCCCACCAAGCTCCCAGGAGCTGCTGGCAAAGATGTTGCCATGGACACTGAGCCTGCCATGGGGCAACCGACTCCGGCAGGGCGTCAAGCCCTGGCCGTAGAGACAGCCGCACCCATGGCAGAGGAGATGCCTTTAGTCCTTGCCATCGAGCCCCAGGCTCCGGCATGGGCACAGCATACCGTTCAATTCCTCCAGACAGGGGAGCTTCCTGAGGAGCAGGAAGAAGTAGAGAAAGTAGCCCGTGGTCTGCCATGTATCAGTTTGTTGACAACGTTGTGTACAAAAAATGCCAAATGGAGTGAAATTGAAGTGCATTCCCCGGGAGGAAGGACTGGAGCTATTGGCAGAGATACATGGAGGCATATGTGGCTCCCACATAGTGTCGAGGGCCCTTGCCGGCAAGGCTTTCTGGCAAGGTTTCTTCTGGTCCACTGCCCTCCAGGATGCGATGGCACTAGTGACCAAGTGTGAAGCGTGTCAGTTCCATTCAAAGAAGCTTCATCAACCAGCTCAAGCCCTTCAAACGATCCCTCTCTCCTGGCCATTTTCAGTCTGGGGCTCGACATACTGGGCCCTTTCCCCCGCGCTGTTGGGGGCTTTGACTACTTGTACGTTGCAATCGACAAGTTCACAAAGTGGACGAAGGTGGAAGCAGTGAGGAAGGTGACAGCGCAGTCAGCTATCAAATTCTTCAAGGGGCTAGTTTGCTGTTTTGGTGTGCCAAACAGAGTCATCACCGACAACGGCATGCAGTTCACAAGCCGCACCTTCATGCAATACACCCAAGACCTCGGTAGCAAGGTCTGTTTTGCTTCTGTGGCACATCCACGGAGCAACGGCTAGGCAGAGAGGGCAAATGCTGAAGTACTGCGAGACCTGAGGACAAAGACTTTTGACAGGCTGCACAAGAGCGGAAGGCGCCGGATTGATGAGTTGCCGGCGGTTCTTTGGTCAATCAGGACGAAGCCAAATCGAGCCACCGGCCAGACACCCTTTGCCCTGGTGTACGGGGCAGAGGCATTTCTCCCCACGGAACTCACATCCGGTTCACCTCGGGTGCTCGCTTATGACGAGCTTGAGCAAGAGCGATTGCGGCAAGATGACGCAACACTCCTCGAGGAAGATCGTCTTCGGGCGGCTGTGAGAGCAGCGCGCTACCAGCAAGCCTTGCGCCGCTACCATAGCCGCAAGGTTCATGCCCGAAGCTTTGAGGAAGGCGACCTTGTTCTTCGGCGGTTTAATCGGCCAAGAATTCCAACAAGTTGACGCCAAAGTGGGAAGGCCCTTATCGGGTAATACAAGTCACCAGGCCCGGCGCAGTCCGCCTGGAGACCGAACATGCCATTCCAATGAGCTACTCCTAGAACATCGAGCATCTCGCAAGTTTTACCCGTAAGGCGCGGTTGCCGGACCCACCCGGCAAACCACCTTTTGTATAAGCCTGGCTGGCAAGTGATACGTCTCCAACGTATCAAATTTTCCCAACACTTTTGCCCTTGTTTTGGACTCTAACTTGCATGATTTGAATGAAACTAACCCGGACTGATGATGTTTTCAGCAGAACTACCATGATGTTGTTTTATGTGTAGAAAAGAAAAGTTCTCAGAATGTCCTGGAAATCCACGGAGGCACTTTTCAGATTTAATAAGAATTTTTGGCGAAAGAATCAAGGCCAGGGGGCCCACGGGCTATCCACGAGACAGGGGGGTGCCCCCCTAGGGCGCGCCCTCCTATCTCGTGGGCCCCCCGGACCTCCTCCGACCTCAACTCCAACTCCATATATACCGTCTCGCAAAGAAAAAATTAGAGAGAAAGTTTCATCGTGTTTTACGACACGGAGCCGCCGCCAAGCCCTAATCTCTCTCAGGAGGGCTGATCTGGAGTCCGTTCGGGGCTCCGGAGAGGGGGATTCATCGCCGTCGTCATCATCAACCATCCTCCATCACCAATTTCATGATGCTCACCGTCGTGCGTGAGTAATTCCATCGTAGGCTTGCTAGACGGTGATGGGTTGGATGAGATTTACCATGTAATCAAGTTAGTTTTGTTAGGGTTTGATCCCTAGTATCCACTGCGTTCTGAGATTGATGTTGCTATGACTTTGCTATGCTTAATGCTTGTCACTAGGGCCCGAGTGCCATGATTTCAGATCTGAACCTATTATGTTTTCATGAATATATGTGTGTTCTTGATCCTATCTTGCAAGTCTATAGTCACATATTATGTGTTATGATCCGACAACCCCGAAGTGACAATAATCGGGACACTTCTCGGTGATGACCGTAGTTTGAGGAGTTCATGTATTCACCATGTGTTAATGCTTTGGTCCGGTTCTCTATTAAAAGGAGGCCTTAATATCCCTTAGTTTCCACTAGGACCCCGCTGCCACGGGAGGGTAGGACAAAGGATGTCATGCAAGTTCTTTTCCATAAGCACGTATGACTATTTACGGAATACATGCCTACATTACATTGATGAATTGGAGCTAGTTCTATATCACCCTATGTTATAACTATTGCATGAGGAATCGCATCCGGCATAATTATCCATCACTGATCCATTGCCTACGAGCTTTTCATATATTGTTCTTCTCTTATTTACTTTTACGTTGCTACTATTACAACTACTACGAAAACCCAAAAACATTTATCTTTACTGTTGCTACTGTTACCATTATTATCATACCACTCTTGCTACTAAATACTTTGCTGCAGATACTAAGTTATCCAGGTGTGGTTGAATTGACAACTCAACTGCTAATACTCAAGAATATTCTTTGGCTCCCCTTGTGTCGAATCAATAAATTTGGGTTGAATACTCTACCCTCGAAAGCTGTTGCGATCCCCTATACTTGTGGGTTATCAAGACTAATTTCTGGCACCGTTGCCAGAGAGCATAGCTCTATTCTCTGAGTCACTTGGGATTTATATCTGTTGATCACTATGAAGAACTTGAAACACGCTAAGACCAAGATTTTGCCCTCAACTATGAGGGGAGGTAAGGAACTGCCATCTAGCTCTGCACTAGATTCTCCTTCCATTATTAGTACTTGCGACACCTAAACCTGCTACTACTATGAATTCTGATATGTCGCATGTTATTGATGATGCCACTTCTGCTATGCATGATGAAACTACTTTTGTGCGTGCTACTACTCTGCCATTAGATGAATTTCTTGATGAACAACTTGCTAAAGTTAGGGGGAATGAAAATATTGAAGATGCTATTGATGATAGTGATGATGAACGTTCCCCCAATGATTATGTATTACCTATTGTTCCTAAGGGTTATGTTATGAACAAAGAAGCTGCTGAAGCTATTCTTGCTTGCAATGATAGAAATGATCTTAATAAATTATTAGCTAAATGGAAGCAGCACTCTCTTAATGCTAGAATGAAACCCGATCCTACTTTTGCTACTTCACCTATCTGTGTTACTGATAAGGATTATGAATTCTCCGTTGATCCTGATATTATTACTTTAGTTGAATCCGATCCTTTTTATGGCCTTGAATCTGAAACTGTTGTGGCACATCTTACCAAGTTGAATGATATAGCCACCCTATTTACTCATGATGAGAAGTCTCGCTATTTATATATCCTTAAGATATTTCCATTCTCATTAAAGGGTGATGCTAAGACTTGGTATAATTCTCTTGCTCCTGGTTGTGTGCGTAGTCCCCAGGATATGATTTATTACTTCTCTGCTAAATATTTCCTTGCTCATAAGAAACAAGCTGCCTTGCGGGAAATATATAATTTTGTGCAAATCAAAGAAGAGAGTCTCCCACAAGCTTGGGGGAGGCTTCTCCGGTTGCTTTATGCTTTGCCTGATCATCATCTTAAGAAAAATGAAATACTTGATATCTTTTATAATGGACTAACTGATGCTTCCAAGGACCACTTGGATAGTTGTGCTGGTTGTGTTTTCAGGGAAAGAACAGTCGACGAAGCTGAAATGATATTGAATAATATGTTGACTAATGAAAATAATTGGACTCTTCCTGAGCCAATTCCTGAAGTAATTCCTGAACCAATTGAGCCAACTCCTGAGCCTATTCCTAAACCCACTCCGAAGAAGAGAGGTGTTTTATTTCTCAGTCCTGAAGATATACAAGAGGCAAAGAAATCAATGAAAGAAAAAGGTATTAAAGCTAAAGAAGTCAAGAATTTACCACCTATTGAAGAAATACATGGTCTTAATTTACTGCCTGAAGAACCACATTGTCTTGATAACCCGACACAGGTAGTAAAGGTAAATTCTCTCTATAGATACGATAAAGTTGAAATACCCTCTACTAAATTCCATAGCCCATGCTTAGATGAATTTGATGACTTTATGGCTAGACAAGAAAGTTTTAATGCTTATGTTGGTAGAGAGTTAAAGAATAATGCTTTCGAGATAGGACCCGTAGGTGATAATCTGGCTAGAGTTAAAGATGAACTTCACCGCGTTAGCAAGTATGCTTCTATGGTTGCTACTCAAGCCGAGCAAGTACTCAAAGCTCAAAATGATTTGCTTGATGAATTGAATAATAAAAATGACTTTGCCGTTAGAGTGGCTACTAGAACTGGTAGAATGACTCAGGAACCTTTGTATCCTGAAGGCCACCCTAAAAGAATTGAACAAGATTCTGAGAATAATACTCTAGATGTTCCTAGTTCTTCTAAGAAGAAGAAAAAGAAGAATGATAGGACTGTGTAAACTTCTAGTGAACCTAATGCAGAAATACTTGAGAATCCCAATGATACTTCTATCTCTGATGCTGAAACACAATCCGGAGATGAACATGAACCTGATGTTAGTGCTAATAATGATGTTCATGTAGATGCTCAACCTAGTAATAACAATGATGTAGAGATTGAACCTGCTGTTGATCTTGATAACCCACAATCAAGAAACCAACTCTATGATAAGAGAGATTTTGTTGCTAGGAAGCACGGTAAGAAAAGGGAACCATGGGTTCAGAAACCCAAGCCCTTTCCTCCTAAACCATCCAAGTCAAAGGATGATGAGGATTTTGAGCGCTTTGCTGAAATGATTAGACCTATTTTCTTACGTATGCGCTTAACTGATATGCTTAAAGTAAATCCTTATGCTAAATATATGAAGGATATCATCACAAATAAAAGAAAGATACCGAAAGCTGAAATTTCCACCATGCTTGCTAATTACACTTTTAAGGGTGGAATACCAAAGAAACTTGGAGATCCGGGTGTACCAACTATACCATGCTCCATTAAAAGAAATTATGTTAGAACTACTTTATGTGATCTTGGAGCCGGTGTTAGTGTTATGCCTCTCTCTTTATATCCTAGACTTGAATTGAACAAGTTGACACCTACTGACATATCTTTGCAAATGGCTGATAAATCAACTACTATACATGTCGGTATTTGTGAGGATGTGCCTGTTGTGGTTGCAAATGTCACTATTTTAACGGACTTTGTTATTCTTGATATTCCCGAGGACGATAGTATGTATATTATCCTTGGTAGACCTTTTCTTAATACAGCAGGGGCTGTTATTGATTGCAACAAAGGCAATGTGACTTTTCACGTTAATGGTAATGATCATACGGTACACCTTCCGAGGAAACAATCTCAAGTTCATAGCATCAATTCTATTGAAAAAGTTCCAACTATCATTTTTGGAGGTTTTAAATTTCCTCTCCCTACTGTCAAGAAAAAGTATGATATTCTTATTGTTGGGGATTTTCATATCCCCGTTGAGGTAACTTAGTGTTATTCGAAATTTCTCCAGTTCCGTGTTATTCGGAATGAGTTTGTTAACAAGACTTGATCAACCTTGTTAGCGGGTTCATTTTGATGATCATGAGATGGATGAAACTAGAAGGCACAACCTTCTGTACCCTCTTTCTACTTTCTGTTATTTAGAATAAACAAAGCAAAAATAATATTATTTGTCTGTTTTCTGATTTATCCGTGCAATAAAAAATAGTCCGAAAATAAAAGTGCTCCAAATGCCCTGCAAATTTAGTATGATTTTTTCTGGAATATTTGAGGATTTTAGGCACTGAAAACACTGCAGGAGGGCCAAGCACCAGGCCACGAGAGAGGAGGGGCCCCCCTGTAGGGCATGCCCCGTTGTCTCGTGGGCCCCTGGTGGCTCCCCTCCACTTATGCCAGCACCCACACACTCCATCTTCTACCCAAAAAATCCCCAACCAGCTCAAGCACGAGTTCTAGCTCGTTTTGCTACGATTTTCAATCTTCTTGCTCAAAGCTCCATTCACAAAACTGCTTTGGGAGATTGTTGCTTGGTATGTGACTCCTCCATTGGTCCAATTAGTTTTTGTTCTAGTGCTTTGTTCATTGCAAATCCTTGCTGTCTTGGTGACCCTGTTCTTGAGCTTGCATGTTAAATGTTTGAGGTCCCAAGCAATTCCAATGCATGATATGGGCTCTAGGCACTTGTAGGAGTAGTTGCCATCAATCTTGTTTAGTTTTATGCACTTTTATTTTGAAGTTACTAAAATTTCAGAAATTTTCAGAAAAAGAAATATGCTTAGGAGAATGTACCAAGGTGGTTCCTCAACGAAGAAAGGGCCAAGGATTGCTATACGTGAGCAAGACGTTGAATTGCCGAGGAATGCACATGTACGGGCTTGTGAGTGGCCATTCGATGATTTTATGATCGAAGCAGGCTTCAAGGAGGAATTTGACGCGTATGTGCGTAATGCTGAGCTGGAGGACTTCTTACAAGATAAGTGTCCTCAGTACTCTCAATTGAATGATTCCTTTGTGCGGAGGTTTAAATATAACTGTACGCGTAATTCTCCTAGTGTCCTATTTGATATTTATGATACATCTTACACCATGGACTTAGAGGATTTTACAACTGCTTGCAAACTCCCGCAGTGGTGTAATATTAATGATCCTCCCAAATCTGAATTTAGAGATTTCCTTGCAAATATTACTGTGGGAGAATCTAGGGACATAGCACAAGCTACCATAGGGAGCATTCATTTTCCTGCCATGCATTATTTTGCTCTCTTTATTGGTAGATGCATTAACGGTAAGGACGAGGTATGTCACATGTGTGCTCCTGATCTTTGTGTCCTCAAGAGTGCTGTGTCAGATTATAAAGGTTATAACTTTAGGGCAATAGTTGCACGTAGGTTGCAGAATAATAGTAGAAAGAGAAATTTCTTTGGAGGAATTTATGCAACCCGTGTGGCTAATTTTCTTGGTATAGCCCTGCGAGAAGGAGATATGATAATGCCCCTTGTTTATCTGGATAAAGAAGCTATGTTTAGTCATCAATTTCTTGAGAGGAATGAACAATTCCTCCATTATCGACTAATCTATGACAGACGCAACGTCGTCCCTGTTACTCTTCCTGCTCCCTACCTTTTTAACTATCAGGCAAAAGGAAGATATGTTGTCACCAGAGAGGAAGCAGCTAAATACGAGAGGGGAGTGGAGGCAGCTCGCCAACACGCTGCAGCTCAGGAGGGGCTTGTCGCTGCATCTCAGTACAACCCTGGTTTCACTTATGGATATCAGCTAGGCGGTCCTTGGTATTAAACCAACTTAGGCCAAAAGCCTAAGCTTGGGGGAGTACGTATTTCTCACCGACTTTACATTCATGTTCACACACTAGTCGTCGGTCCTCATACTCTTTCATTGTATTACCCATGCTAGTTTAAATTTCTTTTTCTAGTTTTCTTCTTGTGTGTTTGATAAACCTTAAGAAAAAACAAAAAAATTAGTTAGTTTAATTTCCTTGCTTGTAGTAGAAATTAAAATGAAAACCCAAAAAGATTTCTCGTTCTTCTTTTACTTGTTGGGAGCTTTCCCGTGTAAATAGTTTTATTTTCTTTTCTTACTTCTGGGGATCGAGAAGACCATATTGAAAATGCTTAGTGGCTCTCATATGCATGATTGGTTATTTATATTTATAGCCCATATTACTTGACTTCTCTCTTGAGTTGAATGCTTGCAAATTCCAGCTTAGTCCAATGCACATGCACTCTTCTTATTATACACTTCGTTCGGTCGTGCAAGTGAAAGGCAATAATGATGATATATGATGGACTTATTGGGATGAGAAAAGCTGGTATGAACTCGACCTCTCTTGTTTTTGTAAATATGATGATTCATCGCTCCTGAGTCAGCTATTATGAAGTAAACAAATTTGCAATGACATTTAGAGATTATAGTTACTTGTGCCATGCTTGATTAGCTATGAGTTATAATGGTTTACCTTGCGTGCCAACATGCTATTAGAATGATTATGATGTGGTATGATGGGATGGTATCCTCCTTTGAATGAATTGAGTGACTCGACTTGGCACATGTTCACGCATGTAGTTGAATCAAATCAACATAGCCTTCATGATATTTATGTTCATGGTGGATTATATCCTACTCATGCTTGTATTTGGTGTGAATTAATTTTAATGCATGCTTACGACTATTGTCGCTCTCTCAGTTGGTCGCTTCCCAGTCTTTTGCTAGCCTTCACATGTACTAAGCGGGAATACTGCTTGTGCGTCCAAACTCCTTAAACCCCAAAGTTGTTCCATATGAGTCCACTATACCTTCCTATATGCGGTATCTACTTGTCGTTGCAAGTAAATTTGTATGTGCCAAACTCCAAACCTTCAAATGAAATTCTGTTTTGTATGCTCGAGCAGCTCATGTAACAACTATGGCTGCCTATATCTTCGATGCTAGGTGTGTTATTCACAGAGGAGTGGACTCCGCTCCTCATTCACGAGAAAGGGCCGGTAACCGGGATGCCCAGTCCCATGATCCAAAATGACCAAAGCAAATCAAAATAATTAAACAAAACTCCCCCAGGGTTGTTGTATGCTGGAGGCACTTGTTGTTTCGAGCAAGCCATGGATTGATGCTTGTTGGTGGTTGGGGGAGTATAAACCTTTACGATTCTGTTTGGGAACTGCCTATAATGCATTTAGTATGGAAGATACAGCCATCTCATAGGTGTTGCGTTGACAGCGAAAGTATGCCGCTCAAAATGTTATTCAATCTCTATTTTAAAATCGAGCTTTGGCACCTCTACAAATCCCTGCTTCCCTCTAGAAGGGCCTATCTATTTACTTTTATGTTGAGTCATCACCCTTCTTATTAAAAGCACCAGCTGGAGAGCACACTGTCATTTGCATTCATTATTATTGGTTTATATTGGGTATGACTTGACTGGATCTCTTTTACCATGAATTACAATGTTTAGTCAGTCCTTGATCTTTAAAGGTGCTCTGCATTTATGTTTTGCGGTCTCAGAAAGGGCTAGCGAGATACCATTTTGTTATATCATGTTATGATTATTTTGAGAAAGTGTTGTCATTCGAGTTTTTTTATTATGGCTCACTAGCTGATTTTGCTATTGTATGAGTAATTGTGGGACCTATGTGTTATTGTGAGTATGGTTAGTTCGTAATATTTGCTGAAACTTGAATGCTGGATTTTCATGTTTACAACAACAATAGCAAACAGAGTTTGTAAAAGTTTTTCTTTATCACTTTCAGTTTTTCAACTGAATTGCTTGAGGCCAAGCAAAGGTTTAAGCTTGGGGGAGTTGATACGTCTCCAACGTATCTACTTTTCCAAACACTTTTGCCCTTGTTTTGGACTCTAACTTGCATGATTTGAATGAAACTAGCCCGGAATGACGCTGTTTTCAGCAGAACTACCATGATGTTGTTTTATGTGTAGAAAAGAAAAGTTCTCGGAATGTCCTGGAAATCCACGGAGGCACTTTTCAGATTTAATAAGAATTTTTGGCGAAAGAATCAAGGCCAGGGGGCCCACGGGCTGTCCACAAGACAGGGGGGTGCCCCCCCCAGGGCGCGCCCTCCTATCTCGTGGGCCCCCCGGACCTCCTCCGACCTCAACTCCAACTCCATATATACCGTCTCACGGAGAAAAAATCAGAGAGAAAGTTTCATCGCGTTTTACGACACGGAGCCGCCGCCAAGCCCTAATCTCTCTCGGGAGGGCTGATCTGGAGTCCGTTCGGGGCTCCGGAGAGGGGGATTCATCGCCGTCCTCATCATCAACCATCCTCCATCACCTATTTCATGATGCTCACCACCGTCTGTGAGTAATTCCATCGTAGGCTTGCTGGACGGTGATGGGTTGGATGAGATTTACCATGTAATCAAGTTAGTTTTGTTAGGGTTTGATCCCTAGTATCCACTATGTTCTGAGATTGATGTTGCTATGACTTTGCTATGCTTAATGCTTGTCACTAGGGCCCGAGTGCCATGATTTCAGATCTGAACCTATTATGTTTTCATGAATATATGTGTGTTCTTGATCCTATCTTGCAAGTCTATAGTCACCTATTATGTGTTATGATCTGACAACCCTGAAGTGACAATAATCGGGACACTTATCGGTGATGACCGTAGTTTGAGGAGTTCATGTATTCACCATGTGTTAATGCTTTGGTCCGGTTCTCTATTAAAGGGAGGCCTTAATATCCCTTAGTTTCCACTAGGACCCCGCTGCCATGGGAGGGTAGGACAAAAGATGTCATGCAAGTTATTTTCCATAAGCACGTATGACTATTTACGGAATACATGCCTACATTACATTGATGAATTGGAGCTAGTTCTATATCACCCTATGTTATAACTATTGCATGAGGAATCGCATCCGGCATAATTATCCATCCCTGATCCATTGCCTACGAGCTTTTCATATATTGTTCTTCGCTTATTTACTTTTACGTTGCTACTGTTACAACTACTATGAAAACCCAAAAAAAATTATCTTTACTGTTGCTACTGTTACCATTATTATCATACCACTCTTGCTACTAAATACTTTGCTCCAGATACTAAGTTATCCAGGTGTGGTTGAATTGACAACTCAACTGCTAATACTCAAGAAAATTGTTTGGCTCCCCTTGTGTCGAATCAATAAATTTGGGTTGAATACTCTACCCTCGAAAGCTGTTGCGATCCCCTATACTTGTGGGTTATCAAGACTAATTTCTGCAAGGCATGTAACCCTCTGTGCAAAGCCAGGCGCAAATCCTAAGCATAAATAAATGAAGTGTTGGCACCCCAAATTATAGCATGCATGCTAGGTTAAGTCTCTCCCTCGGTTAGGGTTGATAGTGCTTAGCGGCGACTAATCCCTAGCATAGAGGTCGAGTGTGCGTCTCTCTGTTCCTTTCCGTCCTCTTTGGTTTGCAGGGTACATGCTACATGGACATTTTTGCTGAGCTATTTGGAAGAAAGCAAACAAGCTGGCGCTCCGGCCCAGGCAAGCCAAGGTTGGCGGGGGCTGCAGACACAAGGGTCCAACCACGGCAAGCCAAGGTTGCCGGGGGGCTCCGAATTCAGATAAGTCATTTATCCCATGTTATGCATTTCCGTATAGAATTGGGACATATGAAACCTCGCTTTGATCCTAGGTTACCGTGCTCCCCTTTCCCGTGCCCAAGAACTATTTCATGGGTCGGAACTTGGTTGTAGTCGCGGTGACAAGGAAGCAAATGAAGTCCTGCTACCTGTTGAGAATGCGTTGGTTTTTCCCTTGAAGAGGAAAGGGTGATGCAGCAAAGTAACGTAAGTATTTCCCTCAGTTTTGAGAACCAAGGTATCAATCCAGTAGGAGGCTCCTCAAAAGTCCCACGCACCTTCACAAACAAACAAGAACCTCGCAACCAACGCGATAAAGGGGTTGTCAATCCCTTCACGGAAACTTGCAAAAGTGAGATCTGATAGAGATAATAAGATAAGATAAATATTTTGGTATTTTTATGATATAGATTGGAAAATAAAAGATGCAAATAAAAGTAGATGGAAAACTTATATGATAAAAGATAGACCCAAGGGCCATAGGTTTCACTAGTGTCTTCTCTCAAGATAGCATAATTATTACGGTGGGTGAACAAATTACTATCGAGCAATTGATAGAAAAGTGCATAGTTATGAGAATATCTAGGCATGATCATGTATATAGGCATCACGTACGCAACAAGTAGATCGAAATGATTCTGCATCTACTACTATTACTCCACACATCGACCGACTCATGCCTGCATCTAGAGTATTAAGTACATAAGAACAGAGTAACGCATTAAGCAAGATGACATGATGTAGACGAATAAACTCATGCAATATGATATAAACCACATCTTTTTATCCTCGATGGCAACAATACAATACGTGCCTTGTGATGGGGAACGTAGTAATTTCAAAAAAATTCCTACGCACACGCAAGATCATGGTGATGGCATAGCAACGAGAGGGGAGAGTGTTGTCTACGTACCCTCGTAGACCGTTAAGCGGAAGCGTTATGACAACGCGGTTGATGTAGTCGTACGTCTTCACGATCCGACCGATCCAAGCACCGAACGTACAGCACCTCCGTGTTCAGCACACGTCCAGCTCGATGACGTTCCCCGGGCTCCAATCCAGCAAAGCGTCGGGGATGAGTTTCGTTAGCACGACGGCGTGGTGACGAGATGATGTTCTACCGGCGCAGGGCTTCGCCTAAACTCCGCGATGATATAACCGAGGTGGAATATGGTGGAGGGGGCACCGCACACGGCTAAGGAACGATCCGTAGATCAACTTGTGTGTCATGGGGTGCCCCCCTGCCCCCGTATATAAAGGAGCAAGTGGGGAGGAGGCCGGACCTAGGAGGGGGCGCGCCAAGTGTGGAGTCCTACTAGGACTCCCTAGTCCTAGTAGGATTCCACCTCCCTTGTTGGAGTAGGAGACGGGGAAAGAGGGGGAGAGGAAGAAGGAAAGGGGGGCTGCGTTCCTTGTCCAATTCAGACCAGAGGGGGGGCGCAGGCCTCCTTCCTTTTGGCCTCTCTCCTCTATTCCCGTATGGCCCAATAAGGCCCATATACTCCCCGGCGAATTCCCGTAACTCCCCGGTACTCCGAAAAATACCCGAATCACTCGGAACCTTTCAGATCTCCGAATATAGTCATCCAATATATAGATCTTTACGTCTCGACCATTTCGAGACTCCTCGTCATGTCCCTGATCTCATCCGGGACTCCGAACTCCTTCGGTACATCAAAACTCATAAACTCATAATATAACTATCATCAAAACCTTAAGCGTGCGGACCCTACGGGTTCGAGAACTATGTAGACATGACCTAGAACTATTCTTGGTCAATAACCAATAGCGGAACCTGGATGCCCATATTGGCTCCTACATATTCTACGAAGATCTTTATCGGTCAAACCGCATAACAACATACTTTGTTCCCTTTGTCATCGGTATGTTACTTGCCCGAGATTCGATCGTCAGTATCCAATACCTAGTTCAATCTCGTTACCGGCAAGTCTCTTTACTCGTTCCGTAATACATCATTTCATAACTAACTCATTAGTTACAATGCTTGCAAGGCTTAAGTGATGAGTATTACCGAGAGGGCCCAGCGATACCTCTCCGACAATCAGAGTGACAAAACCTAATCTCGAATTATGCCAACTCAACATGTACCTTTGGAGACACCTGTAGAGCACCTTTATAATCACCCAGTTACGTTGTGACGTTTGGTAGCACACAAAGTGTTCCTCCGGTAAACGGGAGTTGCACAATCTCATAGTTGTAGGAACTTTGTATAAGTCATGAAGAAAGCAATAGCAACATACTAAACGATCAAGTGTTAAGCTAACGGAATGGGTCAAGTCAATCACATCATTCTCCTAATGATGTGATCCCATTAATCAAATGACAACACATGTCTATGGTTAGGAAACATAACCATCTTTGATCAATGAGCTAGTCAAGTAGAGGCATACTAGTGACACTATGTTTGTCTATGTATTCACACATGTATCATGTTTCCGGTTAATACAATTCTAGCATGAATAATAAACATTTATCATGATATGAGGAAATACATAATAACTTTATTATTGCCTCTAAGGCATATTTCCTTCAGTCTCCCACTTGAACTAGAATCAATAATCTTAGATTACATAGTAATGATTCTAACACCCATGGAGTCTTGGTGTTGATCATGTTTTGCTCGTGAGAGAGGCTTAGTCAATGGGTCTGCAACATTTAGATCTGTATGTATCTTGCAAATCTCTATGTCTCCCACTTGGATTTGGTTCCGAATGGAATTGAAGCGTCTCTTGATGTGCTTGGTCTTCTTGTGAAATCTGGATTCCTTTGCCAAGGCAATTGCACCAGTATTGTCACAGAAGATCTTCATTGGTCCCGATGCACTAGGTATAACACCTAGATCGGAAATGAACTCCTTCATCCAGACTCCTTCATTTGCTACTTCCGAAGCAGCTATGTACTCCACTTCACATGTAGATCTCGCCACGACGTTTTGTTTAGAACTGCACCAACTTACAGCTCCACCATTTAATAAAAAATATGTATCTGGTTTGCGATTTAGAATCGTCCGGATCAGTGTCAAAGCTTGCATCGACGTAACCATTTACGACTAGCTCTTTTTCACCTCCATATACGAGAAACATATCCTTAGTCCTTTTTAGGTATTTCAGGATGTTCTTGACCGCTGTCCAGTGACCCACTCCTGGATTACTTTGGTACCTCCCTGCCAAACTAATAGCAAGGCACACATCAGGTCTGGTACACAGCATTGCATACATGATAGAGCCTATGGCTGAAGCATAGGGAACTCCTTTCATTTTCTCTCTATCTTCTGCAGTGCTCGGGCATTGAGTCTGACTCAATTTTATACCTTGTAATACAGGAAAGAACCCTTTCTTCGCCTGATCCATATTGAACCTTTTCAACACTTTATCAAGGTACGTGCATTGTGAAAGTCCAATCACTTCACCGAGGTCTTAATGCCCAATCATTGTGAAAGTCTTGATCTATCTCTATAGATCCTAATGCCCAATATGTAAGCAGCTTCACCGAGGTCTCTCATTGAAAAACTTTTATTCAAGTATCCTTTTATGCTATTCAGAAATTCTATATCATTTCCAATCAACAATATGTCATCCACATATAATATTAGAAATGCTACAGAGCTCCCACTCACTTTCTTGTAAACACAGGCTTCTCCAAAAGTCTGTATAAAACCATATGCTTTGATCACACTATCAAAGCGTTTATTCCAACTCCGAGAGGCTTGCACCAGACCATAGATTGATCGCTGGAGCTTGCACACTTTGTTAGCTCCCTTAGGATCGACAAAACCTTCCGGTTACATCATATACAACTCTTCTTCCAGAAATCCATTTAGAAATGCAGTTTTGACATCCATCTACCAAATTTCATAATCATAAAATGCGGCAATCACTAACATGATTCGAACAGACTTAAGCATCGCTACGGGTGAGAAAGTCTCATCGTAGTCAACCCCTTGAACTTGTCGAAAACCTTTCGCAACAAGTCGAGCTTTATAGACAGTTACATTACCGTCAGCGTCAGTCTTCTTCTTAAAGATCCATTTATTCTCAATGGCTTGCCGATCATCGGGCAAGTCAACCAAAGTCCATACTTTGTTCTCATACATGGATCTCATCTCAGATTTCATGGCTTCTAGCCATTTTGCGGAATTTGGGCTCATCATCACTTCCTCATAGTTCGTAGGTTCATCACGGTCAAGTAACATGACTTCCAGAATAGGATTACCGTACCACTCTGGTGCAGATTTTATTCTGGTAGACCTACGAGGTTCAGTAGAAACTTGATCTGAAGTTTCATGATCAATATCATTATCTTCCTCACTAATTGGTGTAGATGTCACAGGAACTGATTTCTGTGATGAACTACTTTCCAATAAGGGAGCAGACATAGTTATCTCATCAAGTTCTACTTTCCTTCCGCTCACTTCTTTCGAGAGAAACTCTTTTTCTAGAAAGGATCCATTCTTAGCAACGAATGTCTTGCCTTCGGATCTGTGATAGAAGGTGTACCCAACAGTCTCTTTTGGGTATCCTATGAAGACACATTTCTCCGATTTGGGTTCGAGCTTATCTGGTTGAAGTTTCTTCACATAAGCATCGCAGCCCCAAACTTTAAGAAACGACAACTTTGGTTTCTTGCCAAACCACAGTTCATAAGGCGTCGTCTCAACGGATTTTGATGGTGCCCTATTCAATGTGAATGCAGCCGTCTCTAAAGCATAACCCCAAAACGATAGCGGTAAATCAGTAAGAGACATCATAGATCGCACCATATCTAGTAAAGTACGATTACGACGTTCGGACACACCATTTCGTTGTGGTGTTCCGGGTGGCGTGAGTTGCGAAACTATTCCGCATTGTTTCAAATGTAAACCAAACTCGTAACTCAAATATTCTCCTCCACGATCAGATCGTAGAAACTTAATTTTCTTGTTACGATGATTTTCCACTTCACTCTGAAATTCTTTGAACTTTTCAAATGTTTCAGACTTGTGTTTCATTAAGTAGATATACCCATATCTGCTCAAATCATCTGTGAAGGTGAGAAAATAACGATATCCGCCACGAGCTTCAATATTCATCGGTCCACATACATCTGTATGTATGATTTCCAACAAATCTGTTGCTCTCTCCATAGTACCGGAGAATGGTGTTTTAGTCATCTTGCCCATGAGGCAAGGTTCGCAAGTACCAAGTGATTCATAATCAAGTGATTCCAAAAGTCCATCAGTATGGAGTTTCTTCATGCGCTTTACACCGATATGACCTAAACAGTAGTGCCACAAATAAGTTGCACTATCATTATCAACTCTGCATCTTTTGGCTTCGACATTATGAATATGGGTATCACTACTATCGAGATTCAATAAAAATAGACCACTCTTCAAGGGTGCATGACCATAAAAGATATTACTCATATAAATAGAACAACCATTATTCTCAGATTTAAATGAATAACCGTCTCGCATCAAACAAGATCCAGATATAATGTTCATGCTCAACGCTGGCACCAAATAACAATTACTCAGGTCTAAAACTAATCCCGAAGGTAGATGTAGAGGAAGCGTGCCGACCGCGATCACATCGACTTTGGAACCGTTTCCCACGCGCATCATCACCTCGTCCTTGGCCAATGCTCGCTTATTCCGTAGTCCCTGTTTCAAGTTGCAAATATTAGCAACAGAACCAGTATCAAATACCGAGGTGCTACTACGAGCTCTAGTTAGGTACACATCAATAACATGTATATCACATATACCTTTGTTCACTTTGCCATCCTTCTTATCCGCCAAATACTTGGGGCAGCTCCGCTTCCAGTGACCAGTTTGCTTGCAGTAGAAGCACTCAGTTTCAGGCTTAGGTCCAGACTTGGGTTTCTTCTCTTGAGCAGCAACTTGCTTGTTGTTCTTCTTGAAGTTCCCCTTCTTCTTCCCTTTGCCCTTTTTCTTGAAACTAGTGGTCTTGTTGACCATCAACACTTGATGCTCCTTCTTGATTTCTACCTCCGCAGCCTTTAGCATTGCGAAGAGCTCGGGAATTGTCTTGTTCATCCCTTACATATTATAGTTCATCACGAAGCTCTTGTAGCTTGGTGGCAGTGATTGGAGAATTCTGTCAATGACGCTATCATCCGGAAGATTAATTCCCAATTGAATCAAGTGATTATTATACCCAGACATTTTGAGTATATGCTCACTGACAGAACTATTCTCCTCCATCTTGCAGCTGTAGAACTTATTGGAGACTTCATATCTCTCAATCCGGGCATTTGCTTGAAATATTAACTTCAACTCCTGGAACATCTCATATGCTCCATGACGTTCAAAACGTCGTTGAAGACCCGGTTCTAAGTCGTAAAGCATGGCACACTGAACTATAGAGTAGTCATCAGCTTTGCTCTGCCAGACGTTCACAACATCTGGCGTTGCTCCTGCAGCAGGCCTGGCACCCAGCGGTGCTTCCAGGACGTAATTCTTCTGTGCAGCAATGAGGATAATCCTCAAGTTACGGACCCAGTCCGTGTAATTGCTACCATCATCTTTCAACTTTGCTTTCTCAAGGAACGCATTAAAATTCAACGGAACAATAGCACGAGCCATCTATCTACAACAAACATAGACAAGCAAAATACTATCAGGTACTAAGTTCATGATAAATTAAGTTCAATTAATCATATTACTTAAGAACTCCCACTTAGATAGATATCTCTCTAGTCTTCTAAGTGATCACGTGATCCAAATCAACTAAACCATAACCAATCATCACGTGAGATGGAGTAGTTTTCAATGGTGAACATCACTATGTTGATCATATCTACTATATGATTCACGCTCGACCTTTCGGTCTCCGTGTTCCGAGGCCATATCTGCATATGCTAGGCTCGTCAAGTTTAACCTGAGTATTCTACGTGTGCAAAACTGGCTTGCACCCGTTGTAGATGGACGTAGAGCTTATCACACCCGATCATCACGTGGTGTCTGGGCACGACGAACTTTGGCAACGGTGCATACTCAGGGAGAACACTTCTTGATAATTAGTGAGAGATCATCTTAAAATGCTACCATCAATCAAAGAAAGATAAGATGCATAAAGGATAAACATCACATGCAATCAATATAAGTGATATGATATGGCCATCATCATCTTGTGCTTGTGATCTCCATCTCCAGAGCACCGTCATGATCACCATCGTCACCGGCGCGACACCTTGATCTCCATCGTAGCATCGTTGTCGTCTCGCCAATCTTATGCTTCTACGACTATCGCTACTGCTTAGTGATAAAGTAAAGCATTACAGGGCAATTGCATTGCATACAATAAAGCGACAACCATATGGCTCCTGCCAGTTGCCGATAACTCAGTTACAAAACATGATCATCTCATACAATAAAATATAGCATCACGTCTTGACCATATCACATCACAACATGCCCTGCAAAAACAAGTTAGACGTCCTCTACTTTGTTGTTGCAAATTTTACGTGGCTGCTACGGGCTTAGCAAGAACAGTTCTTACCTACGCATCAAAACCACAACGATGGTTTGTCAAGTTGGTGTTGTTTTAACCTTCGCAAGGACCGGGCATAGCCACACTCGGTTCAACTAAAGTGAGAGAGACAGACACCCGCCAGCCACCTTTAAGCACGAGTGCTCGTAACGGTGAATCCAGTCTCGCGTAAGCGTACGCGTAATGTCGGTCCGGGCCGCTTCATCTCACAATACCGCCGAACCAAAGTATGACATGCTGGTAAGCAGTATGACTTGTATCGCCCACAACTCACTTGTGTTCTACTCGTGCATATGACATCTACGCATAAAACCTGGCTCGGATGCCACTGATGGGGAATGTAGTAATTTCAAAAAAAAATCCTACGCACTCGCAAGATCATGGTGATGGCATAGCAACGAGAGGGGAGAGTGTTGTCTACATACCCTCGTAGACCGTTAAGCAGAAGCGTTATGACAACGCGGTTGATGTAGTCGTACGTCTTCACGATCCGACCGATCCAAGCACCGAACGTACGGCACCTCCGTGTTCAGCACACGTCCAGCTCGATGATGTTCCCCGGACTCCAATCCAGCAAAGCGTCGGGGATGAGTTCCGTCAGCAAGACGGCGTGGTGACGATGATGATGTTCTACCGGCGCAGGGCTTCGCCTAAACTCCGCGACGATATAACCGAGGTGGAATATGGTGGAGGGGGGCACCGCACACGGCTAAGGAACGATCCGTAGATCAACTTGTGTGTCATGGGGTGCCCCCCTGCCCCCGTATATAAAGGAGCAAGGGGGGAGGAGGCCGGCCCTAGGAGGGGCACGCCAAGTGTGGAGTCCTACTAGGACTCCCTAGTCCTAGTAGGATTCCACCTCCCTTGTTGGAGTAGGAGAAGGGGAAAGAGGGGGAGAGGAAGAAGGAAAGGGGGGCTGCGTCCCTTGTCCAATTCGGACCAGAGGGGGGCGCAGGCCTCCTTCCTTTTGGCCTCTCTCCTCTATTCCCGTATGGCCCAATAAGGCCCATATACTCCCCGGCGAATTCCCGTAACTCTCCGGTACTCCAAAAAATACCCGAATCACTCGGAACCTTTCCGAACTCCAAATATAGTCGTCCAATATATCGATCTTTACGTCTCGACCATTTCGAGACTCCTCGTCATGTCCCCGATCTCATCCGGGACTCCGAACTCCTTCGGTACATCAAAACGCATAAACTCATAATATAACTGTCATCAAAACCTTAAGCATGCGGACCCTACGGGTTCGAGAACTATGTAGACATGACCTAGAACTATTCTTGGTCAATAACCAATAGCGGAACCTGGATGCCCATATTGGCTCCTACATATTCTACGAAGATCTTTATCGGTCAAACCGCATAACAACATACTTTGTTCCCTTTGTCATCGGTATGTTACTTGCCCGAGATTCGATCGTCGGTATCCAATACCTAGTTCAATCTCGTTACCGGCAAGTCTCTTTACTCGTTCCGTAATACATCATTTTGTAACTAACTCATTAGTTACAATGCTTGCAAGGCTTAAGTGATGAGTATTACCAAGAGGGCCCAGAGATACCTCTCCGACAATTGGAGTGACAAAACCTAATCTCGAATTATGCCAACTCAACATGTACCTTTAGAGACACCTGTAGAGCACCTTTATAATCGCCCAATTACGTTGTGACGTTTGGTAGCACACAAAGTGTTCCTCCGGTAAACGGGAGTTGCACAATCTCATAGTTCTAGGAACTTTGTATAAGTCATGAAGAAAGCAATAGCAACATACTAAACGATCAAGTGCTAAGCTAACGGAATGGGTCAAGTCAATCACATCATTCTCCTAATGATGTGATCCCATTAATCAAATGACAACACATGTCTATGGTTAGGAAACATAACCATCTTTGATCAATGAGCTAGTCAAGTAGAGGCATACTAGTGACACTATGTTTGTCTATGTATTCACACATGTATCATATTTCCGGTTAATACAATTCTAGCATGAATAATAAACATTTATCATGATATGAGGAAATAAATAATAACTTTATTATTGCCTCTAGGGCATATTTCCTTCACCTTGTTGCCCCTGCTGTCACTGGGAAAGGACACCTCAAGATTGAACCCAAAGCTAAGCACTTCTCCCATTGCAAGAAAGATCAATCTAGTAGGCCAAACCAAACTGATAATTCGAAGAGACTTGCAAATATAACCAATCATACATAAAAGAATTTAGAGGAGATTCAAATATTTCCCATAGATAAACTTGATCATAAACTCATAATTCATCGGATCTCGACAAACACACCGCAAAAAGAGTTACATCGAATAGATATCCAAGAAGAGGCAGGAGAATTTTGTATTGAGAATCAAAGAGAGAGAAGAAGCCATCTAGCTAATAACTATGGACCTGAAGATCTATGGTAAACTACTCACAACTCATCGGAGAGACCTTGGAGATGATGTAGAGGCCCTCTGTGGTTGATTCCCCCTCCGGCGGAGCACAGGCGAAGGCTCCAAGATGGGATCTCGCGGATACAGAAGGTTGCGGCGGTGGAATTAGGTTTTCATGGTGCTCCTGGATGGTTTTGGGGTACGTAGATATATATTGGAGGAAGAAGTAGGTCTGTGGACGCTCGAGGGGCCCACGAGGGTGGGGGCGCGCCCACCCTTACAGGGCGCGCCGGGCACCCTCGTGACCGCCTCGCTCGTTGCTTGACGTCCACTCCAAGTATCCTGGTTTGCATTTGTTCCGAAAAGATCGCTCCCGAAGGTTTCATCCCGTTTGGACTCTGTTTGATATTCCTTTTCTTCAAACACTGAAATGGGCAAAAAAACAGCAATTCGGGCTGGGCCTCCGGTTAGTAGGTTAGTCCCAAAAATGATATAAAAGTGTAAAGTAAAGCCCATAAACATCCAAAACAGGTAATATAATAGCATGGAACAATAAAAAAATTATAGATACGTTGGAGACGTATTAGGGCCTAACCCTACTTTGCCCCTGTCTCCGCCGAGAGCGTGAGTATGATCGAACGAAGTAAGGGGACGGCAAGGCCTATTGCCGAGCGACAATGTTTATCTTAAAACAACAAGGATACATTCCTTGGCATGGGTCTCACTCATGCACAAAGAACCCGGTAAGCTCCCTTTTTTCATTAATATGTCCCATATAGGTACAGTTCGTACGGAATGTAAACATGAGCAAGGGGATTACAAGGTTTAAATCTGACAAGTGCCAATAGGCTTAAAAACTAAAAAGAGATAAGATGCCCGTAATCCCTTTCTTGTCCCTCTCCCCAGGAAACAGAACAAGATGACAGGAGGGTAAAAGGAGCGCCTAGGCGAGGTACGAGCAGCAGAAGACACCAAGAGAACATCCCCGGTGGCCGTCCGGAAGAGGGCTGGTGATGATGGTGCCGGGAGAAGAGCCGAAAGATGAGGCAGCGGGCCGGCATTACGAGACGAAGGCATCGGTGTCGTCGTACTCTGACTTGACGGCCCGCCACCCGCCTTCTTCGTATTCTCTAGCCTTACCACGCCAGCCGCCCAAGGAGACGACCCCGGGAAGTTCAAGGAGCTGGACCAACCCCCGGCAAACCACCCTGCCAGGGGAAGGGCCAGGTGCAGATGTTGCTACTGCCGGCGCTGCCCAGGGACGGTGTGTCCGACGCCTAGTCGGACCCGTCATCCTCCCGCCTGGCGCCCTCGTCGTTGTTGTCACTGTCCTTCTCACCAATCTCGCTTGAGGAGGAATCTTCATCATCGAAGGAGCTCTCCACGCAGCACCTCAGGCGAGTTCCCAAGTGCCCAAAGACCTTGACGGAGAGCAGGCCGTTCTCCATTAATTTGAAGTGGAGAACGAGCCCCTCCGACAAGCTGTCGGCACCAGTGAAGGCCTTCCATCCGTGACGAAGATACATGACATGAGGGGCGGGGAAGTCAACATCGACCCGCATGTTGCCATTCCCACAGCCCCTCATATGCAACCTCAGAGCCTGTGTCGGGTCGAGCTCCATCTGCCAAGCAAACGGAGTAGGGAGACGGAGATGACGATGCACTGGCCAGTACAGCCTGATGATGAACTCGCGGGGCTGGTCTCCAACGTGACCCTCCACTAGGGGAGGGGCCACTAGTGGAGGCGAGGCCGGTGCGCCGCCCCGTCCCCCTCTTCCTCGAGCAGCACGGCAACCACGGCCTCGCCCCCTCCCCCTTCCTCTCATGGTCAGCTCCGCCGCCACGAGATCTTGGGAAGGAGGGGCGCGCTGTCGAGCATAAACCCTCGTCGCCGCCATCGGAGCACCGGCGCACCCTCTCGCCATAGCAATGGATGGAGAATGGGGATAAAGGGGAGACGCGACAGGATGCTTCTCCTCCTCCTCCTAAGTCCCTTTTTATAGCTGAGTGGAGAAGGCCAAAAGTCTAGCTCTGCGCCTCTGAAGAGCCCGCTCGGGTCCGGCTCATTAAGTGGCGACGAGCGAGGCCGTCGATCATGCTCTTCGCCCAATCAAGGCATGTGAGCATCAGCCACCGCGCGCCTTCCCATATCCTGTGTGTCTGTCACCTACCCCATGTTGTGCATGCGGCGTACGTGGCGCAAGGGGTGGGCGTAATGGGAAACGTGGAACAACGGTTCCAAGGCGGAGAAAGTAAATGAGCAGCGGCCCTGCGGTTTTAAAGGACACACAAGCCGCCTCTTTACTGTTCATCGCGGGGTGACGCAAGCATGCTGCGGTCACCCCACGCACGACCCCCACGTCATGCATTCAACGCGGGTCATGGGGAAATGCAGTGGATGAAGGAGTTTCCACAGTAAAAATCCGCCCCACCTGCCCGCGCACCGCTCTGGGCCTAGCCCAACAACGCGTCGCGCTTATGTGTGGCCCAAGCCCGGGGGCTCCTGTCGGTGTACTAAAGAGGGGTTCTCATTTATACCCCTTTCCTTGGGCACGGGTAGTCAGAGCCGCGCCCGCGGCCACACTCAGTAGGGCATAGAAGTGAAGACGGAGGCGCAAGACAATCAAAGCAACGCCGAGACCAGAGACACAAAGAGCGAGAGGGCGAGGTAGACTCCCCTGGCAAGACCCTTGCCGGGGCAACTTGCCCAATGCCAGCAGAGCACGCCACCCTTCAGCCCAAGGGTTCCAAACACCACCAACCACGTTGGAACCAGGGCTCGGGAGGCACCTCCATGGTGGCATGCAGATCTTTGTGAAGACTAGAAGTACACAAGATCAGATGAGAACCAGAAGACGACGACCCTCAGCAAGATCCTTGCCGAGGATACCCACAAGACCTCTGGCAAGATCCTTGCCAGGGACGACCATGATGCCGCAGCAAGATCCTTGGCGGTGCCCCGGCAAGGCCCTTGCCGAAGACATCCGCGGGGCCACAGCCAGGCCCACATTCGCCAAGACTCCACCATCATTCCCATGCAGCTGCCAGCCCATCAACCAGGCGAGCACCTGCGTGTTGACATGAGGCCTCTAGGCCAACTCAGCAAGCACCTGCATGGTGGCATGCAGATCTTCCACGACACCAACTCAGCAGTCTGCCAGCCTACATGGCACTGCACTCCTCGTTGGCCTAGACGCATGTTAAAGCGAGATGGAGCGGCGATGGACGAGACGGGCCTCATTTCCATCCTCGATACAGCAAGAGGACACCTAAGGGGCACATTTAATGCGTCTTGTCCCATAATGACGGGCGATAAGCTCAGCCACTATACACCTTTCCACCTCTTGTGTGCCACTGTGGCGATCCCCTTGACTATAAAAGGAGGCCCGAGGAGGATTCGGATCCTTGGACAAGTTACACATCATAGCTAGCTCAAGAACTCCAATAACACTCAAATATACACTAAAGCAGGACTAGGGTATTACGCATCCTCATTGCCCGAACCTGGGTAAACAATCTTTGTGCTTGCTAACTGCTAATCCCGCTCTTTTTGCAACCTCACGCCCATTGAACCGTAGTAGGGATTCCAGTGATCCCATAGGTGTCGTTTTCCACTGACAGTTGGGATCAAAATTGCATCACAAAAATTACGTGAATCCTAGACGCCTCATATGAACAACAAAATTGAGAGTGAAGCAAAGACCAGATTAATAGAACCACAATGCTCAGATTGGTCATAGAATCCCGGCTAACTTACGTCATAGGCTCGAGGAGTGGAAATAAGGGAAGGCAGAAAGATGCAAATGGCGGCCACCGGCCGGAAGCACGACCGAGGTGGGGGTTGTACGAGTTCCTCCCAGTAGTGTGCGACCTCGCCGCTACTATCGTGCACGAGAAGATTTACAAGGAGGCTGTCAGCGACACGATGCAGTAAGATGGCGGCAGGACTAACGACAATGGCGATGTCTGCATCGAAGAGATCACCATGGGACTTGCAGCATTGATCTGAAGTTGTACGACGTGGTGGAGTTTCATGTATTTCTCAAGGACCGGATTTCATGGCGAATCGTTCAGTGCCACGCCAACATCAATCTCCTGAATCATAATCCCCCCAAAGTTCAGCAGTTCTCCCAATCTCCTGAATCCTGAGCACTCACACTTAAATCCATGAAGTCTGATGAGAAGAAGATAAGAATAAGAGACATGGAGTCGTCGGAGGGCACAACTATTTATGGGGTGGAATTGGATTCTGGGGAGAATGAAAATAAGAACAAACCATCTCCAAGTCTTCAACGTCTAGCTGATGGGGAACGAGCCGAACGTTGAGGAAGGAAGGAGAGCTGATTGGGATGTCGATTTGCGCCTTTAGTCCCCATTAATGGCGGGCGACGATGCTGGAATTGGAGACGCACGGGAACGGTGGCGCTGTCATGGGAGTCTGTGATTTGGGGAAGAGGAGTCGAGGAGCACGGGAACGATCGACAGGCCCTCTTTACTTCTGATCCGGCGGAGTAGGAAGAAGAAAGTACACTTTTCACC
This sequence comes from Triticum dicoccoides, assembly GCF_002162155.2. Classification (NCBI taxonomy): domain Eukaryota; kingdom Viridiplantae; phylum Streptophyta; class Magnoliopsida; order Poales; family Poaceae; genus Triticum; species Triticum dicoccoides. The sequence continues at coordinate 684,227,829 of NC_041381.1, read as the reverse complement.
CTCAAATCTCCCTTGATGGATCAAATCCCCCCTAAACTCCAAAACCGGATAAATCACTCCCTAAACTTTGTAAACCCGGATAAATTTCACCCCTCAGCAGTTTTGGAAAGAATTGAAGGTGGTTTTCTTATTAAGGATGCTGACTTGCCTACTTAGTGATCATTACCAGCCCAGTCAGCATCCTTAATAAGAAGATCACCTTCAATTCTTTCCAAAACCGCTCAGGGGTGAAATTTATCCGGTTTTACAAAGTTTAGGGGGGTGATTTATCCGGTTTTGGAGTTTAGGGGGGATTTGATCCATCAAGGGAGATTCGAGGGTGAAAAGTGTACTTTCTTCTTCCTACTCCGCCGGATCGGAAGTAAAGAGGGCATGTTGATCGTTCCCGTGCTCCTCGACTCCTCTTCCCAAAATCGCAGACTCCCATGACAGCGCCGCCGTTCCCGTGCGTCTCCAATTCCAAGATCGTCGTCGTCCATTAATGGGGACTAAAGGCGCCAATCGACATCCCAATCAGCTCTCCTTCCTTCCTCAACGTTCGGCTCGTTCCCCATCAGCTAGACGTTGAAGACTTGGAGACGGTTTGTTCTTGTTTTCATCCTCCCCAGAATCTCGTTCCACCCCATAAATAGTTGTGCCCTCTGACGACTCCATGTATGTTATTCTTATCTTCTTCTCATCAGACTTCATGGATTTAAGTGTGAGTGCTCGGGATTCAGGAGATTGGGCGAACTGCTGAACTTTGGGGAATTATTCAATTTATGGTGTTGTGTTCTCGTTCGTGCTGACTGCAACCTGCTGCGTATCTGCTGATCTACCACCTACATCCACATCAATCCACATTTTAGGTGCTTTTGTTCATGTTTTAATCATTTAATGCTGCTTGTTCTTGTTTTGTGACATCTCCTCCACAAAGTATTTATCCGGTAGTAACAAAAGGAAGATAAAAAACAAATAGATGAACAGGTACAATCCCTAAAAGGATCACAATTTTTCACAACTAGTAGTTCTTCTAAAGATCCCCCTGGTAACACAAAAGATCTAAGTAGCAACCAGTTTTGACAGTAATTTTTCTTTTGCAGAACAAAATGAAGCCTCCATTCTAATTTAGGAATGCAGGCTTTTGTGGAAAACGAAGTTTTGTCAATCTACATCATTTCATTACTATCATGGTGTAGTTCACTTGATCGATAAATAAATTGTACTGTCAGTTTGAGAGTTCAGATTAAGATCGTCGGGCTATGCTATGTACTGGATATTACTTGCTTTTGAAATAGAAAATATTTTGAGCTTTTGAGTAAACAAGGGCCCCTTATTGTTGTCTTGCCCCTGGGCCCTGTATGTCTATAGGCCAGCCCTGGGAGATAAAGTGAACGCGGTGGGCTAGCTTGCGGGCTACAGATGCGGGTGACAAGGGACGCGAGCCCCAGATCCACGTGGATCGCATGACTCGCGTGCGAGCGGTGGAACAATTCGGCCGGCGCGCTGGCGTGAAGGCTTTTCCATTTTGATTACGGTGATTATGTGAAACCATGCACATTTGGATCACTCTCTCTTAGGTATACATAGAATGTGTTTAGTCAATTTCGAGGGAAATCTTGTTTCTTGATCGGTCTGGTTTATTGACGAGAAAAAAATACTTGCAAAATCATCAATGCAATGTTGCTTCGGATAATCACTCCTAGTCCTGGTCATGGGAAGCCCGGCCCGACCAGACACGGCCCAAAAAAGTCCGACTAGACGATGCACCTGGGTTGGGCCTGGGCCTAGATTTTGAGCCCAAAGGTTGGGTGGGCCCCGGGCCCGCCGTTCCTATGATTTACTGAAGTGGCCCGCCCCGTGTCCCGAGGCCCAGCGGGCTTTATCAATTTCAGGCCGGATTTGGACCCAAAAAACAGGCTCGACGACCGGGCTCGGGCCTATATTTTCTGCCTTGGGCTTTGGTAGGCTCGGTGTTGTGGTACTAAGTCTGACACTAAGAATAGGGGGTACGTATGAGGAGGCGATGCCCTAGCTACGACGAGGTTGTACACACGAGTTTATGAGTTCAAGCCCCTCTCGGAGGAGGTAAAAGCTCTACGTCTCGGTGCCCTGGGGCGGTCGACTGGAATATAGGTGTGTGTTATAGAGGGTGTAAACCCTTGTCCCAGAGGAGGGGTGTGGCTTATATAGAGTGAGCCAAGACCCCAGCCGTCCTCCGTTACATGGGTTCAATGTACATTAAGATAGGGCGTTACTAGTAACGCTAGCTATAAAGTGTTATTAATGATCTTTAAGACTACGGAGTGAACGCCCGGCCGCTGCCATCCTGAGTGACTCTAGGTCTTCTGTACTCCAAGTGGTTTCTTGTCTGGTCTTAGTCGAGTGAAATTGGGGGTATCCGAGTGAGGTGACTAGTCGAGTGGATTGCACTCGGCGGCTCCTTGACTCTAGGGTAGTGACCTTGGGTAGGGTGTATAGGTCAGGCCTATGACCCTACCCTAGGTTCATGGCATCGTCATTAGCCCCTGAATGGATTGAGGTCCGAGTAAAAAGAGAGTTGAAGTTGACCCTATCTTGATTTTTATGCTTCATAGGCATCCTTGTTGAGTTCAAGGTTCCTGCTGAAACTTCGACTTCATTTTAGTCGCCTTGATAGATTCAGAGGTCGTCAAGTGAACTTGTATTGGTAATCTTTGAGTGTTGAAATGGTGCAAAATCTTCAGCACGATTGGTACTGCGTCTCCCGGATCTCACGGGATTCGAAAATTTGGGGAAGCGCGCGAGGCGGAGAACGCTGCAGTAAACGGGACAGATAGACTCGGGCGCCTCGATTTCTGCACCACCTTTTCTGCCACGTATCTGGTGCGTGACTGTTGCGGGACTTAACAGGATTGCTCGGGCCCACGCATCAGCCACTCAGAAGTAGGCTCATAAAAGGCGTCGAGGCCGATGCGTTTGCACAGTGCGCTCTCATTCCCCTTCTTCTTCCTCTGCTTCTCCACCGCGTCCACTTTCACCCTCGACGCCGCCGCTCAGCCCTTACGCAGCCCGCCACAATGGTGAAGGACAAGACGGCGGCATTGGAGCGCGCGAAGAAGGTGACGGCGACGGCAAAGGGAAAGAAAACGAATTGGGGGTCATCGTCGAGGTCCGCGCTGCCGCCCAGTTGGATCCAGTGAGATTGGATCCGGTCCACGCTCCGGCCAGAGGATCTGGAAGATCTAGCCGCCACGGTCTTGGTCATCGTCGGGGCTTCGAGGCTGCCGGAGGATGAGACAGAGCCTCAGCCGCGGGCAGGTGAGTGCGTCCTCCTTTCCACCCACGTCGACCGTGGATTCTCCCTTCCCCTGCATCCTTTCTTCCGGGGTTTCTTGAACTTTCTCGGTGCTCAACTTCACCACTTCTCCCCCAACACCATTACGTATCTTGCTGCATTCGTTTCTATGTGCGAAAACTTCCTAGGCTGTAGACCGCACTGTGGTCTCTTCAAACACATTTTCTCCGTTCGTTTCCAAACCGTGAAGAAGGCAAATCTGACTGACGAGAGGACGCATGTGATTCAGATGTGCGGGGGTTTAGGTATTCAGATGAGGAAGAGGAGCACCTTTCCTCTTATGACCCTTCCTGAGTAGGTTAGGAGCTGGCAATCGACCTAGTTCTACTGCCAGGACATTCCGACACTTGGTCAGTCAACCGATTTACCTCCCTTTACCCTAGATCGAGTCCAGCAACCTTATTCACTGACTGTTACCGTAGGGGAGAAAGTAGAGACAAACATGTTGGTTGAGAAGGTAGTTCAGTTGGTCCATCAGGGCGTAACTAGCATGGACTTATTGGTAGTGTTTCTCAGTCGACACATCCAGCCGCTCCAAGCCCGTGATCATTCGATGTGGATGTACTCGGCCTCCAATGACACCTTTTGGGTCCACCCAGAGGAGGTCCCTGATGAGACGGTGGCTGTGTGGCTGAAAAGCATTACCGAAAACAAAGACAACCCCAGGGGAGCCAGAAGAGTCGATCCATTCGACACCGAAAACCAACCGGAAAAGGTCTGACCTTTATTACCGAGTGTACTTCAATCTGTCTTGCAACTGTATTTGAATCTGACTGATGTTTGACTGACCTCTTGCCTTGCAGGTTTATACTGAGATGTACTCGATGTCGAACGAAGAGCAAGCCCAGGAGGGAGTGGGGAGCACGGATGAGAGTGCCAACTGGCAATCCCCTGATGATGAGGAGGAGGAAGAGAGTGATGAGTCAGACGACAAAGAAGAAGAGGTCAACTCACCACCTCGCATAGAGTGTCGATCCAAGCGCTCGCATGATCCAGCGGGTGGGCGCAACAAGGATGTGGCCTCAAGCACGCAAGCGCATAAGCGCACTCGGACTTCGACTCCGGAGCCGACTGAAAAGGTCGCCAATCAGCCCAAGGTCGCCCCTTCAAAGCCTCGGAAGACCTGGCCCAAGATCAAGATGGATGTTCCCGTCGCTTCTACGTGAGTGCTCTGTCTTTTCTGTGTTTAACTGCCAATTCATACTTCTGCTCTGACCGAGTGGGTTGTGGATCTTTTATTGCCTCAACTTATGGGACCTCCATGGATATTGACAAGGCCCAGGACAACGAAGAGACTAAAGATGCGGCTACTTCCAAAGCTGGTACGATCTTGCGATCTTGTGCTTATTTTGCTAATTGAATTGTCGGTCGATTGAATTCCCATGGTTGTTCTTTCTGCAGCCCCGCGGGACATCAATGAACTCCCAGACGACAATGAAGAAGTGCCTCTAAAGAATACAGGAAGGAGGGGTAGGGCTTCAAGCAGGAGGACGCTAATCGGCCAGGAACCTCAGTCGACGCCAGCACTGGAGACGGTGGTTCAGCAGTCCGGAGATCCGACTTGAGCCTCTGTATCCTTTGTCAATCCTGTGTTGACTGACCGGCCTTCGGCATCGACTGCTCAAGTCTCCGCTTCGCCTGCTCAACTCCATGCTTCAGATCCAGTGATTGCTCCGACTGTACTGCCCTCGTTGCTCTTTGCTGCAAATCACACTCTAGATGACCCGGCGGGTGCTGCCAAGGAGGCCATACTCCAAGCCAACCTTATGATGGAACAGATGAAGGTGGTGCACGAGGCCAGCCAGGTTGCCTACAACGCCAGCTCTGCTCTGCACGTTAATGTCAAGGTCAGTTGATTTCCGACTGATCTCTCAAATTTAGTTTTTGCATTGCTTATGATGTAGTAGTTAATCTCCTTAAGATGTCCCTGGATGAGCGGAACTTTTATGTGCATCTATCATGCGTCTGTGTTTTGCACCTGACCACCCAGTGGGTGTTTTAACCAAGTATTGAATAGCTCTACTGCTTGAGTCGACCGAATTGAGTCGAATGTCACTTCATTGTTCTGTCACTCAGTTGAATAGCTTGATCCGAGTGGAATCCAGACCAGTGGGGGCACGCGGAGTGCACCCATTGGGTGTAGTCCCCGAGACCACAATCGACTGCTAGCAGTCGGCTGGGGTCTGAGAAACCCTCTTTTTTTGCATACTCATGCTGGGCAGACCATGCAGAGTGGTAAACCGGACCAGTGGGGGCACACCAAGTGCACCCACTGGGTGTAGTCCCCGAGACCATGGTCGACTGCTGGCAGTTGATACGTCTCCAACGTATCTATAATTTTTTATTGTTCCATGCTATTATATTACCTGTTTTGGATGTTTATGGGCTTTACTCTACACTTTTATATCATTTTTGGGACAACCTACTAACCGGAGGCCCAGCCCGAATTGCTATTTTTTTTGCCTATTTCAGTGTTTTGAAGGAAAGGAATATCAAACGGAGTCCAAACGGAATGAAACCTTCAGGAGCGATCTTTTTGGAACAAACGCAATCCAGGAGACTTGGAGTGGACGTCAAGAAGCGAACAAGGCGGCCACGAGGGTGCCTGGCGTGCGCCCCCACCCTCGTGGGCCCCTCGAGCGTCCACCGACCTACTTCTTCATCCTATATATATCCACGGACCCCGCAAACATCCAGGGGCACCACGAAAAACTATTTCCACCATCGCAACCTTCTGTATCCGTGAGATCCCATCTTGGAGCCTTCGCCAGCGCTCCGCCGGAGGGGGAATCGGCCACGGAGGGCCTCTCCATCATCTCCAAGGCCTCTTCGATGAGTTGTGAGTAGTTTACCACACACCTTCGGGTCCATAGTTATTAGCTAGATGGCTTCTTCTCTCTCTTTGATTCTCAATACAAAGTTCTCCTTCCTCTTCTTGGAGATCTATTCGATGTAAATATTTTTGTGGTGTGTTTGTCGAGATTGTGGGTTTATGATAAAGTTTATCTATGAGAAATATTTGAATCTCCTCTGAATTCTTTTATGTATGATTTGTTATCTTTGCAAGTCTCTTCGAATTATCAGTTTGGTTTGGCCTACTAGATTGATCTTTCTTGCAATGGGAGAAGTGCTTAGCTTTGGGTTCAATCTTGTAGTGTCCTTTCCCAGTGACAGCAGGTGCAGCAAGGCACGTATTGTATTGTTGCCATCAAGGATAAAAGATGGGGGTTATATCATATTGCATGAGTTTATCCCTCTACATCATGTCATCTTACTTAATGTGTTACTCTGTTCTTATGAACATAATACTCTAGATGTAGGCAGGAGTCGGTCGATGTGTGGAGTAATAGTAGTAGATGCAGAATCGTTTCGGTCTACTTGTTGCGGACGTGATGCCTATATACATGACCATGCCTAGATATTCTCATAACTATGCACTTTTCTATCAATTGCTCGAGAGTAATTTGTTCACCCACTGTAATACTTATGCTATCTTGAGAGAAGCCACTAGTGAAACCTATGGGCCCCGGGTCTATCTTTTATTATACAAGTTTTCCATCTACTTTTATTTTCCAATCTATATCATAAAAATATCAAAAATATTTATCTTATCTTATTATCTCTATCAGATCTCACTTTTGCAAGTTACCGTGAAGGGATTGACAACCCATTTATCGTGTTCGTTGCGAGGTTCTTGTTTGTTTGTGTAGGTGCGTGGGACTTTTGAGGAGCCTCCTACTGGATTGATACCTTGGTTCTCAAAACTGAGGGAAATACTTACGCTACTTTGTTGCATCAACCTTTTCTCTTCAATCGAAAAACCAACGCATGCTCAAGAGGTAGCAAGAAGGATTTCTGGCGCCGTTGCCGGGGAGGTCTTCGCTCAAGTCAAGACATACCAAGTACCCATCACAAACTCTCTCCCTCGCATTACATTATTTGCCAGTTTCCTCTCATTTTCCTCTCCCCCACTTCACCCTTGCCGTTTTATTCGCCCTTCTTCCGTTCGTCTTTTTGTTTGCTTTGATGTCCTACTTGGCTCGTTTGCTCGTTTGGTTGGAATAGTTGTTTATTTATTGCTAAACAGAGAACCTAAGATCTATGGATCCACATCTGCTTGCTAATATTTTTAAAAGATCCAATTATGATGAATCAATTGCTAGTGAGTTTTGTGCACTAGATTATCTTTATGAAGTTCTGCTTGAAATTTGCCAATCTGAAAATTGTGATGAAGAAATTTATGAAGAGATTCACGATAACTCCTTGAATAAAAAGCATGATTGCAGTGATTTTACTATAAATTTTCTTGCTGTCAATTGTGCTAATAATATGCAAAACCCTAATCTTGGGGATGCTAGTTTTGCTATGTCTACTACTTGTTGCAACGATCATGATTGGGGTGATTCTTCTTATAATCTTGAAAATTTATTTAAATCCCATGATGAATATGAGAATTATAATAATGTTTGTAATAATACTGAAAGTGGGTTTAGAAGAGTGTCAACTTTAGATCCCACATATTTGGATAATGTTCAATCTTATGAAGTTTTTGATAAAAGTGTGTTTGGAGAGGTCATGACTTTAGTTAATGATAATCCCACTATTTTGGAAGAGTGACAACTTTGCATGCATATGGATCGTGTTGAAAATATGTTATGTGATAGCTATTTTGTTGAGTTCTCTTATGATCCCACATGGAATTATTATGAGAGAGGAAAATATGGTTGTAGAAATTTTCATGTTACTAAATTACCTCTCTTCATGTTAAGATTGCTATCATCTCTTCGTTCTTCCTTGCATATGCTAGGAATTGCTTGCCTTAATAATTTGTTTGCTTACAAGATGCCTATGCATAGGAAGTATGTTAGACTTATATTTGTTTGTCACATGTTTTATGATGCTCTCTTTATGCTTCAATTCTTGTCTTTTATGTGAGCATCATTGAAATCTCGATGCCTAGCTAAAAAGGCTTTAAAGAAAAGCGCTTGTTGGGAGACAACCCAATATCTTTCCTTGCTGTTATTGATTAAATAATCAATCTAGCTTATGTTTAGATGTGTTTTTATGTTTTAATTAGTGTTTGTGCCAAGTATAACCTATAGGATACCTTACGGTGATAGTTAATTTGATTCTGCTGAAAAACAGAAACTTTGCGTGCACGAGAAAAAATTCAATGAATCACAGGAACGTGCTTTTGCGTTGATTCTTTTTTATGTAGATCAATAGAAAAATTTCCTAGGACTTTCTATTTTGGTAGGATTTTTGGAGTTCCAGAAGTATTCTAAAGTTACAGATTTCTGCAGATTGTTCTGTTTTTGACAGATTCTGTTTTTCGTGTGTTGTTTGCTTATTTTGATGCATGTATGGCTAGTATCGGGGGGTATGAATCATAGAGAAGTTGGAATACAGTAGGTTTAGCACCAATATAAATAAATAATGAGTTCATTACAGTACCTTGTGTGGTGGTATTTCTTTCTTGCACTAACGGAGCTTATGAGATTTCCTGTTGAGTTTTGTGTTGTTAAGTTTTCAAGTTTTGGGTAAAGATTTGATGGACTATGGAAGAAGGAGTGGCAAAAGCCTAAGCTTGGGGATGCCCATGGCACCCAAAGATATTCAAGGACAACCAAAAGCCTAAGCTTGGGGATGCCCCAGAAGGCATCCCCTCTTTCGTCTTCGTCTATCGGTAACTTTACTTGGAGCTATATTGTTATTTACCACATGATATGTGTTTTGCTTGGAGTGTCTTGTATGATATGAGTATTTGCTTTTTAGTTTACCACAATCATCCTTGCTGTACACACCTTTTGGGAGAAACCCACTTGATTGGAATTTATTAGAATACTCTATGTGCTTCACTTATATCTTTTGAGCTAGATAGTTTGCTCTATGTGCCTCACTTATATTTTTTAGAGCACATCGGTGGCTTTATTTTGAAGAAATTGTTGATCTCTCATGCTTCACTTATATCATTTTTAGAGTCTTTTAGAACAGCATGGTATTTTCTATGGTTATAAATTTGGTCCTAGAATGATGAGCATCCAAGTTGGGTATAATAAAAACTATCATAGAGAGTGCACTAAAAACTATGATCAATTTGATGCTTGATAATTGTTTTGAGATATAAAGGTGGTAATGCTAGAGTCATGCTAGTTGGGTAATTATGAAATTGGTAAATACTTGTGTTGAAGTTGGCAAGTCCCGTAGCATGCACGTATGGTAAAAGTTGTGTGACAAATTTGTTGCATGGGGTGCTCTTTTAATTGCCTTCCTTATGAGTGGAGATCGGGATCGCGCGATGGTTAACTCCTACCAACCCTTCCCCTAGGAGCATGCGTAGTAGTACTTTGCTTCGAGGGCAAGTAGACTTTTGCAATAAGTATATGAGTTCTTTATGACTAATGTGAGTCCATGGATATATGCACACTTACCCTTCCACTTTGCTAGCCTCTATTATGCCGCGCAACCTTCGCCGGTATCATGCACCCATTATTTACCTTCCTCAAAACAGCCACCATACCTACCTATTATGGCATTTCCATAGCCATTCTGAGATATATTTCCATGCAACTTTCCACCGTTTCGTTTATTATGACACGCTCCATCATTATCATATTGCTCTTTGCAAGATCATGTAGTTGACATCGTATTTGTGGCAAAGCCACCTTCATAATTTTTCATACATGTCACTCTTGATTCATTGCATATCCCGGTACACCGCCGGAGGCATTCACATAGAGTCATATTTTGTTCTAAGTATTGACTTGTAATTCTTGAGTTGTAAATCAATAAAAGTGTGATGATCTTCATTATTAGAGCATTGTTCCAAGTGAGGAAGGGATGATGAAAACTATGGTTCCCCCACAAGTCGGGATGAGACTTTGGACTTTATAAAAATAAAAGAGGCCAAAGAAGCCCATACAAAAAAAGAGGCCAAAGAAGCCCACCAAAAAAATGAGAGAAAAGAGAGAAGGGACAATGCTACTATCTTTTTTTCCACACTTGTGCTTCAAAGTAGCACCATGATCTTCATGATAGAGAGTCTCTTATGTTGTCACTTTCATATACTAGTGGGAATTTTTCATTATAGAACTTGGCTTGTATATTCCAATGAAGGGCTTCCTCAAAATGCCCTCGGTCTTCGTGAGCAAGCAAGTTGGATGCACACCCACATAGTTTCTCTTGTTGAGCTTTCATACATTTATAGCTCTAGTGCATCTATTGCATGGCAATCCCTACTCACTCACATTGATATCTATTAATGGGCATCTCCATATCCCGTTGATACGCCTAGTTGGTGTGAGACTATCTTCTCCCTTTTGGTCCTCACAACCACCACCATATACCACATATAGTGTTATGTCCATGGCTTGCGCTCATGTATCACGTAAGAGTTGAAAAAGCTGAAGCGCGTTAAAAAGTATGAACCAATTGCTTGGCTGAAACCGGGGTTGTGCATGATGGGAGTATTTTGTGTGATGAAAATGAAGCATGGCCTAACTATATGATTTTGTAGGGATAAGCTTTCTTTGGCTATGCTATTTTGATAAGACATGATTATTTGTTAGTATGCATCAAAGTATTACTATTTTTATGTTTTATAAGATTTTATCTTGAATCATTTGGATCTGAACAATCATGCCACAATAAAGAAAATTACATTGAGAATTATGCTAGGTAGCATTCCACATCAAAAATTCTGTTTTTATCATTTACCTACTTAGGGATGAGCAGGAATTAAGCTTGGGGATGCTTGATACGTCTCCAACGTATCTATAATTTTTGATTGTTCTATGCTATTATATTACCTGTTTTGGATGTTTATGGGCTTTACTGTACATTTTTATATCATTTTTGGGACTAACCTACTAACTGGAGGCCCAGCCCGAATTACTGCTTTTTTGCCTATTTCAGTGTTTCGAAGGAAAGGAATATCAAACAGAGTCCAAACGGAATGAAACCTTCGGGAGGGATCTTTTTGGAACAAACGCAATCCAGGAGACTTGGAGTGGACGTCAAGAAGCGAACGAGACGGCCACGAGGGTGCCCGGCGCGCCCCCCACCCTCGTGGGCCCCTCGAGCGTCCACCGACCTACTTCTTCCTCCTATATATATCCACGGACCCCGAAAACATCCAGGGGCACCATGAAAAACTATTTCCCACCGCCGCAACCTTCTGTATCCGCGAGATCCCATCTTGGAGCCTTCGCCGGCGCTCCGCCGGGGGGGAATCGGCCATGGAGGGCCTCTCCATCATCTCCAAGGCCTCTCCGATGAGTTGTGAGTAGTTTACCACAGACCTTCGGGTCCATAGTTATTAGCTAGATGGCTTCTTCTCTCTCTTTGATTCTCAATACGAAGTTCTCCTTCCTCTTCTTGGAGATCTATTCGATGTAACTCTTTTTGCAGTGTGTTTGTCGAGATCCGATGAATTGGGAGTTTATGATCAAGTTTATCTATGAGATATATTTGAATCTCCTCTAAATTCTTTTATGTATGATTGGTTATCTTTGCAAGTCTCTTTGAATTATCAGTTTGGTTTGGCCTACTAGACTGATCTTTCTTGCAATGGGAGAAGTGCTTAGCTTTGGGTTCAATCTTGCGGTAGCCTTTCCCAGTGACAGCAGGGGCAGCAAGGCACGTATTGTATTGTTGCCATCGAGGATAAAAAGATGGGGTTTATATCATATTGCATGATTTTATCCCTCTACATCATGTCATCTTGCTTAATGCATTACTCTGTTCTTATGAACTTAATACTCTAGATGCAGGCAGGAGTCGGTCGATGTGTGGAGTAATAGTAGTAGATACAGAATCGTTTCGGTCTACTTGTTACGGACGTGATGCCTATATACATGATCATGCCTAGATATTTTCATTACTATGCACTTTTCTATCAATTGCTCGAGAGTAATTTGTTCACCCACCGTAATACTTATGCTATCTTGAGAGAAGCCACTAGTGAAACCTATGGCCCCGGGTCTATCTTTTATCATACAAGTTTCCCATCTACTTTTATTTGCATCATTTATTTTCCAATCTATATCATAAAAATATCAAAAATATTTATCTTATCTTATTATCTCTATCAGATCTCACTTTCGCAAGTTACCGTGAAGGGATTGACAACCCCTTTATCGCGTTGGTTGCGAGGTTCTTGTTTGTTTGTGTAGGTGTGTGGGACTTTTGAGGAGCCTCCTACTGGATTGATACCTTGGTTCTAAAAACTAAGGGAAATACTTGCGCTACTTTGCTGCATCACCCTTTCCTCTTCAAGGGAAAAACCAACGCATGCTCAAGAGGTAGCACCAGTCGGCCGGGGTCTGAGAAACTTTGTTTTTTCCTTTGAGCTGTGATTAACCTTTGTTTCCGTGGACTGACATGTTTTGTTCGCTGACCGCGGAAATCTTGCAAGCTCGGGGCCCGGTTTGCTGAGTTAGAGAGGAAGCAGATCGGCCTCAACCTCGACATGGAGCTGGCCAATAAAAACCTCCAGAAGGCCCAGGAAGAAGCAGCTACCATGGGAGGTGATAATTCGTCGACTGTCCACCTTATGACTTTCTTCCTTTTAGTCTCTTGAACCGATTGACTCCACTCAAACAGATGTGCATAGTGAAAATCGTCAACTCCAAGCTCGTCTGAAAAATGTTATTTCTTTAGAGAATATGAAGGAGGCTCTGGAGAAGAAGGATCAAGACCTTGCCGCATCGCAGAAGGAGGCGCGAGAGAAAACAGCACTTGCATATAAGAAGTTGGCCTCAGTCAGCAAGTTGGAAGAGGAGAACTCCAAGCTGAAGACTGACGTTACTGAGGCCAACAAGGAGGTTGAGAAGCTGAAGAAGGACAAGGAGACCCTGACTGACAAGGTTGGAGACCTTATAGCAAAGAAGGGTGAATTGGAGGTTTATCTGGGAAGGCTTGCTGAGAAGCTGGTCCTGAAGCTCGAAGGTATTTCCTCTCGCCCGACTGATTTGCCATTGTCGACTCGTTGTTCTATTGTCGACTCACCGCTTTTCCAACTGTGCAGAACTCTGTCGAGACTTCAAAGCAGAGACGGGGCGGATCGAGACAGATCTTGACCCCAGAAACTCTCTTGGCAAGGATGATGTCGCGATGAGCCTGCTGCGACTGGAGTCTCGTCTGGACAATGATGTGGATTATCTTGCTCGTCTGAAGGTGGCGATGTTGCGGATCGACACAGAGCTCTAGCCCCAGGCGGAATTCCAGAATGATCTCGAGTCCCTGATGACTCGACTGAACAAAATCCCTGGTCGAGTGCAAGAGTGGAAGAATTCGTCTGCTCGCTGTGGCGCCGATGTGGCTCTGTCTTTGGTCCAAGTCCACTACAAGGACGTCAGGGAAGACAAGCTGGCGGCTCTCAAGGTTGTCAATACCAAGAAGCTCAACTTTCAGTCCTTCATGGACACCTTCATCGACGTTGCTACCCGTATTGCAGATAGCATTGACCTCGACAGCTTCGTCGAGCCAGCAAGTCCTCCTCCTGCCAAGGGAACAAACATTACGCCACACCTTTATTTGCCTCGGAATGTTGAGTGGATTTGTAACCATTAAACTCTTTCAGGTCTGATGCCTGAGTACTTCTGCCCGCTGTGGTTCTGAACTTTTGCGGGGTTTATCCGGACTTGGTTTTTCTTGAATATGGTAGTTGTGGTTCTGAACTTTTTAATTTCGATTGAAACTTGGCTTCCCACTCGGAATAAATGTTGTGCTTATGACGCAGCTCTGACGATGTGTTTGATTAACACCTCGTCATCCTTGCGGGTCGGGATGGAGCATACGTTGTACTTGTGATGCAGCTCTAAGGATCTTTGTGACTTAGGCGTGTACGGGGTCGCAGCTAAGCCCCCGAGTGAGAGGATTGCTCTCCGCTCGAAGTATTTTTTTTTAACTTAGTCGAGTACGGGGTCGCAGCTAAGTCCCCGAGAGGGAGAATTGCTCTCCACTCAGAGTGTTTTTTAACTTAGGCGAGTACGGGGTCGCAGCTAAGCCTCTGAGAGGGAGGATTGCTCTCCACTTGGGGTGTCTTTAACTTAGGTGAGTACGGGGTCACAGCTAAGCCCCCGAGTGGGAGGATCGCTCTCCACTCGGGATGTTTTTAACTTAGGCGAGTATGGGGTCGCAGGTAAGCCCTCGAGTGGGAGGATCGCTCTCCACTCAGAGTGTTTTTAACTTAGACGAGTGCGGGGTTGCAGCTAAGCCCCCGAGTGGGAGG
>NC_041381.1:684199598-684212957 GCF_002162155.2 Triticum dicoccoides | reverse complement strand
TTTTTAACTTAGGCGAGTGCAGGGTCGCAGCTAAGCCCCCGAGTGGGAGGATCGCTCTCCACTCGGAGTGTTTTTTAACTTAGGCGAGTACGGGGTTGCAGCTAAGCCCCCGAGTGGGAGGATCGCTCTCCACTCAGAGTGTTTTTAACTTAGGCGAATCGGGTTCGCGGCTAAGCCCCTGAGTGGGAGGATCGATCTCCATTCGGAGTGTTTTTTAACTTAGGAGAGTACGGGGTCGCAGCTAAGCCCCCGAGTGGGAGGATCACTCTCCACTCGATGTGTTTTTAACTTAGGCGAATCAGGTTCGCAGCTAAGCCCCCGAGTGGGAGGATCGCTCTCCACTCGGGGTGTTTTTAACTTAGGCGAATCAGGTTCGCGGCTAAGCCCCCGAGTGGGAGGATCGCTCTCCACTCGGAGTGTTTTTAACTTAGGTGAATCAGGTTCACAGCTAATTCACCCACTCGGGGGATTTGAACACATGTGTTTATGGAAAAAACAATCATTAAGATACTGCAAGAATCTTGTCTTTGATAAGAAAACTGAAGTACTTCTATTACAACTCGTCGATCCGAGTGATTTATGTGTAGAAATGGCAGAGCAGCTCTTCGTTCCACGCGCGTGGCTCGTCCATCTTCATGGCTACGTTGTAGATGTGATACGCTCTGTTGTGGAGAACCTTGGTGATGATGAAGGGACCTTCCTAGGCCAGAGCGAGCTTGTGAGGCCATTTCTGATCCACTCGGAGCACAAGGTCTCATTCCTGGAACGCTCGACCCCTGACATTGCGGGCATGGAATCGACGCCGATCTTGTTGATAAATGGTCGACCGGATCAGAGCCATCTCATGTTCCTCTTCTAGGAGATCAACTGTGTCTTGGTGTGCCTGTTCTACTTCAACTTTTGAGAAGAGTTCCACTCGAGGAGCGTTGTGCAGTAAGTCACTCGGAAGCATAGCCTGAGCACCATACACCATGCAGAAATGGGTCTGATCAGTCGACAGGTTCGGAGTTGTTCTTAATCCCCATAAGACGGATGGAAACTCAGTCACCCATGCTCCAGTGGCGTGCTTGAGATCGCACATTAATCTGGGTTTCAGTCCTTGAAGGATCAAACCATTCCCCCTTTCAGCTTGCCCATTCGACTGTGGGTGCACAACAGATGCGTAGTCGACCCGAGTGCCTTGGGAAGCACAGAATGCCATGAACTCATCAGAATCAAAGTTGGAGCCATTATCCGTGATAATGTTGTGAGGGACTCCATATCTGAATATCAACTCTTTGATGAAGCTGACAGTAGTGCTTGAGTCAAGGTTTTTGATAGGCTTGGCTTCGATCCATTTGGTGAACTTGTCGACTGCTACCAGCAAATGAGTGAAACCACTTCTGCAGGTCTTGAAGGGTCCGACCATATCCAATCCCCAGACTGCAAACGGCCAGACGAGTGGAATAGTCTTCAAGGCATATGCGGGTTTGTGGGACATGTTGGAGTAGAACTATCAACCTGCGCACTTGTCGACTATATCTTTCGCCATCTCATTTGCACGAGGCCAATAAAATCTTGCTCGGTATGCTTTGGCCACGATGGTCCGAGAGGACGCATGGTGACCACAGGTCCCCAAGTGGATCTCGTTTAGAATCATTTTGCCTTCTTCTGGGGTGATACAGCGTTGAGCCACTCCTGTCACACTTCCTCTGCAAAGCTGCCCTTTTATCACGGTGAAAGCTTTTGATTGTCAAATGATCTGGCGAGCCTCATCCTCATCTTCTGGGAGTTCCTTCCTGAGTATGTGCGTGATATACGGCACCGTCCAGTCGGGCGTGATCACTAAGACTTCCATGATCAAGTCGACCACAGCTGGGATTTCGATTTCAGTCGGATTTGTTGAACTTATCGGTTGCGGGGGATCTTCCTTGAAGGGATCTTCTTGTACTGACGGGGTGTGTAAATGCTCCAAGAACACGTTACTGGGGATAGGCTTCCGAGTGGAACCTATCTTCGCCAACTCATTAGCAGGTTGATTCTTGATTCGGGGTATGTGGTGGAGCTCTAACCCCTCAAACTTCTTTTCTAGCTTCCTCACTACATTGCGATAACCACTAAGTCTGAGTCGCTGTATACCATCAGGCGTCGGACGCCATGTGAAATGGCCATACGCAACCCATACAGAAGTGCCTCATATTCAGCTTCATTGTTTGAAGAATCAAAGTGAATCTGGAGGACATAGTTGACCTTCTCGCCTCTTGGGGATACCAAAACCACTCCTGCACCGGATCCATTCAACATCTTGGAGCCATCAAAGAACATAGTCCAATGCTCCGAGTGAACCTGAGTCGGTTGCTCCTGTTCAGTCCACTCTGCAAGGAAATCTGCTATTGCCTGGGACTTGATGGCCTTCTTTGCCTCAAACTTGATATCTAACGGAAGGAGTTCAATCGCCCACTTTGCCACTCGACCAGTTGCATCTCTATTGTTCAGGATTTCTGATAGTGGAGCATCACTGACTACTGAAACTGAGTGGTCTGAGAAGTAGTGTGCTACTTTCTTCATGGTCAAATAAATTCCATAAACAAGCTTCTGATAGTGTGGGTATCTCTGACGGAGTTAAGACTTCAGAAATATAATACACTGGGCGTTGAATTTTGAACGTCTTGCCTTCTTCTCCCCGCTCGACCGTGAGCACTGTGCTGACAACTTGTCCAGTGGCTGAGATGTAAAGCAGTAAAGGCTATTTGCTAATTGGAGCAGCAAGCACCAGCTAGGTGGAAAGCAGGGCTTTGAGCTCTTCAAACGCTCTTTTAGCTTCGTCATTCCACTCGAACTTATCAGACTTCTTCATCAGTCGGTAAAGAGGCAATGCCTTTTCACCGAGGTGTGAAATGAATCGACTCAATGCGGCCAAACAACCAGTAAGCCTCTGAACATCATGCACACGCACAGGGCGTTTCATTCGGAGGATTGTGCCAATCTTCTCTGGGTTTGCGTTGATCCCCCGTTCGGAAACGAGAAAACCGAGTAACTTTCCGCCTAGGACTCCGAATGTGCACTTTGATGGATTGAGCTTGATATAATATCTTCTTAAGTTGGTAAAGGTTTCAGTGAGGTCAGTCGGTAGGTCGGAACCTTTGCGTGACTTGACCACTATGTCATCCATGTATGCTTCCACATTCCGACTGATTTGAGTGAGCAGGCACTTCTGAATCATGCGCATGAACGTGGCACCAGCATTTTGAGGCCAAAGGGCATAGTGACATGGCAAAAACATCTGAATGCAGTGATGAAAGTTGTTTTTATCTCATCGGGTTCATAAAGACGGATCTAATGGTACCCGAAATACGCATCCAAAAAGGACAAGCGCTCACATCCCGCAGTTGAGTTGACTATCTGATCGATGCGGGGCAGAGGGAAGTGATCTTTCGGGCGGGCCCGATTAATATGCTTGAAATCAATACACATTTGAAGTGACTTATCTTTTTTGGGGACCATGACGACGTTGGCAAGCCACTCGGAGTGGTATATCACGCATATTATACTTCTTTATATATTCAATTGATAATGATTTATTTCAAGTGTCATTTGGGTTTTGGTGTAGATAAAACTACTCAATAACAAGATCAAAGACTCCCAGAAGGAGGGCTGGCGTGTGGGGAGTGAATAGACCAAGATCAGAAGGTGGGTGGATGGTTTAGTGATAGAGAAAACACGGCTGTACGCTACTCTTATGGAGCTGATGGAGAAGGAAGGCGAAAGCTGCCATGTTGTCCCTCCCCGCCGAGACGACGATGAAGTCAGTGGCAGTAGCGGCGCCGCTGGTGCTGTTGTGTCATAAGATTGTAGTATATGTAATGTAATCGTATGTAGTGGGACATTTTACTTATATTTCCACCGATGTTTGCATGGTGTGCTCTTTTTATGTATGTAATAAACATATATATTTGTTGGTGTGGTTGTCACTAGCTAGGTATGTAGAATTCGAACAATTTGTGTAATAAACATATATATTTGTTGGTGTGGTTGTAAAATAATCAGGTAGGTACGCAGAATTCAAGTGTTGGACGTATTGTAGGCCATGCAATGGCATCAAAGTGCATGGCCTAGCAAAGATAAGGTGTTCGTTTGGAGGGTACAGCATGAGTCACTGTTGCACACCATATTGAGAGGTCTTGACCTTGAGGAGAGTCGATAGAAGTTGGAAAAATACTGGGTCATCACATCAAATGCTATACCAACGTAGGGTATTTGGCCCTTGGCCGAGTATTTCCGTCACTCAACGTAGGGTGTAACTCCAGTAGTGTTGAATCTTGATAGCGCTTTTACTCCTGGTGGTCTCATTTGCAAGATGGGGCGTTGTCGCTAGAGATGCAAGGCGAGATGTGACCCATGCCCGTGATGGGAGATGCAACAACCACCTGCATCATCCACTGTCATCATCATCCATCTCCGTCTCCTTGTAATTCAGAACTCTTTGTGGATCATTATGTGTATTACTAGTTTGTTTTGTCCATGTTTACCACCGCAATTCATATGATGTTTGTCATTCCCATGTGCAATTAAGCCCCCTAGTTCTCGAGGATATAGATGAACCTTGGTATGTATAGGTGCTTAAAATGTTAATAAGGATATTAGATCCTCTGTTGAATGTTTGGTTTAATAGCATTCGTCAATGTTGTGAAGGGGTCCCACTCATCATTTCCACCGCGAGGCCACGAAGCATAGTATTATCATTGTAAAGGTTAGGATATCGATCGAGGTAATTACAGGTGACAGTAAAAGCCTCCATTCTCCTCATCTGCAATTGATAGGGAAGTAATAGAGAACCCTTGGCGAGGCCGCCTCCACGGGGAAAACCTTAAGTATCGTAGTGATAACCTGCACGGGGAAGATACGGTGGTGGCGTGTGTCGTTCGAAGTCTACCTTGAGTAGAACATATTTTGTATCCGGGTCCACCCAAATTAAGCGTCAAATGTGGCTCAAGTATCGAACTAGTACTATGCTAGTGAATAAGTCGCGATAGACACATACCAATGGGAATTTCACCTCTCTGAGAATGCTTCAATTCTCTGCTAGTTCCAGCGTGTTACTTGTTCCGCTGCTCTTATTTATTTCTGTTTATGCTATTTTCTTTTCGTTCACAACCTACTCAAAATCATTATTCACTTCCGCCCTTATTTTGCTTTGAGTTAACCATTGAATAAGAACGGCAATGATGTATGGTGGGGGGTCACAGTATCCTAGGACGCAGCCGACTATAGGAAGACCGACTACTCCTGTCTTGGTGATGACCGATTGCAGGACCCTATCCATCAGGGTGTATAAGATCCGACCGTAGCCACTGGGCTTGCTGGTTAGAATCCCTTGGTTGTCGACGCCTTGGGCTATAACTTTAATAGGCCTTACATGTTGCCCCTTGGCCCATCATTTTCTGGACTGTATTTCTGATTGGCTTGGGCCTTTGACTGGGGCATATGTACATTTGGGCCTACTACCTAGGTATAACCTGTCATTCAGTTACAGCAAACATTTCAGTAAAATTAAGGTATTAGTGGTATTGGTATCAAACTAAACTTGGAACACGTTATGCTCACAAGTGATCACAAGCTTTCTGATAAATCTGATTCTCTTGATATGAAGGACATAGAACTACACATATTATTATTATTATTATTATTATTATTATTATTATTATTATTATTATTATTATTATTATTATTATTATTATTATTATTATTATTATTATTATTATTATTATTATTATTATTATTATTATTATTATTATATCATTCAACTAAAATATATTATTACTAGTACAAATGCCCATGCGTTGCAACGGGCGATAAAATTAATAGAACCTGCTCCGCGTGTCATTTCTCAATACTTCTTATATCCATTTTTAGACGAACGCCAGAAATAAGGTAACCCTAAGTAACGCTTTTCAGTCCATGAAGTGTGAATGTGAAGAAATGTTTCTAACATTATTCATCAGGACGTATTCCAGCTCTGCACTTTCATCTGATGATAAAGTAGTGATGCATGGAATAGTGTTTGTTGTTGTCCAGAATAACACATGTTTTTTAAAAGGTATTTTTTTGTAATTTTCGAGAACATTATTTGAAAATTTTAAATCATTTTTGTTGATGAATATAACATGTTCGATTTTGAAAATTATACTTCATTTGTAAAAAAAAATGCACTATTTGGGCTTGGCCCAGATATAAGGACTTGGCCTACACAGCAGGTACGCTCTTAGAAAAAGAAAACACCTGGACCTATCTAAAAAAACGCCTACACACCTGGAGTTAGTCGTGCACAACAGCGTGCAATTTTTGACTGGTTAGTCCCTTTTTTCGCTCAACTCTCAATAAAAAAAGAGCTACTCCAACCAATCCATTCAGTTTACGCTCAAACAGATGTCTAGCACTCGATCGGAGGGAGTACTGGATTTTTGGATTTTCCAGCAAGATACGGGCAGAGAACTATGTATGTTAGTAACCAGCAAGCTGAGTCTGATCAAACTATCTATGTCACGTTAACATAAAAAATATGAAGAAGACAGTATTGTGATACCGCAGTAAAAATAGAAGTGTACTATACGACATATACTACAGAATCAGGAGCATCTTGTTCTTCGTCTCTACTTGCTTGCATCAACTCAAATTGCTACTTGCTGCACCTAGATTCACAAAGGAGCATTACTCTCTCAACAGTACTGCTAAGTTTGTCACCAATGAAATATTGTTGATGAGTTCTCAGAGTGTAGGCCTCAGGATTTAGATAGAAACAAAATGAGAATTGGGAACTTATCAAACAACAACTCAAGTATTTTCCTCAAATACCTCTGACTCGTTCACTACTTAGGGGTGAGATGATCCACAATGCATGTCAAATACTATGTGCTCATGATAATGTGAACTATCAAAAACTTCGTGAAGCACATGAGAAATAAATTAATTGTACAGACTACTTTTAAATTAGGACGTTAGTGATATGTAAAAGTTGTGCCTCCAAAAACTGCATGTATCAAAGATCTGCACTAAGAGCATCTTCAGCCGTTGGCCCCCCAGGAGGCGCCTAAAATCGCCGTTTGGGGGCGAGCCGGCGCAAAAAACTGGCCTGGGGGAGAGTTGCCCCCCAGTCGCCGGCCCCAGGGCCGCCCCCAGGCGCGTCTAATTGTTTAAAAAAAAGAAAACGTTCGGTTAAAACACGGCTAAATTTGACCAAACTTCGGCGAGTTCATACATATTAAAAATATTTTGAAGAAAAGAAAAAAACGCTACTAGGCCCGCCCTCGCCCTCGCCGCTCCTCGCCGCCCGGCGCCCTTGAAGTTCTACAGGCCGAACTACACGTAGAAGTCGTCGTCGTCGTCTCCTCCGCGGCCGCCGTCCCTGCTACACCCTTCCCCAGGTTGGCGCGGCTGGTTGGACGGTCCGGAGGCGTCCTCGTCCGCGTCGCTGTCGAGGATCACCACGCCGTGCTCGTCCTCGCGCCCACGCCTGCGGACGGCTATCTCCTCCAGGGCTCGGCGCTACCGGACCATCTCGTCGCGGAGGTAGTCATCCCGCGCCCACTTTAGGGCCTCCTCGTCGGAGAAGCCGCGCTGGGCTATGGCCTCGTACTCCGCGGGGAGGCCGGGCTCCGCCTTCGGCCTGACGAGGACGAGGCGTCCAGAGGTGGGGGGGAGGCGGCGATGTGGACGTCGGAGTTGCGGATGCCGTGGCTGACCGGCGTGTCCTGGGGCTCTGGCTTAACGGGGCCGAGGCATGGAGAGCCGGTCGAGCGGCCGGACGAGGAGGACGCCCCCGGGTCCATGCGCCTCGGCGTCCGCGAGCTCCCACGCCGACGGGAGAAGGACGGTGGCGCGGGGTACTCCAGCCTGGGCGTGTTGCCGTCCTTGATGTGCTCGAGGACGGCCTCCAGCGTGCGGCCGGGCACGCCGCACCATCGGCGGCGGCCTCCGGAGTTGAGCCTCCCGAAGGGCATGACGCGGTTGGTGGCCTCGAGCTGCGCGGCGTGGCGGCGACGGAAGAAGGCCTCCCACAGCGGGCTGTCGGGGACGTACCGTGGACCTTGCCTCGCCTCCTATGGTAGAGAGGCGCGGATACGCGCGATCTCCGCACGTTGGGCCGCCCTGGTGGGTGGAGGTCGCACCGGGAGCCCGCCGTCGCTGATCCTCCACGCCCCGGGCACCCGCATGTCCGGCGGGACTGGGTACTCGGCCTCAAAGAGGAGCCGAGCTTCGTCCTCGTGAAGGTGGCGGCGGCCGAAGCCGTTCGCCGCCGCGCCGTCGCCTTGAAAATGATCGGTCATGGGTGAACTGGAGACGGCAAGAGGAGAGGGAGGAACGGGGAGGAACGAGCGTCGGCGATGGAGAGTCTGTGGGTCACCGGCGCGCTGGGGGTGGCTTATATAGGTGGAGGTGCAGCGCGTACGCGTGGGCGCCGTGTGTACACGTGGCGGGCGAGGGACACGCGTCGTCCGGTCTTCACTGCGCCGCCCGTGAGGCATCAATGGAGGCTGACCGGCGCCGCAGCGCGCGGCAGCTTTGGCATTGATTCGTCGCTGGAACCGAGGCGATGAGGACGACGAAGCGGCGAGAAGAGTCGAGTCGCTGCCAAGGAGGGCCCGCCGGTTTTCGCGCCAAAAGCGTTTCGGCCGGCGCCCCCAAGCGCCCCCAGCGCGCCGGGTTCGGCCTTGGTCCGCCGGCGCTGATTTCGGTCCAAGCCGGCGAAAAACGGGCTTCTGGGGACGCGACTGGGCCGTTTTTTCGGCGCCGGCGCGAAAAAATCTCCTGGGGAGGCCGTTCTGAGGATGCGGCTAGAGATGCTCTAATTCATCCACTCTTGCAAGCACTCATGAGTAATCACCTAGCATACCGACAAGCATCTACATGATCACCAACTATACAGATATGAGTTTGGAACTTTGGCTATATATATGCTGCAATACTGTGTTCTGCTCACCAATCTACATCACCGTAAAGTATTGCATGTTCTCTCCACCAATGTAAAATATACTATTAGGCATGTACATCAACCATGAATGTATGCGGAGGCTGGGTGTATTATTATTATTATTATTATTATTATTATTATTATTATTATTATTATTATTATTATTACTATTACTATATTGTTCAACTAAAATATATTATTACTGTATGTCGGCTTAGTATATCTTGTATAAATAAATTTTAAAACCATTTTTATTTGACATAAAACTAAGCATATCGCCATTAGTTGTACGTGGCATTGGCATGTGGCAGCACATATACGCATCTCAATCAGGTCTCCTCGAACTCTCTGAGCTTCCAGTGGCCATCGGAGTCCCTCACCATGGACTTGTTGTTGATGACATGCCAGTTGGGCGGCACTGGGTACTTATCCTTCAGCGTGTCAGCACCCTTGTTCACCAGGGCCACATCGCGGTCCACCTCAAGCTTGAACCCACCGCCAGCACCCTGGAACCCGGCAACGCCGTGCAGGTAGCACTCGAGGTTGTGGCGCGTCTGCACGGTGCCCGGCTGCTTCAGGTACGGCGACCGGCCAGTGTCCACGGGCAGCACCACCGTTGCCGCATCCACGTACCCGATCGGCGGGTATAGAGGCACCACGTCGCCGGCGTTCCTCACATGAAGCGCGCGAAGGTCCGGGAACGAAGCAAAGGCCAACTTGAAGCTGTCGTCGCCTACGTGCGGGCTCGCGAAGAGGATCGCCGTCACCGGGCACGGCGGCTGCTGTTGTGGCGAGGAGGGCGGCACGTTAACGCCGTGGGAGACCATGTCGACTGCGTTGAGGGTCGCCAGCGACGCGCCGAGGCTGTGGCCCGTGACGGTGATGCTGGTCACCTCCTCCTTGTGCGCCTCCATCAGCCTCCGCACCTCCTCCATGACCTGCATGTGGCATCCATGCGTGCACGCTTGATCAACAAGCATTCAAGTATTTAATCGAGCTCTAGATAGCTGAATTAAATTGAACAATTAATGCAAACAGCACACGCAGCTTTCGTTTGTGTGTGTGTCGATCGGTACAACAAACTTTGAACATTGGGAGATCCAATTCTTCAAGAAATCTACATACGACACGCTGCCGGAGCTTGTCGATGGTGGGGCCGTCTCAGATCGAGCTTCGCATCTTACTACACTGTCGATCACTTCTAAATGTGCTGACATTTCATCAAAAAATACATCTCTTCTATAGCAAACCTACCTTTCAACTTTCAAGTGTTAGATGTGGCACCCCGCAAAAAAAAGTGTTAGATGTGGCTGCCTACCAATATATCTGACCCTCATCAATACTAAATCAGTTTGGTTTCTCAAAAAAGAAAAAAATATAAGAAAAAAAACATAACCACTAAACGAATGTGTTACTCTACTCCTTCATCCCTATGTGTTAAGTGGATGCTAAATGAAGAGGTGAGAAAAGTTATGTAGCACCGATGCTAATTGATACGGGGATAGAGAAATATCAAAATCCTTAGCGACTGTTGTAAGCTTAATTAGCCCAAACGCCAAACTAAACAAACTAAACAAACTCCCTCAAAACTCCCTCATCTGTCCGGACCAAGCTATTCTGACGTAGTTTCTCATCCAATATAGACCCGTATTTGTCCGCAGACTCGTCTACTTGTCCGAATTCCGGAAGCAAACCTGTGAGAGTTTTGCGGGAGTTTGGACGTCGGCCTTGGCCATGTACCCATTTGGCGATAGATTGATTTCATTTGGCCAAAGGTTTGTTTTGGCTATGTTAGATACTGGTGGAAAGTTGAATTCATTTTGGCGGACGGGTTTGGCAGAAAGTTGATTTCATTTGGCAGAAATTTGATTTGGCCATGTTAGGTATTGGCGGAAAGTTGATTTTATTTGGGGAAGGTTGATATAGATATTGGCGGAAAGTTGATTTTATTTGGCGGAAGGTTGATTTTGCCATGTTAGATATTTGTTGGAAGGTCATTGCCATATTTTTTGAAGTTATTTTCTTTAAGTGAATATAGACGGACGTTAGGGCCTGAGATGTGAGTCCTAGGGTGGTGGATGCTATAATAACTGCTCAAAAAATGGCCTTCACATAAATAGTTATACTTTAGTACCACCTTTTTGCGAGTTATCATTTCGGAGTATTCTTTACAAAAATGAGCTTTCTCTTTTAGTTTTTCTTTTGGAAGGTTCTAGCATACAATACCACTGGACGATTTGTACATTAAATATTTACTTTTCTATACATGCATGCATAATTGCGTATGCTTGCTTGACTCGCGGTCGTCTCTTCCAGCAAACAAGCTTAGAAAAGCAAGTAACGCTCACCTGATCCCTGGCGCTCTGCTGGTTGAACTTGGAGTCCTCGTCGCTGGACGTGTACACCGACAGGAACCCGTGGTGCACCACGGCGGAATCAAAATCACCAGCAGCTGAGCCGAGCACGGGCGCGGCCGACGCCGGCGTGAAGTCCAGGTCGTTGACCCACTCGAGGCTCTCCACGGTACCGCGCCAGGCGACGACGATGTCGCGCCGGCCGAGCGCCGCCACGCCCTCGTCGGTGGCCACGGCCACGTACCCCATCCAGTTGGACTCCCGGCACCAGGGCTCCTCCAGCAGCGACGGCAGCGGCAGCACGATGAAGGCATCGGGCACTGACGTCCCCGTCGTCGGCGCCAGGAAGAACCCGCTTGTCGCATGGATGAACTTGGTGACGGCGTAGTGGCCAGCGTGGACCACGACGGCGGCGGCGAGCAGGTCGTCATGGCCGTAGAAGCACGCGCCAGCGTGGGGCGAGCGGCTCTGCGAGTTGAATCCGTCGTAGGTGGCCTCCGCCAGCTCGCCGTAGGCGATGATGGAGGCGCGCAGGTCCCGGTCCAGCGGGTCCAGCAGCCCCTCCCACGACCCCGCGCCCTGCAGCTCGCGCCACCGGGTCGCGATGCTTCCGGGCTCCGGCGACGACATGGCGCGCGTGGGTCTGTCGTCTCGTCGATCGATCGGCAGTGCCGCGCGCGCGGTAATGGGCGTCTTAACCTTTTGATCCGCGGTGGCAACGAGTTTGGTTGGAAGTATTACTACTTGCTGGTCGCTAGAGCTGGTGTTTGGCTTGTTTGGATCATCTTGGGTGTGTTGGTATTTATATCCTTGCTAGCATAGCATGCACTTCGGCTTTGTGATGCCTTTCGATAGTGGCATCATTGTGATTCTGAAAAATCCAGCTTTGCAACGGTACGTCCGACCATGCCGCCGGCAGCGACACACACACCCGCCAGCTGCTGCTCTTCATCTGCGTGCGAGCGCTCTTTGGTTACTTGCGTGCAAGCTTCAGTTGCTTGCACCCACCAACGTCTGACCACGACCTTGCATTGAGTACGTACTCCTACTATTTCATCGTGTTCTTCATGTGCCGTACCCGTACGTGGAGGAAAATTAAATGCAAGGCTTGGCCTCACAGGAAGCGGGTCACTGGTTGATCTGGCTGAGAAACTAGGTTGGTCATCCATGATCCATCAATTTCAAGAACGACAGTGCCGTCGTGTAGCGCGGCTCGTGTGGAGCAAGGGTGTTCATCGTACCGCCCTGAAGGAAGATGCAGTAGGTGAAATCGGGATAAGTTGTGCCGCCGTCGTCGTCGGGAGTACCTAGAACTCATCTAGATGAGATATAATTTTGTCTCATTCACTTTGAAAACAAGAAGAGATACAACCCACGTCAGCACACACGCATCTTATAGCATCACATCCAATGGCTATGAAAGGTGAATGAGACCAAATTATATCTCATCTAGATGAGTTCTAGCAAAACTGAAATTTAAATGAACGTATGGAGGAAACGAGTGACTGAATGATCAGCCTGGGCATGCAACAATTTCAAGGGGCATCTCTAACCAGGATTATCAAACGGACGCCCCTAGATACCCAGGCATCTCCAACGCAGATTACGAATGCCCTCGAATATTTGTGGACATGTCTAGACATTTCTGCGGATATTCGATCGGGAGCAGGCCATACAATGATATTCCTCATAAACAAGGTGAACACTAATCCATGCAACTTTGATACATACTAGTTCATAGATTTGTACAAGTCTAACGAGCTCTAATAAACTAGAGAGAACTACTTCTAATCCTACTCGACCATGCAGGCGCTCTGCATGGACGCGAAGAGTGCCTAGTTCTTGAAGACAAGTTCCGGGTCCGCAAGGAGTGCCGCCATGTCTGCAGCATCCGCATGATCCGCCTCCAATTGTGTCTTAGTTGTGCTCCTCCTCCGGTATCGCGGGGGGCGAATTGCTCCTCCACCTCCAACATGGAGAAGGGACTGTCCTCCCTGTCGACAGCGGCGTCAACGGCCATAGCTTCCTCCTCGTCAACGAGCGCCTCATTATCATCAT
>NC_041381.1:684196088-684199357 GCF_002162155.2 Triticum dicoccoides | reverse complement strand
CCCACTGCAATGCGGGCCTCACGCAACATCTGGCACACGATGGCGCTCCGGCATCAAAATAGTGTACCATGTGAGCTTCGAGCTGATCATGCCAACGACGGACCTCGTGAAGGTGGATGGGGGGTGGAGGGCTCTGCTCCAGGCGACAACAGCTCGAATGGATGGAAATGAAAGAAATGGTTGTGGCTAGGTTAGGGGTTAGAGGGGTCACCAGTTGGCTCTTAATTGTCGTGTAGGTGTAGTCGTGTACGTTGGCACACTGACCGACCATGCGTGAATACGCGTAGGGCAGAGGCCGTTGAGCCTTCATTTGTGTGAAATATGTGGGTGACTGTTGGGCGGATCTAGGATGTTGGAGTTCATATGGAGTGACCTGAGGGATTTCAAAGATACGAAACGGTCCGACCTAAAATGAATGACCGCATTGAGAGCCTAAGAGTGTTTGGATAGTCCGATCCAAACATATACTCGCTCCATTATTATTTACTCTGCATATTAGAGTTGACTGCAGCCAAACTTCGTATAGTTTGACCATGTTTACATAAAATAATATAAATAATTATCATAACAAATCTATATGATGTGAAACTACATTCAATAATGAATCTAATGGTATTGGTTGTTATTGTATATGTTAATATTTTGGTCTATTAACCTTTATCAAAGTTTATAAAGCTTAACTTTGACCAAAACTAATATGCGGAGTAAATAAAAATGGAGGGAGTAGAAAAGGTTCAGCCGTTCGTGTTGGAGATGCATTGCCCTGATCGCGGTTGCAGAACGACATCTCCTTTGGTTTTGACTTGTCAACGTGTCGTGCGGCTCGAACAGAGCAAGGCTGTTCCTCATACCGCCTTCAAAATCTGTGGAGCAGGGCGGGCGTAGTAGGTTAATTCAGGACAAACTGTGATGCGTCGTCGTCGATGTCTGTGTGATCCACCCTGTTATCACATCAGCCAGCGCCGGGTTGGAGACGGCACTGGCACTGCTTGGTTATTTTCTTCGGTGACATCAGCATCTTATGGCAGCGTGTTTCGTCTTGGGCGAGTCCATTCGCAACATGTGTGCTCCTGAATGTTTCCCAAGAGAGGAAGGTATGAATGGAAGTCTTAAAGAGACAGCGTCAACAGCTTCTCCTCTTTTCTGGGTCGAAATCCAACAGCGTGCGTAGCTGGCTTTTCTAGTTACGTCAAGCGGGCAGAGTTCACGGATTGAGGTCCAACCTCACAGACACAGAGCCACTGCCACTTCCAAGCATTACTTTGCATTGCCACCTGCTTACACCCTTCACAACGTGAAACGTCACGTCCATCGTACACTAAACATGATTGGCAAACAATTATTTACCACTCGGCTTCATCATTCATTGGTTGAAAGGGGCACCTATTTAACAGATGCCTAAAAAAACATTAGATCTAATGTCTAAAAAAAGTCAGTCGATTTTCTAGAGCATCCGATCAGCATCCAATGGTCATCGTAAGTGTGACACCGTTCTTCTTCCTCGACTTTCTTCTTCTGCTTGTGCGCTCATGAGGTGACCCCGCGTATCCCTCCGGCCTCCAGGAATGGCAACGGTCTCCCCGCCCTAACCCGCACCGGCCCTGCTGCCTTGCCTTCACCTAAGACGAGGTTGTAAGCTGCTGGCTCGGCCTTGCTTGTTCGCAAAATCGACTTAATCTAGAAAGAAAATTATGTACTCCCTCCGGCCCATATTAATTATGGTTGAAACTAAGCCAGCGATAATTAATATGGATCGAAGGGAGTACCTGATAACTAGAAAACACGCTGCTAAAACGTGTGGCAACAGTTAATGCTCCATCTTTTTTTTAGAAAAGGAGGATGTCTCCCGGGCTCTTCATGTGGGAGATGCATGCAGTCACTTTATTAATTATTCATAAATAACTTACAAAGTAATACATCCATATGTCTGAAGCCGCCATCTTAGCAACATACGTCGCTACTCCTGTTCATTGATGAAGGGATGCAGAAAGTGTGAGCCGAATACCAGGCCTTTCACCTAAGCCTAGCATCTAAAACCGAAGATCCCAACCAGGCCACATACCAGGTCTAGGCTCGACGGCCGCTAGGGAAGCGGCCTGCCGAGTCGCCCGGTGCGGGAGCGACGCGGGCGAGAGCTGGGACTTGGGTGTATCAGTATTTCCAAGAATAAGGTGCATGAATTCTTCTAATGATCCATCTTTAGTTTCAATTAATTAATTAACGCCCTTCGACGGAGTAGCTAGTTAGGATTTTCGGATAGATAGAGACCCAACCGTGTAGGCATATCTATCTATCGATGGATCTGCTGGCAACTGTCTGCTTCGGTCATGTTGTGCTGACCTAAAAGCATTGGTCGTCTCCGGTCATCCATGTCCAAGATTGGTGGTGCACTCAACACGCCATGTCCACAGTTTCATGCTCCGGGATCCAACTGACCAGAAAAGGCAGAGACTTAATTCATTAGCATACATACTGTCAGTGTCTCTTGCTTCCACACTTGGGGTTGGCAGCTCGCACTGATCCTTACGCGTCACGCATCATCCAATAACCGATATCACAATAGTGCCTAACCACTACTTTGAATCTCTAGCGAAGCACACATCGATAGCACAGGTTAACAGTGGCACCGGCGTTTGCTGTTTCGGGTACATCAAGTCAGTTCATGTTGGCCACATCAATTTATTCTCGGAGCGCAACGACACCTCGATGGCCTGCGCCACAAGCAATTATAAAATATAAATACGATTCCGATTTGTTTTATTCTGTTATCAAAAGGGAAGTACCGGCCTCTACATCAAGCACGCAGCCATTTTATTGTATTTTATTTTATTTTGTGAGAAAAATATTTAAAAAGTTCACTAGATGTACAAAGCACAGCAAACCTGGTAAAAATACATTGAGATCTCTGGATCACTGAACGATCACTACAGATGTCAGAATGAGTTGTCGATGTGCCGTTGTCGCCACTCCCCTACCAAAGCCAGCCTGACATTGTCGATAACAGGCAGGAAGTCTTCGTGCATGTGTCCCTAAGAGCATCTACAACCGGGCGCCCTATAGACGCCCGGGCAGGCCGTCCGGTTACTGACCGGTCACAGAATACCGACCCAACCGGAGATCTCAAACGGGCCTCAAACGTCCGGGCTTACCGGTACCCCTCATATCCATCCCAAATGTAGGGAGGATATGAGGCGGCCCGGACCGCCTGAGAAGCCCGGCCCATCGCCGACCCCATGGATATGCCACAAAAAAAACCGTCGACCTCATCG
>NC_041381.1:684189929-684195985 GCF_002162155.2 Triticum dicoccoides | reverse complement strand
CCGATTCCGATCGCATCCGGCGCAATGTCAAGCTCCGGCAGCCACTCCGACGACGAGTTGGATCCGGAGTTTGAGCAGCTCCGGATTTGCAGCCTCGCCGCAGCCACAGTTTCCTCGTCGGCGCAGCTCGAACGGTAGCGTTGGCCCCTTCCGGTCCAGGGGAAGCTCCGACAGGCGGCCTGCGCAATTCGCGCCTCCGCTACACCGTCCCCCGTCCCCGCCGGCTGCTGCTCCCTCTTGTGGGCAGCGGTGGGTGCTTGTGCCCACCCCGCGGCCCGAACGCGCACGCTGGAGTTCGAGGCGCGGGTCCCCCGCCGCGAGAGGCAGTGGGCAAGGGAGAGGGAGGCTGTGGAGAGCTCTTTCCGCCACCGCCGTGGGTTACTGGCGGAGCCCGACGAGGACGAGCGGCTCCTCGCGTGGTCTACCGACGGTCGCTTACGACGGCGGAGACGGACGCTCAGCGGCTCTGCCGGAAGAACGTGAAGGCCCTCCGGCTTGCCATCGAGCAGTCCGAGCGGGGGGAGAGAAGGCGGCGGAGGCGGCTCGGCTAGCCAAGCTCAGGCGCCAGCAGGACCGGGCCGTCCAGCGCCTCAAGGGCCTCGTCATCGTCTCCTCCTCCTTGTCCGACGACGACGGCTCCTCGTCCGACGAATCGGATGATCCTCCACCAGCCGCTGACGCTACAGCTATGTCAGCGACCAGAAGGGGAAAGGGCCGGCCCGGAAGTGGTGAAGTTCAATTTCATTTCAAGTTTTAGATGTAGTATAAAGTTGTTCGTCTTTTATGTGAACTTTGGTGATCTTTTGGTGAACTATTGTGCTGTCCTATGTGTGATTCTATGTCCGGTAAGTTGATCTACGTAGTTTGATCGACGTTGCATGATTTAGTATGGATATAGGGGTTCAAATATGAGATACACAGATGTGGACGAAGCGATTTTAGGGGTGCCCGGTTAGTGCCGTGCGTCCGCCGCTATTTGAGGGGTCGGATTTGCCAAGTCCGGTTGCAGATGCTCTAAGGAACAGCGCCCTGAAGCCGTGGTCGTCATCGTTAAACCCTTGAATTGATCTGAAGTGCATGACATCTGATCTCGCCGTTGCACACGCACGACGAGAAGTCCTAACCTCTCCGCTCCATGAAGAAGGCAAGAAACTATGTCGGCGCTCTATCGGTTCTGTCCTGGCAAACGAACTAGAGGCGGATTGGAGCCTGTAAGACCAACTCGAAGAAGAAACGCCGCCATCTGCCTAAACACTGCCCCTGCGAAGACTAAATGCCCTAACCTAAGCTACTAGTCGGACCTGAGGCACCGGAATTCTCCTCCCCGCCGCTGGCCCCTTGAGCGACAGGCAGAAGGGAGACGAATCCACAGGGTCACCAATGTTGCTTGGGAGGAAGGTCTAACCTAAGCACCCCTAGTGCCCAGGGAAAAGAACGCTTCATGTCGATACATCCATTTCACTAATCGTGGTGATGGTGTACTGGATAAGGGGGTGCTAACCACATTATCTTCCAGAGGACGTGCGTTGGGCCGACGACCCCAAAACCAGCAACCAGTGAGACACATTCGTTAGGCTCCCGGTGGAATCAAGATGAAATCTTACGAAGAGTTGCCACACACTCTAAGGCACGAATGCAAATCGGCATGTTTATCCTTAGATATAACCGACCTATGTGTAACCCTAGGTACCCACACTATCTATACAAGCCGACGGGTGTCGACCGTAGAGGCCAACTCACTCATACACGATCTCGTGGTAGATCAACATGTACTCTGTACCCCATTCATCTATCCAATCAAAGCAGGACGTATGGTGTTGTCTTCTAGAGAGAGCCCGAACATGGGTAAAATCATGCGTCATTGTTACCATCGTGTCAAGACCATCAGCCCGGGACCCCCTACCTAAGATCTACCTGATTCGACGTCGTCACGTAGCACGAGTTCAAGTCACCAGGCACCGAATGAAAAATAAAAATAAAACACGACCACAGCTAGTTAGAAACGAGACTGCATAGCTCAATGACATAATCTGCTACTCGCTCACAACAAACCAGCACCCAAAGGCCATAAACGTCAACACGCTGTAGTGATGACTGCATACAAATTAACGACATAGCTCTAAACATAACTTGTAAAATGTTAGGAATAGATGATCTGTTAAACGTACTCATTCCGATAATTACAAACTTTCTATAGAACGGCAGAAACTTCCACATGGATTTGGTCTTCCGGATTATGATGAATGCCACCAAACCAGTTTCCAAAAAGAGTCGGTACTTGGTGATGGTAAATTGTAGGTAACATGAATTGTGCGTCAAATCAAGGTAGTGAATGGACATGACAAAAATAAATGATGACTTTTTTCCCTGGATTGAAACATTCATTATTTTTTCAGAACCTTAAAAAATAAAATGTGACAGCGACGTAGTACAGTGGATAGGCACGGAGGAAAATTAAATGTGCGGCTTGGCCTCGGAGGAAGCGGGTGCCTGATTGATCCGGCTGAGAAATTAACCTGCTTCCTTGTCGTGGGGTGTGGCTCGTGTGGAGCAAGGGTGCTCCTCGTACCGTCCTGAAAACGAAGTCTGTGGAGCGGGGCGTCGTGCCGGGGTCGGGTCGCAATGGTGTCCGTGCAAGTGCGATCCATCGAGTTACCGTGTCAGCCGTAGGTTTCAGACGGCGTCCGTTGATCATCTTCTTGGGCGACGTAAGTGTCATCTTCTTGGGTTCAAATTCTTCTTAATAAATATGTGAAAGGTAAATGTCTTTCTGCAATAAAAAAGAAGGCTGGAGACTCCCCACTTCTTGGGGAGCCTCATGCAGATTAAAGAGATTTACTTTAAGAATGTGAAGAAGAAACTGGGAGATGAAAAAAATACCCGTTCCTGGGAAGACTAGTGGATGGCATCCAAACCTTTAAAGGAGGCCTATCCAAGTCTGTTTCTTATTAACCTAAATCATCACATCTCGGTGGCTGAGGCCATTGAAATGGGGTGGGCTGGATTCAAATTCAGAAGAAGCCTTACTGACGATAAGCAGATCTTATGGGATAGTCTGGGAGACATATATGAGAGGGTCAGTATGTATGATGGCAAAGATCAGCCACAATGGATGTTGACAGCCAGCAGGCAATTCTCTGTTAGATCACTCTACCACTCCCTAGTTAAAATTGATGTGGGATTCCCACACAAGTATCTCTGGAAGATCAAAATCCCAGCAAAAATTAAAATGTTCCTCTGGCTCATTGCCAGAAAAAGTGTAGCGACTAAGGATAATCTAATCAAAAAGGGGTGGAAAGAGAAACAGGGGTGTGTCTACTGTGGTCAGAATGAAACCATTGATCATTTGTTTTTTACATGCTCAGCTGCTAAACTCTTGTGGAGCCTGATCAAATGCTCATTTAATCTGAAAACCTCTCCTAGGGGGGTTGATGATTGTCTGGGGCCTTGGGTTAGAAACTTTGTGGATAGAGAAAGAAAACTAGTGTTAGTGGGAATCTCTACTATCATGTGGACGATTTGAAAATGCAGAAATGATATTACTTTTCGAGATAGAAAGATAAGTGATCCTATGACTCTGATCAAACTGACATGCAATTGGCGTGTGGATTGGGTTGTTTTGCAGAAGAAAAAAACCCAGAGCAAAACCTTCTGATGATGGGGGCAAGGCTTATCGAGCGAGTAGCAAGTGATGTTTACAAGGCGTCGCAGGGATGGAGAGCTGGGGTGCTGCTGCTGAACTAGATGACGTCGTATACCTGTTGTTTCTCCTATCTGTTGAGGCTGCGACCTCTTGGTCTTTTGGCCGCTTGTGGCCCTTTCGCTTAAACTGCTTGTTACTTGATCTGCCTGGATTTGCTCAACTTTTGGTAGCTTGCAGGAGTCCTTCTAGATGTAGGCAGCAACGGTACCTGAACCTGGTTTCACTCGTTGGTTTCGTTAATGAAATCGGAGGGGAGTTCTCCCTCTTTTGCTTAAAAAAAAGAGTTCACAAATTGACGTCCAACCTGACAGAGCCAGAGCCATTGGGTTTTCTTCCATTAGCAGCTGCTTACACCATCGCAATTCGCAAGGTTAAACGTCGCGTCCTTGGCACACTCAGCCTGATGGGATCGGCATGAGGAATTCACTCCATGATTGGCTGAAACGTGTGCGACAGACACAAGCTCATGCTCCATCTTCACAACCGACATAACTACTAACGCCCTTCCACGGTGTCATTGGGTTATTCGGCTAAGATAGAGACCCAGCCGTGTAGGCACGTCCATCTACTGGCAGCTGCTGTCTGCAAACTCATGCTGCGCTGTGTTGACCCAGAAAAGTTTTGGTCGTCCATGTCCAGAATTGGCTGTGCATTCATCTACTACTAGATATTGGTCAGTTGCCTTGGTCTTCGGATAAATAGGTAGATGGATAGAGACCCAGCCGTGTAGGCATATCTATCTATCGATGGATCTGTGCTGTTAGCTGTCTGCTTGGGTCATGCTGTGCTGACCTAAAAGCTTTGGTCGTCTCCAGTCATCCATGTCCAAGATTGGTAGTGCACTCAACACGCCCTCTCCTCGGTTCCATGCTCCAGGATCCAACTGACCAGAAAAGGCCGGGACCCAATTCATTCGGTGTCTCTTGCTTCCACACTTCGGGGTGGCAGCTCGCACTAATCCTACGCGTCACGCATTATCCAATAACCTAACAAGATATCTCAATAGTGCCTAAGCAGTAAGAGCAACTCTAGCACTGCATCCCGCCGGCCCGCAAAACGCGTTTGCAGTTCGCGCAAAACAGCTTTTGCGGGTCGGCTTGGGCTGGCACAGATGCAGACCCCCCAAACGGATCCGTAAAAAAGTATATTCGCGGAATATTCCTTTTTTACGGATCGGCTTTGCAGGGTCTGCTCTGTGCGTTGTTGCATCCCGCATATCATCAGCCCGCAAATATCAAATAGAACATAATTCAACAATCAGAAACAAGCTGCATTATTCCAATCAAACATAATACAATAATCATCTGCATTATAAATAATTATTCAAATAACTGTAGCAAACTTAAATAGTGCAATACAAAATTTGTCAAATCCATAAATCCTCGGATGCTACGGCCTCTAGCACAATTGTTGCATCACGAGACTTGCCACAATACATTCCTTGCCAAGCCCTGGGGCAATTTTTCCAATTCCAATGCATACAGTCAATGCTACCTAGCATGCCAGGCCAACCTCTCCTCTCATTTGATGCCATCAATTTCTTTGTGTCATCTTCATTGGGTGCCCGAAGATACTCAGGACCGAAGACACGAATGATCACTTCCGCAAATCTACGCACTGACTCAATTGTGCCATCTTCACCAATCCGAAGATACTCATCGGCACAGTCAGCCGGAACGCCATATGCAATCACCCGCATAGCTGTGGAGATTTTTTGATATGCACTAAATCCCTTTAAGCCCGCGGCATTTCTTCTTTGAGTAAAATATCGGCAATTTGCCTCGCAAGCTTCAACAATTTTCACAAAGACGGATCGGCGCATTCGGTACCTTCTCCGGAAGAGGTGCGGAGGATATGTAGGATTCTCCGCGAAATAGTCTTGCATCAACATCTCGTTCACAAGATGGCAATTCTGAGGAATGCACAAATGACCGACAGTCGATCCTCGCCTCCTCTTCCGGTGCTCGTCTTCATGCTCCTTCACGGCAAGCGCCATGACTAATGTTTGCTGCCGGAAGTTCGCAAGCATGCTCTCAACATCCGAGTCATCCGAATCGGACGAATCGGATAGCAAGAACTTCTCGCACGGGTCAACTCCATCTACATGCACACCGGAGCATCAATCTACTACGTAGCTCGCAAAAATCACAAAAAAGGGACTCACCGGTGGCGGTTGATCCCGGGGCGGCGACGAGGGGGTACGCTCGACGGCGGTCGATCCCCGGCAGCGGCGGCGACGGGGGGCGGCTCTTCTCGCCGGATCCGGAGGGGCGGTGAAGCGGCTCGGCGCGGGAGGGTGTGGGGCGGCCCCGGGGCGCGATCCCCCCCCCCCTCCCCCGCAGATATGACCGGA
>NC_041381.1:684184801-684189870 GCF_002162155.2 Triticum dicoccoides | reverse complement strand
GGGCGGGCGGCGGCGAAAGGAGGGGGAAAGCGCGTGGGCTGAAATGTCCCTCCCGCCAACTGCTTCTCTCCGATGCAGGGCACTGCAGCCGCAAGGGGGAAACCCGCGTTTTGCCGGGTTGTGACGGAGAATTTGCCGCGCCCCCTAAATTTTTTTGCGGGCTGGGGCGGGATGCGGAGTCTGGTCGGGCAGGCTTTCTGACCCGTACCCATATTTTGACGGTTATTTTGCGGATCGGGGACGGATGCGGAGTCTGCTAGAGTTGCTCTAACCACTGCTCTGAATCTCGAGAGAAGCATACATCGACAGCAGGTTAACAGAGGCACCAGCGTTTGCTGTTTCGGGTACTTCAAGTCCGTTCATGTTGGCTTTCCACCAAAAAAAAAGGAGAGTCAGTTCATGTTGGCGACAGCAATTTATTATCGGAGCACAACGACACCTCGATGGCCCACGCCGTAAGCAATTTTTTTAACACAATACAGACACAAGCGCTCATACATACACACATACACTCACCACTATGAAGGCACACACGCACACCCTACCCCAATGAGCACTTTTGAGAGACTGAGCCGACATATCATCTTGAGATTTACGAAGTCACCTTAGGCGCATCGTCGTCGACGGAAACGTCTTCTCCCTCTGAAAGCGCATCGCTAGAAATCCGAAAATAAATTTAGGAATGATGCGAGCACTAGGACTTAAACTCTGATGGGCTGAGCATACCGCTGTCCCTTTAACCATAATAAATACGATTCCGATTTGTTTTATTTATTTTTACCAAAAAGGAAGTACAGGCCTCTACATCAAGCACATGGCCATTTATTTTATTATTTTTTGTGAAAAAACGTATTTAAAAAGTTCACAAAAAGTACACCGCACCCCAAACCTGATAAAAATTACATTGAGATCTCTGGACCACTGAACGATCACTACCGCCGTCAGAATGAGTCGCCGACGTGCCGTTGTCGCCGCTCCCCTACCAAATTAA
Source organism: Triticum dicoccoides (assembly GCF_002162155.2). Lineage (NCBI taxonomy): Eukaryota > Viridiplantae > Streptophyta > Magnoliopsida > Poales > Poaceae > Triticum > Triticum dicoccoides. The sequence continues at coordinate 684,188,879 of NC_041381.1, read as the reverse complement.
GCTAGCCTGACATTGTCGATAACAGTCAGGAAAGTCCTCGTGCACGTGCCCCTAAGGATCAGCGCCCTGGAGCCGCGATCGTCATCGTTGAACCCTTGAATTGATCTGAAGTGCCTGACATCTGATCTCGCTGTTGCACACGCACAAAGAAAAACTCTAACCTCTCTGCTCCAAGAAGAAGGCAGGAAACTACACCGGATCTCTGTCGGTTCCGTCCTGACAAACGAACATGTTGAGGAGGATTGGAGCCCGTAAGGCCAACTCAAAGAAGCGCCGACATCCCCTGAACACCGCCGCTATGAGGACTAAAAGCCCTAAACTAAACTACTAGCCGGACCCGAGGCACCGGAATTCTCCTCCCCGCCGCCGGCCACCGGAGCGACAGGCAGAGGGGAGACAAATCCACATACTCACCGGTGTTGTTTGGAGGGACGGTGTAACCTTGCCACCCCTAGGGCCTTGGGAAAAGAACGCTTCATGTCGATACATCCATTTCATTAATTGTAGTGATGGTGTGTTGGATAAGGGGGTGCTAACACATCGGCTCCCAGAGGACGTGAGCTGGGCCGAGGACCCCCAAAACCACAAACCAGTGGGCCACATTCGTCAGGCTCCCGAAGGAATCAAGATAAAATCTATCAAAGACTTGGCGCACACTCCAAGGCACGAATGCAATCTTCGGCATGTTTATCCTTTGATGTAACCGACCTATGTGTAACCCTAAGTATCCATATAGTGTCTATAGAAGCCGAGTGGTGTACCCCATTCATCTATACAATCAAAGCAGGACGTAGGGTATTGCCTCTTAGAGAGAGCCCGAACCTGGGTAAAATCATGTCTGCATGTTACCATTGTGTCAAGGCTGTCAGCTCGGGATCCCTTACCTGAGATTTGCCGGATTCGACCACGTCGCATAGCACGAGTTCAATTCACCAGGTATCGAATGGAAAATAAAAATAAAACACGACCACAACTAGTTGGAAACATGACTACACAGCTCAATGACATAATCTACTACTCGCTCAGCGGCCATACGGTTGAACAAACCAGCACCCAAAGGACATAAACGTCAACGTGATGCAGTGATGATGACTGCATACAAATTAACAACATAGCTCTAAAGATAAGCTGTAAAAAGTTATGAATAAATGATGTGTTAAACGCATTCATTCTGGTAATTACAAATTGTCCAAAGAACGACAAGAACTCCCACAAGGATTTGGTCCTTCAGATTATGATGAATGCCACCAACCCAGTTTCTAAAAAGATTCGGTACGACTTGTCGGTAGTGGTAAATTGTAGGTAACATGAGTTGTGTGTGAAATCAAGGCAGTGAAAGGACATGACAAAAATAACTGATGAATTGTTTCCCTTGATTAAAAAACATCCATGAATTGTTACACCATCGCAATTCGCAAGGTTAAACGTCGCGTCCTTGGCACACTCAGCCTGATGGGATCGGCACGAGGAATTCACTCCATGATTGGCTGAAACGTGTGCGACAGACACAAGCTCATGCTCCATCTTCACAACCGACATAACTACTAACGCCCTTCCCTTACGGCACGGGGTCGTTGGGTTATTCGGCTAAGATAGAGACCCAGCCGTGTAGGCCCAGAAAAGTTTTGGTCATCAACATGCCCAGAATCGCGTGTGCATTCGTCACTCTCGCCGTGCTCCCTCCCTGATGTTCATGTGCTACTGCTACTAGATATTGGTCAGTTGCCTCCTCCAAGCTCCACCTGACCTGAAGACCCAATTCACCACCATACCATCAGTGTCTATTGCTTCCACTTGAAATGGCAGTTTAGTCGGCACTGCTCTCCTCCTTTGCCTCCACGCATCATTCGATAACCCAAAACGAGCTGAGCTCTCAACAGCGCGGTACAAAACCCACCCCAACTGCTACTGAATCTCCAAAGAAGCACGCATCGACACATAGCTAGCAGGTTAACAAACGGTGTCGACAATTTAAAAGAGGAACGACAAACCCGCCCCTGCACGTACAACACAAATATAATGCCCGCAGAATCTTCGGTTTCGCGCTTCGTGATCTCGGGTACGAATGCCATGAACACATAGGCACCGGTGTCTGCTGTTTCTGGTACGACAGGTTCAGTTCAGTCTGGCGGGACATCAAAGCCAGTAGTACATTTTATTGTGGAGCACGACGACGCCTCGATGCCCCGCGGCACACCCGGGTTTGGGGGCAACGAAAGCGGTCGAACAAAAATTTGCATGAGTTCAAGTGTGAACCGATTGTTATAGGCTGAGCAGGTTGCAGCCTAGCTTTCCTGCGCGAACTTGACGCCCTTCTCGATGGAAGACAGCAGCTCGCCCTTGAGGCTCTCCAGCCCCTCCTTCTCCAACGCCGACAGCTCGCCCAGCCCCATCACTTCCTCCACGCCGCTCTTGCCCAGCCTCACCTGCGAAACCGAATAAAGGAAATAGTGTTCAGCACACCAAGTCCCGATCTTCTCACGGAAATTAACAGGTTGCGGAACAGCATTCAGCACAGGCATGTTTTCCGGGCTTCAAGAACAGGCTTAGATGATGTGAAACAACGCACAATCTGTGAATCGTGGTATGCCAGTTCGATCACTATGACACACTAGTATGTATACACGTGCAATGCACGTCTTAATAGTATTGTTCCTATGGTTCTATTAAAAGAAAAGAAAATCATATAGTACTTTGCAATGAATCCGGAGCAAAAATAAATATTAACATGAATTATAAAGTGATGATTTTTTCTAATAAAATCGGTATTGTGGTGATCATTTACATTTCACTGGGCTGTAGCGAAAAACGCTCTAAATAGCCCAGGCGAACACGCACGTAGATGAATCAATCGATCAGATCGATCAATTGTCCAAGGGCAAAACAATAGTTAACCACACCTACATGTATGGGCTACTGGGCTAAGGTCTTCTCTATATTCGGTGTAGTTGGTTTTATAAATATATTTTTGTATGGACTAATGATGCAATTAGCTGCGGCCATTAGCTGATGTACAATATACATGCCGCTAAAATGTTCACTTGTCTCTGCCCGTCTCGGCTCTTTGCCTGACGCACTGGCACATGCAACATGGCGAGAAGAGAGGAGATGTGATGCGATTTTTCTAGAAACCAGCAGATGCAGCTGCGGGCTACTGTTCATTGCGAATCCTTTGAATCTCCACCGTTAAATTTATGAGACCAATGGCCAGGATCGTCGTTGTTGTACAATTCAAAACCCATACACTATATAGTAGTATAGACATGTGACATGTCTGACCCTCCACGACAATGATAACTCCATAAACTTAATAATCAACCATAAGTTTGTCTATAAACTAATCAACCAAAAAATTACGAATCAACAAGAGCATCTTGCAAGGCCTGTCACAGACCACACGATTCAACTCAAAAGAGCAACCTACACTTTGGATACCTGCTTACAAAGTCAAAAACATAGCGACACCTTCTAGGAATAAGCATGCAAGCAAATTTCATGTAGGGATGAAAAGTTGGTAACCTGCTTAAGAACTTAACATGATAAAAGAAAGAGAGTGAGGATTATGAAGGTTTTCTCTTGACAAATAATCTGCAGGGACATGATTGTGTACTATAACAGGGACAATAGGATTTATTTATGCATTGACAGGGGGGGAACAGGAAATCACCTTGGAGGCAAAGAATGGCAGCTCTGTTACAGTTGATTGGACAAAAGAGCACTCTACGATGTCAGGAACACCGTTGAGCCCCTTCAAGCATGCATCTCCAAAAACTGCACCAGCATATCTGGAAAAAACACAAGATAAAATATTGTCAGCGAAAACCAAATAATGCAAAACAGTCCAGTATAAAACAAGAGATTGCTACAGAGTTCATCTACATAGATCGATCAAAGTGGCCATGTCTCATTTCAGATGCTACTTCCCAGCTAAAATGAGCACAAGAGTACAATATTTTGGACATAACTGAATTAAGTGTGCATTTCACATGAAAGAAAAAGCAGAAGATTAATAGTGGGATGAAAAACTCTTTAGTAAAGAATATTCTCTACAATTAGTAGTTTAGTATGTAGGTCAGTA
>NC_041381.1:684167607-684184337 GCF_002162155.2 Triticum dicoccoides | reverse complement strand
ACAGGAATCCAGGGTGCAATATAATTTACGAAACCAGATGTTTCACGCTGAAAAAAAACATTAAACTGAAGGCCCAAACAAAATGAACACCTAAGAAAAAAAAAACCACTTATACAATGAACATGTAACTACTCTTAAACAGAATGGAAAACACATTCACATATGTACATATTTGGCAGTAAAGCACTGCTATGAAGATACAATCAAATGGATACAAGAACTACAATACAGCAGTTAGTCAGAGCAAATAGGTTATGAATACTGAATTTGGTCATATGCTGATTGCAGAGTATAAACACTAATATGCTACTTTGATATTCTATAAAAACACGGACACACAGGGATAATAGCATGTTATTTTCAAGAGCATAAAACTAGCAGAAAGAGGACATGCTCAGGAAAGTCTGTGCGCGTGTTAATAGACTTACGCCATCGACAATGTTGCTGAGCCCTTTCCAGCCTTCGCTTCAACAACTTCCGTGCCACCATCTTGTGTCCTCTTCGTGAGGGCGACAAGGTCCTCATGGGACAATGCATTACTTGCAGGAGTAGCCTATCTCGAATATGAAGAATTGAGTTGTTAACTTGAGATGTTGGCGGTAAAACATATGGCAGATATAGCATAAAATTAAAACAGCATTAGTTGCATAGTGTTTCGGTGATTGACAGATGAAAGATAAGCAGCACTAGAGAGGCATACTGTTGATTCTTATCCCAAACATAGATTTTATTAGCTAAAACGACTTGCCAATAGCATTCAGATAGTTTTATACAACTATGCTATGAAGTTTCGTTATCAGTATGTGTTTACAATTTCGCTAGATTTGCACATCAATTTGTGTTGCTATTGAATGAAATGAAAGAAAACAAGTTAAGCCAGTAAGATGCCAGACCTGTGAGAACAGTGGCAGGATAGTGATTCCAGCATGGCCACCAACAACAGGAACATTCACCCCTGCAAAAGATCACAGCAACAACTCAGATTGAAAGGACAGAGGCATAAAATCCAACAACATAATCTCAAATTTCCCCATAATTAAATAAAATGTCATCTTAATACCAGTAACTGGCACGTTCGCCTTTCCAGCATAGAATGTTTTAGCACGAACAACATCAAGAGTGGTCACACCAAACAGCTTCTTCTCATCATAGGTACCAGCCTTCTTGAACACCTCAGCTGCAATTGGGACAGTCGAGTTGACAGGGTTGCTGATCATATTGACGAGAGCCTGAACAAGCATAATTAACAATTCCACAATTAGATTTTTACATAAATACTGTACAATTTAAAAAATTACTTCATAAACGACGGTTGACATCTTCACGTACAGTAGCACCACATGAGCATGTTTAAACTACACACTGATGTCATGCCAGGCCTCCAGAGCCAATGGCTGGATAGTGTTAGTGTTTGAGCAGCTCTCTTTGCTTTTGCTTTTGCTTTTTTTGTTTATCTAATTTCAGTTAGCAGTTTTACATCGAGTTGCATAGAGTTCTTTGCATTGCAGTGGTGCAAGTTCTGCAGCTTCTTGGTTTTCATCTAATACAAAAACACATGCATTTTGATGTGAATGTGTGTTTTGAGTGGAAACAAAGAAGTACCACCTTCGATGTCACACCTTGGCCATCTCAGTACACAGTGTGTGCGATAGGATGGAGACAGAGAGATGAAGCTCAAAAATGCAAAATAATGCCTGCAGCAAATTTGCCTCGTAGAGAACAGCCTACAGCCGCCCTACAGCATTTGGGCAGCAAAGCATATAGAGTTTTACTGCCTACAACCCTCCTTGCGCCATCTCCTTCAGCTCATCAAGGATGAAGCTAGGGTGCTTTTGGCTTGGCCAACATCCTTCGGGAGTAGTCCGCATGTGGTAGTTTGTATTCCCAGCCACACACGCTCGGCACTCCATTGTGTTGAGTGCCGAAGACTTTGTAACTTATTTCACTCTTCTACCAATGAAAGATACACAAACTTTGTGTATTCACGAAAAAGATATGCAGCAATGTGACTGAACTGCCCCAGAACATAAATCGTAAAACAAGGCCTGAAGCAGAAACAGTCTAAACACTGAGGCAGAAAAGAAACACCTGACTTGGTAGTGGCAGTTGGGCTCAATTTTGGGCAAACACAGTGGCAGTCATCCTATGATGCGACTACTACGTGACTGCTCTCCCTCAGATCATCGCTGAATGCAAAGCATACAGCCGACTGGCAGTGGCAATTCGATTCATTTGGAGCAAAGCATTGTTTTAAACTTGTAAAACGAGGTCTGAACCAAGTGTGCCTCCTACTAGAAGCAGCCTACAGATTTGGGGCAGGAAAGTAACACCTGACTTGGCTGTGGCAGTTGGGTTCATTTTAGGCAAACGACTGTTCTGGACTACTAGTACAGAGCAATCCTATGCAACAATGCGGCTGCTCCGTCCCTACGCCCCAGATCAGAAATGAACGGAAAACATACATACTACAACCGTCAGCAAGTAGTAGAAGCAATTCCGAGCAGGGAAACGCTGGATTACCGCATCTGGCAACCAAATCTAGCTGTGTGGCATCCGCTGAACTGCAGATCTAGAGCGGCATGGCGGCAGAGTGGGTGATAAGGGGGCTTACGTTGGGGCAGTGCGTGGCGATGGCGGTGCAGAGGCCCTTGACGATCCCTGCGTTGATCTTGAAGAGGTCGTCCCTGGTCATGCCGGGCTTGCGGGGCACCCCGGCGGGGATGATGACGAGGTCGGCGCCCTCCAGCGCCTCCCCGAGCTGGTCGTCCCCGACGAACCCCTTCACCTGCAGACGGATTTGCGGAGCCACGAAGCAGATTAGCGCACAGATCCAGCCGGCCGAACTGGAGCTAGCCGGCGGGGAAGGGAGGGGGACGGGGTAGGGGCGGACGTACCAGGGCGCGGGTGTTGATGTGGGATACGTCGGCGGCGACGCCGGGCGTGGCGGCGATGTCGTAGAGGGAGAGGGAGGAGACGAGCGGGTTGAGCTTCATGAGCAGCGCCAGCGGCTGGCCGATGCCGCCCGCCGCGCCGAGGATGGCCACCTTCCGCTCCGGCTGCGCGGGCGTCGACGAGTAGCCGCGGCGGCGGCGCAGGTGCTGGGACGCGGATCTCAGCAGCGACATCCTCATCTCCTCCTCCTCCTCGCCTCCGCTCTAAGCTATCGAACGAGCTCTGGTGTCGCTGCGCTGGCGGTAGTGCGGTGGAACGCAGAGGGGGACGGGCGGCGGCTTTAAAGAGGAGCGGAGAAGGGGTGGATGGGATCCAAAGTTTCGCCGTCACCGCCGATGCGACGCTTTGTTTCGATTCACCCGTGTGGGTGTGGTGGTGGGTTTTGCTGGCCGAGGCACGACCGCACGAGTGTGGTTGTACCACCTGCGCACCACTTGTTCACAGCGAGCGACCTGCACGATGGCATCCAGCGCGAGCACACGTGCATACACTCATCCCTACAAACGCACACACCCTTGTTAGCATCTCCGAAAGACTGACCGGCATCATCTTGAAATGAGTGGAGTCTGAAGTAAACCCTGAGGTTGTAGACGTCGACGCTCACCTCTAAATCCCGCAAGTTGATACCCTAAACGTTCCAATCCCTGTCTATCCTAACCCTAGATATGTTTGGCGCACCGGAAAAGGCACAATCATGTTCCCTTTCCTCTCTTCTCAATCAATGGCAATAGGGTAGATGCTCCTGGGGAGGTGGGGGCGAGTTAACAAGCTACACATTGACGGGGGCAGATGCAGCCGGAAGAGATGAGCCGCGCATCGTGGCAAACGTCATCGACCTGGCCATTAGCGAGCGTGCATAGCTCTCCGCCGGAGCATCCACACTGCCCCTCCATCCACTTCCTATACCCATCTTGAACATCGCGCTCGTCGCTGGCTGGGTTGACATAGTGTAACACGCACGCACGCGCGCGCCATGGCACTCTTGTGAGCGCACGCTCTCATCCCACCCGCCGTTCTCCTTACTCTTGACCCCGCGCTGGCTTGAGCAGGTCGTCATGGCCGCCTCCCACTGCAGCTTTACGGACGCCGGCACGCGCGGCGAGGGCGACCACAGGCATGCGAATTTTTCAGTATCTGCGACAACGTCGACGAGCACAATGGAGGGCTCTTTCTCTTCTCGGGGTGTCCTGTGTGTGCGGCGGCGCTATAGTAGCGCGGCGCTGGTGGATGCGAGACTACGGACGTGGTGCTGCAGCTGTGCGCATGGGCGCACCGTGGCGGCGCTAGCGCACTCTATAGAGCTCGCCTTGGCATCAACTATACGGAGAGGACAAGAAAAGAAGGTCACGGCCTCACGGGGTGCATCGGCGTGGCCCGGCGTCTAACGGCAGAACAGAGGGAAGGTCGTGGTTTTGCAAGGGAAAGAGGGACATGCGGCGGCTGACTTCAGCAAGGCCATAGCAGGGGATGTGCCTGCGTCCACGATGAGGAAGACGAGGCGCGCGAAGCAGCTGTGCCAAAGGGTCCTTTTCATATGCGTGGTGGCATTCGTGCCGGCATCTTCGTCGCATCGGCGTCATCTTCCCTTCCGCTTAGTCTGGACGAACAGCAATCTCTCGCCGATGAGGTCCCCAATGCCAGCTCCTCGAGTCGGGATAATGCAGCGTCGGCCACGCACGTCGTCAGGCTTGGAAACGCCCAGGAACTCGTCTGCGATGACGTCAGACAGCCGAGCCGACCCCATCCGACACGCTCATTAGGGCCTCGTCCGGAGGCGAGCCCACGATCGATTGGGGAGTGAACTTGTGAGGAAGAGATATTGGGGAAGGAGATGCATATGACAAGTGGGCCCATGTTGTAAGTGATAGAGATCAATCCGACTGGGATCGGGCCTTTCCTATTCCATCAAACAAGATTTTACTTATACAAGGTCTGGATTGACCGGGATTTATAAATACAGGGTACCAACTTCACGGGATTGAAGATGAGGGTTTATTTGCATCGACATCTACAATCTCAGGGTTTATTTCAGACTTTACTCTCTTGAAATTTACGAAGTCACCGTAGGCACCTCGTCGTCGACGGGAACGTCTCCTCCCACCGAATGCGCATCGCCGTAAATCCTGAAATAAATCCAGGAATAAATGCGAGCACCAGAATTTGAACCATGGTGGGCTGGGGATACCATAATCCCTCTAACCATCCAACCACAGGTTGATTCGCCACCTCACCACTACTGGTAGGTATCGGGCGCACAAGTGCAAATAATGGCAAAAAGTTTGCCTCGTCCGTTAAATAAATTAACAAGGAAAATAGAGATTATTTGCTTTTACCAACTGTTACGAATTACACAGAGTCATTGCTCTCCCCGTATTGTTTTCCCTAGACCCTTGGCACCCGCCGTCGCCAAGAAATCCCCCTCCCCCAATGACGCAAAGGAGAATCAAAGGCAGTGTTGATTCCAAATAATCCTGCTGATGAGCATGATAATAGAGGTCGTGACTTTTCTATCGGGGATATTGTTCCCTCATAAGTTGACCCTCCACTCCTTCATTGAGCACTCCAAGTGCCAAGTTCAAGTGTCAATGCACCCACAACTCTAGCAAATTCAACAACCTCAAGGTGAACCTGCACTTAGAGAAGATGTGGGCAGCGGATTCTTGCTCTCTTTGACAAGGAGGACAAAAGGCCACATTTACGTCATCCTCTCTTGGCTAATCTACCAGCAATCAAAATCCCATCTTGCATAGCTAGCTAAGAAAAGACTTTGACTTCAGGCGGTGCACAAACCTTCCAAACCATGAGCTCCATGGGTGAGCGAGTGGCCCCTAAAGATTGCACCTTATAAGCGAAGGCCACCGAATAGCGTCCACTCTTCGTGTGCTTCCAAGTAATGTCATCTTTAGCATTATCTTCAAGGTGGAAATCTTGAAGTACAGTCCAAATAGCAATATATTCAACACTCTAGAATGTGGACCATGGAGAAGTTAATGTTCATGTTGATCTTGGAAAGCCAAGCATCATTCCTTAGAGTTTCTTGCACTTTCTAATTCCTTGTTGTTGACACTTCAAAGATTAGAGGTGCAATATCCTCGGGCTTCCTTATTACTTGCACGCACCATTTGCCAATGGTAATAGTAGTAGAGGCATAGAATAGATTGAGGTCCATTTCATTACAAGGGTTGCTCATTTCCACCCACATCTTGGTTGGATCCTTCCACCCATATCAAGGCGCCGCAATCCTAGAACCCTAGCAAACTTCTCAAGATTGAGCGTGACGGGGCTGCCGAGTTCATGGTAGTCTTATCTGACACCGACCAAACAAAAGCTCTCATTGGCCTACTGGCTTCTGTGAAGTGTGTTTTCGAGGTGAGAACCGACTTGACGAGGGCATTGCGGCTAATGGAGCTAAATCCGGCAGATCTCGGGTAGGGGGTCCCGAACTGGTGATCTTGGTACTATGGTAACAAGAAAAAAAGGATACACGGTATTTACCCAGGTTCGGGCCCCCTCAAAGAGGTAGAACTCTACGTCCTACTTGTATTGTATTGATTGTGGATGGGGTACAAAGTATAGATCGATCTACTTCAAGATCATATGTGTGAATGAATCTATAGAATATGTTCTATCGACTAGCCTAGCATCGGTTTATATAACATACCAGAGGCCTAGGATTTAGAAGAGTCCTCATGTTGTGTGCAAGCCTTGTGGAATCTTCCTTGTATACGTCATGGGCGGCCCGAAGAGGCCTAGTAATTAACCGCGAAGGGGATTCTTGGCCCGCTGATGTCTACTACGCAACCTTCTTCTTGTAGACGTTGTTGGGCCTCCAAGTGCATAGGTTTGTAGGACAGTAGCAAATTTTCCTCAAGTGGAGGACCTAAGGTTTATCAATCCGTGGGAGGCGTAGGATGAAGATGGTCTCTCTCAAACAACCCTACAACCAAATAACAAAGAGTCTCTTGTGTCCCCAACACACCCAATACAATGGTAAATTGTATAGGTGCACTAGTTCGTCGAAGAGATGGTGATACAAGTGCAATATGGATGGTAGTTAAAGGTATTTGTAATCTGAAATTATAAAAACAGCAAGGTAACAAGTAATAAAAGTGAGCGTAAACGGTATTGCAATGCTAGGAAACAAGGCCTAAGGTTCATACTTTCACTAGTGCAAGTTCTCTCAACAATAATAACATAATTGGATCATATAACTGTCCCTCAACATGTAACAAAGAGCCACTCCAAAGTCACTAATAGCGGAGAACAAACGAAGAGATCATTGTAGGGTACGAAACCACCTCAAAGTTATCCTTTCTGATCGATTTATTCTAGAGTTCGTACTAGAATAACACCTTAAGACACAAATCAACCAAACCCCTAATGTCACCTAGATACTCCAATGTCACCTCAAGTATCCGTGGGCGTGATTATACGATATGCATCACGCAATCTCGGATTCATCTATTCAGCCAACAAAAAGTACTTCAAAGAGTGCCCCAAAGTTTCTACCGGAGAGTCAAGACGAAAACGTGTGCCAACCCCTATGCATAACTTCATTGAACCCGCAAGTTGATCACCAAAACATACATCAAGTAGATGTTGGGGAACGTAGCAGAAATTCAAAAATTTTCCTACGTAACACCAAGATCTATCTATGGAGAGACCAGCAACGAGTAGAAAGGGGAGTGCATCTACATACCCTTGTAGATCGCTAAGCGGAAGCGTTCAAGTGAACGGGGTTGATGGAGTCGTACTCGCCGTGATTCAAATCACCGATGATCTAGTGCCGAACGGACAGCACCTCCGCGTTCAACACACGTACAGCTCGACGATGTCTCCCACGCCTTGATCCAGCAAGGAGAGAGGGAGAGGTTGAGGAAGACTCCATCCAGCAGCAGCACAACGGCGTGGTGGTGATGGAGGAGCGTGGCAATCCTGCAGGGCTTCGCCAAGCACCTACGGGAGAGGAGGAGGTGTCACGGGAGGGAGGGAGGCGCCAAGGGCTCAGGTATGGATGCCCTCCCTCCCCTCCACTATATATAGGGGCAGGGGAGACGGGGGAGGCGCAGCCTTGCCCCCTCCTCCAAGGAAGGGGTGCGGCTAAGAGGGGGGGAGGAGTCCATCCTCCCCAAGGCACCTCGGAGGTGCCTTCCCCCTTTAGGACTCTCCCCTTTTTCCTATATCTTGGCGCATGGGCCTCTAGGGGCTGGTGCCCTTGGCCCATGTAGGCCAAGGCGCACCCCCTACAGCCCATGTGGACCCCCGGGGCAGGTGGCCCCACCCGGTGGGCCCCCGGGACCCTTCCGGTGGTCCCGGTACAATACCGATGACCCCGAAACTTGTCCCGATGGCCGAAACAGGACTTCCTATATATAAATCTTTACCTCCGGACCATTCCGGAACTCCTCGTGACGTCCGGGATCTCATCCGGGACTCCGAACAACATTCGGTAACCACATACAAACTTCCTTTATAACCCTAGCGTCATCGAACCTTAAGTGTGTAGACCCTACGGGTTCGGGAGACATGTAGTCATGACCGAGATGTTCTCCGGTCAATAACCAACAGCGGGATCTGGATACCCATGTTGGCTCCCACATATTCCACGATTATCTCATCGGATGAACCACGATGTCAAGGACTCAATCAATCCCGTATACAATTCCCTTTGTCTAGCGGTATGGTACTTGCCCGAGATTCGATTGTCGGTATACCGATACCTTGTTCAATCTCGTTACCGGCAAGTCTCTTTACTCGTTCCGTAACACATCATCCCGTGATCAACCCCTTGGTCACATTGTGCACATTATGATGATGTCCTACCGAGTGGGCCCAGAGATACCTCTCCGTTTACACGGAGTGACAAAATCCCAATCTCGATTCGTGCCAACCCAACAGACACTTTCAGAGATACCCGTAGTGTACCTTTATAGCCACCCAGTTACGTTGTGACGTTTGGCACACCCAAAGCACTCCTACGGTATCCGGGAGTTGCACAATCTCATGGTCTAAGGAAACGATACTTGACATTAGAAAAGCTTTAGCATACGAACTACATGATCTTGTGCTAGGCTTAGGATTGGGTCTTGTCCATCACATCATTCTCCTAATGATGTGATCCCGTTATCAACGACATCCAATGTCCATGGTCAGGAAACCGTAACCATCTATTGATTAACGAGCTAGTCAACTAGAGGCTTACTAGGGACATGGTGTTGTCTATGTATCCACACATGTATCTGAGTTTCCTATCAATACAATTCTAGCATGGATAATAAACGATTATCATGAACAAGGAAATATAATAATAATCAATTTATTATTGCTTCTAGGGCATATTTCCAACAGTCTCCCACTTGCACTAGAGTCAATAATCTAGTTCACATCGATATGTGATTAACACTCAAGGTCACATCCCCATGTGACTAACACCCAAAGAGTTTACTAGAGTCAATAATCTAGTTCACATTTACCATGTGATTAACACTCGATGAGTTCTGGGTTTGATCATGTTATGCTTGTGAGAGAGGTTATAGTCAACGGGTCCGAACCTTTCAGATCCGTGTGTGCTTTACAAATCTCTATGTCATCTCCTAGATGCAGCTACCACGTTCTATTTGGAGCTATTCCAAATAACTGTTCTACTTGGAGCTATTCTAAATTGTTGCTCCATTATACGTATCCGGTATCTCTACTCAGAGCTATCCGGATAGGTGTTAAGCTTGCATCGACGTAACCCTTTATGACGAACTCTTTTACCACCTCCATAATTGAGAAAATTCCTTAGTCCACTAGTTACTAAGGATAACTTTGACCGCTGTCCTGTGATCCATTCTTGGATCACTCTTGTACCCCTTGACCGACTCATGGTAAAGCACACTTCAGGTGCGGTACACAGCATAGCATACTGTAGAGCCTATGTCTTAAGCATAGGGGACGACCTTCGTTCCTTTCTCTCTATTCTGCCATGGTCGAGCTTTAAGTCTTAACTTCATACCTTACAACTCAGGCAAGAACTCCTTCTTTGACTGATCCATCTTGAACACCTTCAAGATCACGTCAAGGCATGTGCTCATTTGAAAGTACTATTAAGCGTTTTGATCTATCCTTATAGATCTTGATGCTCAATGTTCAAGTAGCTTAATCCAGGTTTTCCATTGAAAACACTTTCCAATTAACCCTATATGCTTTCCAGAAATTCTACGTCATTTCTGATCATTAATATGTCAACAACATATACTCATCAGAAATTCTATAGTGCTCCCACTCACTTCTTTGGAAATACAAGTTTCTCATAAACTTTGTATACACCCAAAATCTTTGATCATCATCAAAGCATACATTCCAACTCCGAGATGCTCACTCCAGTCCTCAGAAGGATTGCTGGAGCTTTGCATACTTATTAGCATATTTCAGGATAGCCAAAACCTTCCGGTTGTATCACATACAACCTTTCCTCAAGAATCGTCGAGGAAACAATGTTTTGACATCCTATCTGCAAGATTTCATAAATAATGCAGTAATTGCTAATATAATTCCAACAGACTCTTAGCATCTCTACGAGTGAGAAAGTCTCATTGTAGTCAACTCCTTGAACTTGTCGAAAAACATCTTAACGACAAGTCGAGCTTTCTCAATGGTGACACTTACCATCATTGTCTGTCTTCCTTTCAAAATCCATATGTACCTAACAGCCTTACGACCATCAAGTAGTTCTTCCAAAGTCTACACTTTGTTTTCATACATGGATCCTCTCTCGGGTTTTATGGCCTTGAGCCATTTATCGGAATCCAGGCCCACCATCGCTTCTCCATAGCTCGTAGGTTCATTGTTGTCTAGCAACATGACTTCCAAGATAGGATTACGTACCACTCTGAAGTAGTACGCATCCTTGTCATCCCACGAGGTTTGGTAGTGACTCGATCCGAAGTTTCATGATCACTATCATAAGCTTCCACTTCAGTTGGTGTACGTGCCACAGGAACAACTTCCTGTGCCCTGCTACACACTTGTTGAAGTGACGGTTCAATAACCTCATCAAGTCTCCACCATCCTCCCACTCAACTTTTCGAGAGAAACCTTTCCTCGAAAAAGGACCCGATTCAAGAAACAATCCCTATTGCTTTCGGATCTGAATTAGGAGGTATACCCAACTGTTTTTGGGTGTCCTATGAAGATGCATTTTATCTGCTTTGGGTTCGAGCTTATCAACCTGAAACCTTTTCACATAAGCGTCGCAGCCCCAAACTTTCAAGAAACGGCAACTTAGGTTTCTCCAAACCATAGTTCATACGGTGTCGTCTCAACGAAATTATGTGGTGCCCTATTTAAAGTGAATGTGGTTGTCTCTAATGCCTAACCCATAAACTATCGTGGTAATTCGATAAGAGACATCTTGGTATGCATCATATCCAATAAGGTGCAGTTATGATGTTCGGACACACCATCACACTATGGTGTTCCAGGCTGTATTAGTTGTGAAACAATTTCCACAATGTCTTAATTATGTGCCAAACTCGTGATTCAGATATTCATCTCTATGATCATATCATAGATCTTTTATCCTCTTGTCACGACGATCTTTCAACTTCACACTGAAATTACTTGAACCTTTCAATAATTCAGACTCGTGATTCATCAAGTAAATATACTCAACATCTACTCGAATCATCTGTGAAGTAAGAACATAACGATATTCACTGCATGCCTCAGCACTCATTGGACTGCACACATCAAAATGTGTTACTTCCAACAAGTTGCTATCTTGTTCCATCTTACTGAAAACGAGGCTTTTCAGTCATCTTGCCCATGTGGTATGATTTGCATGTCCCAAGTGATTCAAAATCAAGTGAGTCAAAACGGTCCATTTGCATGGAGTTTCTTCATGCATATACACCAACAGACATGGTTCGCATGTCTCAAACTTTTCAAAACTGAGTGAGCCCAAAGATCCATCAATATGGAGCTTCTTCATGCGTTTTATACCGATATGACTTACGTGGCAGTGCCACAAGTAGGTGGTACTATCATTACTATCTTTTGGCATGAACATGTGTATCACTACGATCGAGATTTAATAAACCATTCATTTTAGGTGTAAGACCATTGAAGGTATTATTCAAATAAATAGAGTAACCATTATTCTCCTTAAATGAATAACCGTATTGCGATAGACGTAATCCAATCATGTCTATGCTCAACGCAAACACCAAATAACAATTATTTAGGTTTAACACCAATCTCTTTGGTAGAGGGAGCGTGCGATGCTTGATCATATCAAGCTTGGAAAAACTTCCAACACATATCGTCAGCTCACCTTTAGCTAGTCTCCGTTTATTCCGTAGCCTTTTGTTTCGAGTTACTAACACTTAGCAACCGAACCGGTATCTAATACCCTGGTGCTACTAGGAGTACTAGCAAAGTACACATTAACACAATGTATATCCAATATACTTCTATCGACCTTGCCAGCCTTCTTATCTACCAAGTATCTAGGGTAATTCTGCTCTAGTGGTTGTTCCCCTTATTACAGAAGCACTTAGTCTCGGGTTTGGGTTTTACCTTGGGTTTCTTCACTAGAGGAGCAGCTGATTTGCCGTTTCATGAAGTATCCCTTCTTTCCCTTGCCCTTCTTGAAACTAGTGGTTTCACCAACCATCAACAATTGATGCTCCTTCTTGATTTCTACTTTCGTGGTGTCAAACATCGCGAATACCTCAAGGATCATCATATCTATCCCTGATATGTTATAGTTCATCACGAAGCTCTAACAGCTTGGTGGCAATGACTTTGGAGAACCATCACTGTCTTATCTGGAAGATCAACTCCCACTCGATTCAAATGATTGTTGTACTCAGACAATCTGAGCACAAGCTCAACAATTGAGCTTTTCTCCTTAGTTTGCAGGTTAAGAAAGTCATCGGAGGTCTTATACCTCTTGACATGGGAACGAGCCTGAAATCCCAATTTCAGCCCTCAAAACATCTCATACGTTTCGCGATGTTTCAAAAACGTCTTTGGTGCCTCAACTCTAAACCGTTTAACTGAACTATCACATAGTTATCAAAACGTGTATGTCAGATGTTCGCAACAACCACAGACAACGTTCGAGGTTCAGCACACTGAGCGGTGCATTAAGGACATAAGCCTTCTATGAAGCAATGAGGACAATCCTCAGTTTACGGACCTAGTCCGCATAATTGCTACTATCAACTTTCAACTAATTTTTCTCTAGGAACATATCTAAACAGTAGAACTATAGCGTGAGCTACGACATAATTTGCAAAAACCTTTTGACTATGTTCAGGATAATTAAGTTCATCTTATGAACTCCCACTCAGATAGACATCCCTCTAGTCATCTAAGTGATTACATGATCCGAGTCAAACTAGGCCGTGTCCGATCATCACGTGAGACGGACTAGTCATCATTGGTGAACATCTTCATGTTGATCGTATCTTCTATACGACTCATGTTCGACCTTTCGGTCTCCGTGTTCCGAGGCCATGTCTGTACATGCTAGGCTCGTCAAGTTAACCCTAAGTGTTTCGCGTGTGTTCCGAGGCCATGTCTGTACATGCTAGGCTCGTCAACACCCGTTGTATTTGAACGTCTGAATAAAACACCCGATCATCACGTGATGTTTTGAAACAGCGAACTGTCGCAACGGTGCACAGTTAGGGGAGAACACTTCTTGAAATTTTTGTAAGGGATCATCTTATTTACTACCGTCGTTCTAAGCAAATAAGATGTATAAACATGATAAACATCACATGCAATCAAATAGTGACATGATATGGCCATCATCACTTTGCTCCTTTTGATCTCCATCTTCGGGGCTCCATGATCATCATCGTCACCGGCATGACACCATGATCTCCATCATCATGATCTCCATCATCGTGTCTTCATGAAGTTGCCTCGCCAACTATTACTTCTACTACTATGGCTAACGGTTAGCAATAAAGTAAAGTAATTACATGACGTTTAAGTTGACACGCGGGTCACAAATAAATAAAGACAACTCCTATGGCTCCTGCCGGTTGTCATACTCATCGACATGCAAGTCGTGATTCCTATTACAAGAACATGATCAATCTCATACATCACATATATCATTCATCACATCCTTTTTGGCCATATCACATCACATAGCATACCCTGCAAAAACAAGTTAGACGTCCTCTAATTGTTGTTTGCATGTTTTACGTGGCTGCTATGGGTTTCTAGCAAGAACGTTTCTTACCTACGCATGAACCACAACGTGATATGCCAATTGCTATTTACCCTTCATAAGGACCCTTTTCATCGAATCCGATCTGACTAAAGTGGGAGAGACAGACACCCGCCAGCCACCTTATGCAACTAGTGCATGTTTGTCGGTGGAACCGGTCTCACGTAAGCGTACGTGTAAGGTTGGTCCGGGTCGCTTCATCCCACGATGCCGCCGAATCAAGATAAGACTAGTAACGGCAAGCATATTGAACAATATCGACGCCCACAACTACTTTGTGTTCTACTCGTGCAAAGAATCTACGCAATAGACCTAGCTCATGATGCCACTGTTGGGGAACGTAGCAGAAATTCAAAAAATTTCCTACGTAACACCAAGATCTATCTATGGAGAGACCAGCAACGAGTAGAAAGGGGAGTGCATCTACATACCCTTGTAGATCGCTAAGCGGAAGCGTTCAAGTGAACGGGGTTGATGGAGTCGTACTCGCCGTGATTCAAATCACCGATGATCTAGTGTCGAACGGACAGCACCTCCGCGTTCAACACACGTACAGCTCGACGATGTCTCCCACGCCTTGATCCAGCAAGGAGAGAGGGAGAGGTTGAGGAAGACTCCATCCAGCAGCAGCACAACGGCGTGGTGGTGATGGAGGAGCGTGGCAATCCTGCAGGGCTTCGCCAAGCACCTACGGGAGAGGAGGAGGTGTCACGGGAGGGAGGGAGGCGCCAAGGGCTCAGGTATGGATGCCCTCCCTCCCCTCCACTATATATAGGGGCAGGGGAGAGGGGGGAGGCGCAGCCTTGCCCCCTCCTCCAAGGAAGGGGTGCGGCTAAGAGGGGGGGAGGAGTCCATCCTCCCCAAGGCACCTCGGAGGTGCCTTCCCCCTTTAGGACTCTCCCCTTTTTCCTATATCTTGGCGCATGGGCCTCTAGGGGCTGGTGCCCTTGGCCCATGTAGGCCAAGGCGCACCCCTACAGCCCATGTGGACCCTCGGGGCAGGTGGCCCCACCCGGTGGGCCCCCGGGACCCTTCTGGTGGTCCCGGTACAATACCGATGACCCCGAAACTTGTCCCGATGGCCGAAACAGGACTTCCTATATATAAATCTTTACCTCCGGACCATTCCGGAACTCCTCGTGACGTCCGGGATCTCATCCGGGACTCCGAACAACATTCGGTAACCACATACAAACTTCCTTTATAACCCTAGCGTCATCGAACCTTAAGTGTGTAGACCCTACGGGTTCGGGAGACATGTAGTCATGACCGAGATGTTCTCCGGTCAATAACCAACAGCGGGATCTGGATACCCATGTTGGCTCCCACATGTTCCACGATGATCTCATCGGATGAACCATGATGTCAAGGACTCAATCAATCCCGTATACAATTCCCTTTGTCTAGCGGTATGGTACTTGCCCGAGATTCGATCGTCGGTATACCGATACCTTGTTCAATCTCGTTAACGGCAAGTCTCTTTACTCGTTCCGTAACACATCATCCCGTGATCAACCCCTTGGTCACATTGTGCACATTATGATGATGTCCTACCGAGTGGGCCCAGAGATACCTCTCCGTTTACACGGAGTGACAAAATCCCAATCTCGATTCGTGCCAACCCAACAGACACTTTCAGAGATACCCGTAGTGTACCTTTATAGCCACCCAGTTACGTTATGATGTTTGGCACACCCAAAGCACTCCTACGGTATCCGGGAGTTGCAAAATCTCATGGTCTAAGGAAACTATACTTGACATTAGAAAAGCTTTAGCATACGAACTACATGATCTTGTGCTAGGCTTAGGATTGGGTCTTGTCCATCACATCATTCTCCTAATGATGTGATCCCGTTATCAACGACATCCAATGTCCATGGTCAGGAAACCGTAACCATCTATTGATTAACGAGCTAGTCAACTAGAGGCTTACTAGGGACATGGTGTTATCTATGTATCCACACATGTATCTGAGTTTCCTATCAATACAATTCTAGCATGGATAATAAACGATTATCATGAACAAGGAAATATAATAATAATCAATTTATTATTGCCTCTAGGGCATATTTCCAACAGTAGATCACATGAATATCCCATTGTCACCACAGATAAGCACGACAAGACATACATCAAGTGTTCTCAAATCCTTAAAGACTCAATCCGATAAGATAACTTCAAAGGGAAAACTCAATCCATTACAAGAGAGTAGAGGGGGAGAAACATCATAAGATCCAACTATAATAGCAAAGCTCGCGATACATCAAGATCATGCCATATCAAGAACACGAGAGAGAGAGATCAAACACATAGCTACTGATACATACCCTCAGCCCCGAGGGTGAACTACTCCCTCCTCGTCATGGAGAGCGCCGGGATGATGAAGATGGCCACCGGTGAGGGATCCCCCCTCCGGCAGGGTGCCGTAACAGAGTCCCGATTGGTTTTTGGTGGCTACAGAGGCTTGCGGCGGCGAAACTCCCGATCTAGGTTCTTTTCTGGAGGTTTCAATATTTATAGGAATTTTTGGCATATGTTTCACATC
>NC_041381.1:684160312-684167364 GCF_002162155.2 Triticum dicoccoides | reverse complement strand
CGTGGGCAGCCCGGGACTCTCCCGGCCCAACTCTTGCACTCCCGAGGCTTCTTTTGGTCCATAAAAATTCGTCAGAAATTGGCACGTCAATTGGATTCCGTTTGGTATTCCTTTTCTGTAAAACTCGAAAACAAGGAAAAACAGAAACTGGCTCTGGGCTCTAAGTTAATAGGTTAGTCCCAAAAACGATATAAAAGTGTATATAAATGCATATAAAACATCCTAGATGGATAATATAATAGCATGGAACAATCAAAAATTATAGTTACGTTGGAGACGTATCACCCGCCCCTCCTGGCCGAGAGATGACATGGTGAGCACCCTCTAGTCCAGGATACCATCAGCGGCCAATGTTAGTAATATTTTTAACTCACAAGGGACAAGACTTAATGCATTTTTGCCCTCAAGGTATTGGAAGTCCACCTTCTTGAGTTGCCAAACCGAAAGCGTAAGGCCCAAGTATGTTATCGGGAAGGAAGCATGAGTAGCCGACAAACTTTGGAGGATTGGCTCAAGGTTTAAATGATCGCATTCGATTGGGACCATGGAGCACTTGTGGGAGTTGGTGTATAGATATCACACTCGATTGGGCCCATGAACATCCTGCATCATCTACACGAAGATGGTGCCCCGACCATGATCTTGTAGAGAAGACCATGCCTTGTTACCAAGTCAAGCACGCGCTGGAGGGGAGCGATTGCGATGACAAAAAGGAGGGGGGGGGGGTTACCTTGTCGAAACCCACGACCATGCTAGATTGGAGGTCCGACCACCCCGTTTAAAAGCACCCTCGAGGAGGATGTGCAAACTAGGGCGGTGATCCAATCCTTAAACTTGCTTTGGAACCCTTTTTCTAGAGTAGGGCAATGATGTACTCGTACTTCACATAGTCAAAGGAGGCCTTGTGAATATTAAGCAAGCTTGAAGATAAGAGTGAGGGTCGTCCTAGTGTGTAACGGGCTGGCAAGATTCTTCACGTACATTAAATTATTATGAATGCCCTTCTCTTGATAATCACACTTCGGGCATTAGAAACAAGAGAGTTCATGTGCATACGAAGGCGGATGGCTAGTATCTTAGCAATGATTTTTGCAACGGCATAAATGAGGCTAATATGCATATAATCATTGCTAAATCTTTAGCTAATAGGCTCAAACCTCATCTTCCTGATTATATTGATCCTTCGCAGCAAGCTTTTATAGAAGGGCGTAGAATTAGTGATAACATCATTATTGCTTAGGAGATCACTCACACTTTTGCTTTAAAATCTTGGAAACATCAAGCCTTCCTTCTTAAGATTGATCTTGCTAAAGCTTTCGACCGTGTTGAATGGAACTTCATTGTCTCTGCTCTCTCGCGTAAAGGGTTCCATGTGCATTTCATCAATTTAATATATGCTTGCATCTCTACTCCGGTTTTCTCCGTCATTATTAATGGCCAAGCTTCGCATAGATTCAGAAGTGAAAGGGGTATTAGACAGGGTTGCCCTCTCTCTCCTTATCTATTTGTTCTAGCAGTTAATGAACTTTCGCTTGCCCTTAATGATGCTTTGGCTGCTAACAATCTTGAGGGTATCACCCTTGGGCCAAATTGCCCTCCTGTCCACTCACTACTTTTTGCAGATGACCTTCTTGTGTGCGGAAAAGCAAGTATGGGGGAAGCTCAAGCCATGGCTCAAATTCTTCACCAATTTTGTGCTGCCTCGGGTCAGACTCCTAATTGGGCCAAATCTGCAATTCTTTTTAGTGCTCATGTTAATCAGACGGTGATCTCTGACATTCAAAGAGTTTTCCCTGTCCCTATCATGGATGAGAATTTCACTCACCTTGGCCACCCTCTTATTCTTCCTGCTAAGAACAGGTCAACTGCTTACAACTTTGTGTTGGACAAATTTTCGGCTAAACTTCCAGGATATAAGGCCAACATGCTTTCCCATGCAGCTAGATTGGAATTAATTAGATCAGTTCTCTCTTCCATTCCAGTTTATTACATGTCTAACATATTGTTTACCAAAAAGTTCATTGCTAAACTTACCGCTATCATTAGAACTTTTTGGTGGACAGGAATTAGAGAAGACAGTTCTTCAAGAGGTCTTTGCCTTCGAGCTTGGAAGGATATATGCACATCTAAGCAAGAAGGGGGTCTAGGTATTAGAAACCTTCAAGCTATGAATCAAGGTTTAATCTTGGCTTCGGCTTGGAGAATTGCAAACTCCCGAAATTCTCAATTGCATCTTGTTCTCAAATCTAAGTACTTTTCGGGTTCCTCTTTCTGGACTGCCACTTCCAATACCCCTAAATCTTCTTTTTGGTCCTCTGTTATCAAGTTGCTCCCTAAATTAAAAGCACACTCTTTTTATCAAATCACGCAAGGAAACATTTCCATATGGAGTACTCCCTGGTGTTCAGCCTGGTCTGATATTCATGATCATCTCATCATCCAACCTAACAACTTCACTTACCCTGCTAAAATTAGAGATCTTTGGATTCCAGGTCAAAAAGTCTGGAACATTGATTTAATTCGCTCTATTTTCCAGGAGCCTACTGCAACAATCATTACTCAAACTAATATTATGCCAGATGATTGTGCGGATATATCATGTTGGGATCTCACGCCTAATGGTAAGTGCAACGCTAAAAGTACATACAAGTTATGTTTGCAGGATATTCAAAGACATCCCAGGAATCAACCTGGTCAGGTCTCTACACTAGTCAAAGATTTACTCAAGCAGGTTTGGAAGCACAACAATATGCCTCCTAGGGTTCAAACATTTGCTTGGAGATTACTTCGCAAGGCCCTCCCTACAGGTTTGAGAGCATCTCGTTTCTCTAGTCATATTGATAAAGAGTGTTGTCGTTGTGCTCAAGATGAGGATGAATTGCATTTGTTTTTCAATTGTGCATTTGCTAGAGCTGCATGGTTTGCGCATCCTTGGTATCTTAGGACTGATATCTTAACTGAAGTTCATCATTCTATACAGGCTCTTATCCATGCTCTTATGACCATGAATCACTCTCATGCATCAATCCCAAATATTTTTAATTTCTTATGGTGCATTTGGAAATCAAGGAATGATTGTCTTTTTGGTAGAAAAAATTCTTCTCCTCATCAGGTTTTTATGGCTACAATGGCGTTGGATGAAAGCAGTAAACTTAATGATGCCTCTCCTAATGGCACAAAGACTTATTCTCTTCAGCAAAATACTACAAACTCCACTCTTTTGCCGCTGCAGGGACAAACTATTAGGACGGATCTTCTTATTTCGGGGGCAAAAATTTATTCTGATGCTTCTTTTAAATGCACAAAGATCCCAGGTCTAACGCATGGACAAACAACCACGGGTATTGGTGTCTATCTTAATTTTTTGCAGGATCAAAGGAGCATGCAGGTCCAAATTCAAGCCTCGACCGAGCCCACCTTTTCCCCATTACAAGCGGAAGCGCATGCCCTTGTTCTTGCTGCGAGGGTGACTCAACTTTTGCAGATTAGCCAACCTATGTTCCTCACTGATAATCTCTCTTTGGCTAAAGCAGCAGCAAGCAAAAATGTCTTGGCTGATGCGATTCCTTGGTCAATCAGAAAGCTCATTGCAGAGTTCTACAACACCACTCGACAGTTGCAATCGCAGGTGTTCCATATATCCAGAGAGATTAATGGCATAGCCCACAATGTAGCTCATCAGGTTCTGACTAGAGCAACATGACCTGTTTTTAGTTGTTTTAGTTCAACAGGCCCTGTTTTTAGTTGTTTTAGTTCAACAGGCCCTGTCATCTCCACTCTGTTTTCTTGCAACATTCAGGGAGTTGTATTTCATGTTGTACATTGTTACTAAGTTGAATGAAGTTGGCACTATGGGTGCCTTTCCCCGTTCAAAAAAAAAAAAACCTCTTTCTGGGGCAAAAGCGCAATGTTTGCAGAGTTTAACCATTGGAGATTTACACCATGGAGGTTACTAAAATGATGGTTGGCTCTCATGAGTACAACCTTAACAATGTCCCAACACTTCCAAAAAATTGCCCGATGAACCCATCCACCGCGGGTGCCTTGCCATTTGGCATTTGGTTGATGGCCTCTCATACCTCCTCCTGGTGAAAGGGGCCTCAAGGTCATGCAAGTCCCGTACGTCAAGGTTGAGCTCCTCCCAGTTGAAATCTTTTGGCCTAGAGCCCTCTTTTCCCATGGCATCGGAGAAGTGGGTATGAATGATATCTTTTTGTTCATGCTCGATGACCCAACCAAGATTGCGCTTACCCTATGGATGTGGTTTTTCTTGTGTGTCGCTTCTTGGGACATGCTTCTTATGATTTGTAAGAGCAACTCAAGCTTAAGCAGAACTACTAGCCTTGGTAAGGTATGATTTGACCAATGGTCTTCCTCTTTTGGGCTTCAATTTGCCCAGTCAAGAAATTGAATTGTTCTTATGATTTAAATATTGATAAGTTCAAATGCTGATAAGACCGAGATCTTCAACAGACATATTGTGTTTATCTAGAGACAAAACAAAATCACCAGCTCAAAAAAAGAGAAATAAAATCCCTTTTGCTGCTTTCATTGAAATTTCCAGCATCGAACCTATTTAGCCCAAAACGCATAGCAAGCACACAGATGCTCAAGATAAATATATGATCCACACATTTGAGCCAACAGGCATAATAATACTGATGAACCATCAAGGTGGCCAACAACAAATCCATGGCAAGCAACATCATGTAGATCAATGTCACACAAACAGTTTGCAGCCCACCAGACAAGGCAAGGCAGACAGGAAAAACATCCGGCTTGACTACTCCAAATCAAGCCTTCAACCTAAAACCGACTCGCACAGTCTCTGGCTCTCAAAGTATTGATTGATAAGACAGACAGACTCATCATCCTCTCTCTACTCGATCAGATCGTCATCGTCGTCGGGCAGTGGCTGTGCCGCTGCAGCCGCAAGCTCAGCCTCGTGCCTGCACAATTCGCATCAAAAAGCAATCAGCATTTCTTTCATTCATTCAGTTGATTGCAACCTGAAACCGGGCAATCATAGTGAAGATGGTAGAGAACAGAGGAAGGCACTTACTGTTGCTGCATGGCCAGGTCGAAGGTCACTTCCGGGGGCTTAAGGGCCACTGCTTCAACGAAGTGGATGTTGGGATCACTGTCATCAGCAAAGATTACTTAGTACAAGAACGATGATGCAAGGTTACAGGCAGAGGAAAGCAATGGGGATGAAAGAAAATTACCCAGCCAGCTTCCTTGCAAGGTAAAGGAAGGGCTTCTCAAAGTTGTAGTTGCTCTTGGCAGAGATCTCATAGTACTGCAGGTTCTTCTTCCTGTGGAATGTCACCTGCTTGGCCTTAACCTGCCTGTTCTTCACATCAACCTTGTTGCCGCACAGGACAATGGGGATGTTCTCACAAACCCTGCAACAGGTTAACATCCAGACATCAGAACACCACGGCAAAACATTACATTGAGTGAAGCAGAGATGATTGCTTCTTCAGAAGCAAACCTGCACAGGTCCCTGTGCCACGTAGGAACATTCTTGTAGGTCAGCCTTGAAGTGACATCAAACATGATAATCGCACACTGACCATGGATACTGCACAAATGATTAAAAAGAAATCAGTCAAACAACTAAATTAGCCAAGTAAATCAATACGCCTTAACCAATACATCTAATATTGAGATAGCTACACAACAGTCATGTGTGTGCAGGAAAAATAGCTAAAATCCACTACGAAACACTTACTAGTATCCATCTCTAAGGCCACCAAACTTCTCTTGCCCAGCAGTGTCCCAGCAGTAGAAACGGATCTTTCCGCAGTTAGTGGTGAAATCCAATGGGTGAACTTCAACACCAATGGTGGCTGCAAAGGGGGAAAAATGTTGAATTTCTTAGCCATGATGCACGCCAAGCAGTATAGGTGCACAAGAGAAACTTAGAACAATTCACACATACGCTCGTATTTCTTCTCAAACTCTCCAGTGAGATGCCTCTTCACAAAAGTGGTTTTGCCTGCAAACAGATAACAGTATCAGAACCTCTGCTGTCACTGGTGGGAGAAGGATAACCAGACAAGGAAGGAACCTAATAAAGAACAAATGACTAGGCAGGCAAAAAATTACTAACAATTGCAATTTGAAACATGGCATGTTAGGTTCATGTTTGATTAGAACATATGATGCATGAGATACCAATCTAGCAGATGCCAATGAACTAATTCGGTACAGAGACAAAACTATCTAGATATCAAGGGATTTTTCACTTATTAGCATAACTCTAATAGGCAGACCTTCTACACTGGTGCATGAAAAATGGAACATTTCATATACAGTAAAGCTACCACGTCTTTGCCTATCAGTAATATTCGATCTAATAATTCATAGAAAACACACTCCCCTGTTCAAATAATCCTTTTAATACATAGTATCTGCTGGTAATTGTTTAATCTCCATACAGATGCTATAACTATTGGCGCAACTGCGTATAAGAAAAAAGTTAAATCCGACAAACATAGTCTTGTCTTGTTACACAAACTTTTTCCTTCCTATTGGTAAAATATATGATGCAAAGGCATAAAGACCTCCCTGATCTAAATCCCTTTCGCAACTCCTAACTCTGTTTTCCACGAGTTCAAACGGAAAGCATCAAAAGGTGATTCCCGCTGGCAAACGAATCACGAAACCCTTTCGTGGCACGGATTACAATCAACCCCGCAATCTCTCAAACGCCTAATAGGACATCAGATTCCATCCGGAGGCCACGCAAAGCCGTAAGACGACTCAGATCTCGCCGAAACGACGGCGACAAGCGGCCGCATCGAACGGATCACGGCCTCGTCTACCGGAACGAAACGAACAGGGAGGCGGGGGAAGGGACGAGACTCACCAGTCCCGCCATCGCCGACGATGACGAGCTTGAAGCTGGGGTAATCGACGGTGTTCTGGTTCGGCAGCGCCTGCGACAGACCAAACGGAAAACAGATCAGACCCACGCGTGCCCGGATCCCAGGCCAGACGCGACGGAATCGAACGGGGGGTGACTCACCATGGGGGGACGCGGGCGG
>NC_041381.1:684122585-684160078 GCF_002162155.2 Triticum dicoccoides | reverse complement strand
AATGGGATTTTTTTTTTTATTTTGCGGGGCGCGTGTGGGGGGTTTGGTTAGCTTTGGATGGACGCAGGAATGGTGGCCGCTGGATCGGCGGTGGGCGGCGGATCGCAGCGGGGGCGGGGGTCGATTAGCTTTCGTCCCACGCGAGGTTCCCGGCCGTCCGATCCGGGCGCTGCCGTTGGGTCGGGGAGCGGCGCGTCGTGGGCTGCCTCTTTTCTGTGCTCCAGAATTCCAGAAAGAACGGTCGGTCCACGTATCGTGAAGGGCGAAAGGGGCCGCCGGTTTCAGTCGCCCGTTTCACACTTGCCGTTGTGAGTAGTACTACTACTAACTACTTGGGCCATTTTGAGGGGAACGCTGAAGAGCTATTATAGCGGGCTTATAGCCCGTTTAAAAGTCTTTTTCATGTTTGTCCGGACGTGGTCCACGGACATGATGCAAGAGGGAGCCATCCAATCTTTAACGACAATTATTACTTAAAGAAAAAAGAATCTTTAATCACAAAAAAACATCCTTATTCGCCCGGTTGAGATGTGAGAGGGGACTAGCCTATTCTTTCTGGATCAGTGCCCAGTGTCAATTCCTGTTTTTTTTGCATGTTTTTGGTTTTTCGGAAAATCAATATCAAACTAAGTCCAAACATGATGAAACTTTACTGTGATTTTTTCTGGACCAGAAGGGACCCTAGAAGCTCCGGAAGGAGGACAAAAGAGCCATGAGAGAGCCGCAAGCTCACCAGGCGCGCCACCTAAGGTCGTGGGCCCCACGCAACTTCTTTGACCTAAATCGACTTCTATAAATTCACAGATATTTCCAAACCAACAGAGAACCACCCAAAACACTTTTTTCGCCTCAGCAAGCCTTAATTCTTCCGTGATCTCCTCTCGAGGTCTTTTCCGGTACTCTGTCGGAGGGGGGTCGATCATGGAGGGCTTCTACATCAACATTATTGTCTCCTGATGATGCGTGGGTAGTTCACCACGGACCTACGGGTCCATAGCTAGTAGCTAGATGCCTTCTCCTCAATCTTCTTAGAGTTCTATCCGATGTAATCTTCTTTTGCGGTGTGTTTGTTGGGATTCGATGATTTGTGAGTTTATGATCTCATTGAAAGTAATTGAGTCTTTTCTGAACTTTATTATGCATGATTGTTATAGCTTTGTATTTTTCTTCGATATATCTGTTTGGTTCGGCCAAGTAGATTGATTTGTCTTTAGTGGGAGAGGCGCTTTGTAATGGGTTCAATATTGAGGTGCTCTATATCCCAGTGACAGAAGGGGACAAGACACATATTAGTGTTGTTCCCGTCAAGGGTAAAATGAGGTGGTTTATTCATATTGATTGGGTTTACTTTGTCTACATCATATCATCTTGCTTAAGGCGTTACTCTGTTTGTCATGAACTTAGTACCATAGATGCATGTTGGATGGCGGTCGATTGGTGGAGTAATATGTAGCGACCAGACCTCAAACAGTCCAATCTCTGTGCATCAGTGTCATCCCTGGATCGGTAATTCTGACACACACAATACTCGAGGATTTATAACAGAGTTGCAATCACACACTTATTACAACGAATGTCTCAAAAGAGACTTATTACAATAACGGCGCGCGCGGAGGCGTGTCCAGTGAATCCATCTCCTCCATGTCGATCGTGCACATAATTCATTTTCGTTTATTAACGGACGAAAATCAATCTAGTCGAGCGTTTTTCTTCTTCTTTTCGCCCGCAAAAATGCAATGTTTTTTTCTTTTCCCTCTCCTTCCTTCCTCCATTAGCTCTCTCCTCGTTCCGATCAAGGATACGATCATACGAATCCCAGGAAAAGCACACCATGCATGCATGCACCCGTGCACGTCGCTGTCCGGGTGGGCCTCGCCGCTGCCGTCAATGGGGTGCACCTCACCATGTCGGCACAATGCTAGCTCGTCAGCCCGGATTGCTACCACGCCGCTGTTCAAGGCCCGCCGGACATGCATGCTACCACAGATGGATTCTTTCTTATTGCCCCCACGCGTGCAGCTGGTGATCATGTCCCTGCCCACCTTCCCTTACCGTGATGGGCGTGCAGCACCGAGGCACACGTACCAACAAGACGCGGCCCAAAACGGCCTCCGTGCATGGAGATAGAGTGGGAGGCCTCTCCGTCGTCTGAAAAGTCTGCAACATGACATGTTGCAGCCCGAAACGGGTCAGCACATGAAATATGCTGGCAAAGTAACACATAGAGCAATGAACAGATAAATGCTATCACTATATGCATATATGGCTGGTGGAAAGCTCTATGGTTACAATTTTGCATAAAGCCAATTTTTTCCTACAACAAAGGAATAAATTTTATTTAACTATCATGGTGGTTGTTAAACATTGAGAAGGTTTCTCCAACTCAATCCCAATTAAGCTTCATCAAATACCCAATCAAAATAAATTTAGAGTGATGAGATCAACATGATAATCCAAAGATCCAGATACTCAAGATGTCCATAACCGGGGACACGGCTAACCATGATTAGTTTGTACACTCTGCAGAGGTTTGCACACTTTTCCCCACAAGACTCGATCTCCTCCGTTGGATTTCTCGCACTACATGATGTTTGAGAAATGGATGACCGAGACACAGTCTTTCAGAAACATTAACTCTTTACTCTGGGTGGACAATTACACCTACTTTCCCCTACATCTGCTAGCCCACCACTGAAAGAGGTCATGCAACATACTCAACTATGCTAGAGCCCATAATAGCTTGTGGCTGCACACGGAAGTTTCTAGCATGAATAATCTTATGATCCCTTTGAGCCTGGGTGGCGGACCGTAGAATGATCACATGGGTACTCCGGGATATTCTAGGACAAAGCTGGATTCTCCAGGTGCCCGCAACCAATCCACCCAGATGTGAATTTAAGTAGCCACCTTAAGTTAACCATTAATCAACAATACTCACATCTGTCATGGATACACTCACCCAATCCACGTCTACGAGCATAGCATAGCAATCATGAGCATAACATAGACGTACCTCCCAAAGGTTTGATAATAAACAGGTAGTAGGTTCTACCTCATCAACTACTTCGCAATACCCACATGTTATTCAGATCCTAATCATGCAATGTTTGAGGGTTGAACCTAATGCATAAAAACTGGGTAATGAAGGGATATGATCAAAGTGTTACTTGCCTTGCTGATGATCCGCAAAACCTAGAGACTCATAGTAGCACGCTTTGCACTCCGAAAATTCTATCACAAACAAACAATAGTCTACATAAGCACTCAACTAAAAGCACGGGTAAAACTCAAATAAGAAGATCTAACCAGAAAGTTCAACTGAAGAACTCCGGTTTGCAAAAAGAATCAAATCAAACGGAGAAACGAAACTCAAACTACGAAAGAAACAAGATCCGATTACTAATCTGGGCTAAAGTCAAATTTTACAGTACCAAAATCTTGTTCAAGTTGGCTAACGAAGATCTAGGCGCTTGAATCACCTGATTCCGACAAGCGAGCGAAAAGATAAACTAAAACGAAGATCATGGCTAAAATCGCGATCGAAAATAATCGCGGAAAAACCCTGGAAAAAGAAAAACTGACGAACATGCTAATGGACGAATGTTCGCTGTCTGCGGCTAACTGGCGAACAACGTTCATTAAAACGAACGTACGAACGAACTTCCGCTAACTAACTAAACCGAAAAAACCAAACCGAAACTAAAAAAACGCATTTAGGGTTTCTAAAAAAACCAAACGGTTTTATAAAAAAACTAAACGGCAACGGCGGCGGCGGCGTATACCTTCGGTGAGGTCCAGCGGGTGCGGGACGACGCGCGGCTCCGGCCTCGGCGACGGCGGGCGGCGACGACAGCTAGCGGCGGGGCTGGCGGCGTCGGGTGGCGGGGCTTGCGGCGTTGGGCAGCGGGGCTGGCGGCGTCGGGCGGCAGAGCTGGTGGCGAAGAGAGGCAGCAGCGGCGGCTATATAAAGGGGGTCAGGGGGCTCCGACTTGGGCAAGGGGGCGGCGGCGAGGTGGCTCGGGGTCGGACTCCCCGAGTCCGGCGGGCGCACGGCGAGGCGAGGCGGCGGCGCGAGGCGGGCCGGCCTGCTCGGCTGGGCCTTCGGCCTAGTCGGGCGGGAACTTCTTTTTTTAAAATTATTCCGCCGAACTGAAAAAAAAAACTCCTAATAAAATAAAATAAAATTCTAAAAATGTCAAAACAAATTTTCACCGTCTAAATGGAATATTTAACAAAGTGAACATTTTCTTGGCCTAAAATGCAATTTTTGAAAATATGCATATTTTTCTAATTCAAATAAAATAGCAATAAATTTTCAAATAAAATAAAATTTGATTTTAATATTTTTCCTCCAACATTTCTTTTATTTTAGAGAAGTCATATTATCTCCTCTCATTTATTTTAGTATTGAAAATATTTTAGAGAGAAAAACGACTAAAACCAAATGACCCTCTTCTCAAAATTTGAGAAAACTCAAATATGAAAATAACGAAATCCCCAACTCTCTCCATGGGTCCTTGAGTTGCTTAGAATTTCTAAGATCAACCAAAAATAAAATAAAATATGATATGCAATGATGATCTATGTATAACATTCCAAATTGAAAATTTGGGATGTTACAAATCTACCCCCCTTAAGATGAATCTCGCCCTCGAGATTCGGGTTGGCTAGAAAATAGGTGTAGGTGGTACTTCCGTAGGTCTTCCTCTCGTTCCCAGGTGGCTTCCTCCTCGGTATGGTGGCTCCACTGAACTTTGCAAAACTTGATAACTCGATTGCGTGTGACTCGGCTGGAAAACTCAAGAATCTTCACTGGTTTCTCCTCGTAGGTCAAATCGCTATCCAGCTGAATCGCTTCCAGTGGCACTGTGTCTCTCAGGGGAATATCGCCATCTCTGCGTGGCACTTTTTCAGCTGGGAAACGTGAAACACATCATGAACTCCTGACAATCCTTCGGGCAATTCCAGCTTGTAAGAAACTTCTCCCATACGTTCCAAAACTTTGTATGGTCCCACAAAACATGGTGCTAACTTTCCCTTAACTCCAAAACGCTTAACTCCTCGAAGTGGGGACACCCGAAGATATACTCTGTCTCCGACTTTGTAGACTGTCTCCTTGCATTTAGAATCCGCATAGCTCTTCTGCCTGGACTGGGCTACCTTGAGTCTATCGTGAATCAACTTAACCTTCTCTTCGGACTCCTTAATCAAATCTCGTCCAAATAGCTGATGATCTCCAACTTCATCCCACAATAACAGTGTCCTGCACCTTCTTCCGTATAAGGCTTCGAAAGGGGCAATCTTCAAACTGGCTTGATAGCTGTTGTTGTAAGAGAACTCTGCATACGGCAAATTGTCGTCCCAACTAGATCCATAATCTAGCGCACAAGCTCTCAACATGTCCTCCAGAATCTGATTGACTCTCTCGGTCTGTCAATCTGTCTGTGGATGAAAGGCTGTACTGAACTCTAGCCTAGTACCCAAAGTTTCATGCAACTGATTCCAGAACTTTGAGGTAAACTGGGTTCCTCTATCTGATACAATGGTCCTTGGAACTCCATGCAGACATACGATCCTAGTCATGTATATCTTTGCCAACTTTGCACTTGTATAGGTGGTCTTCACTGGGATGAAATGAGCTACCTTCGTCAATCGATCGACTACAACTCATATTGAGTCATAGCCTGAACGAGTCCTGGGCAATCCTGTGATAAAATCCATGCCTAGCTTGTCCCACTTCCATTCAGGTATCGGCAATGGCTACAACAATCCTATTGGCTTCTGATGCTCTGCCTTCACTCTCTGACATGCATTACATACTGCTACACACTCCGCATATCTTTCTTCATCCCGGTCCACCAGAAACTTTCCTTCAAATCCAAATACATCTTGTGTTTCCTGGGTGAACCGAATACGGTGAGTCATGGGCCTCCTGCAGAATCAACTTCCTGATCTCGGGGTCCTTAGGCACGTATACGCGATCTTCAAACCATAAAGTATCGTGCTCATCCTCACGAAATCCTTTGGCCTTTCCTTTACTCATTCTTTCCTTTATTTCGGCAATCTCCTTGTCAGTCTTCTGAGCTTCTCTAATCTTATCCATCAAAGTGGAATGAATTTCCAATGCTGCTACATAACCTCTCGGAACTATTTCCAAACATAGCTCATGAAGATCCTCTGCTAACTCCTTGGGTAACTCTCCGGTTATGAGTGTATTAACATAACTCTTGCGACTCAATGCATCTGCTACTACATTATCTTTTCTGGGATGATAATGCAACTCCATATCATAATCCTTAATGAGCTCCAACCATCTCCTCTGCCTGAGATTTAACTCCTTCTGTGTGAAGATGTATTTCAAACTCTTGTGATCCGTGTACACGTCACAGTTGTTTCCGATGAGAAAATTTCTCCATGTCTTCAACGCATACACTACGGCTGCTAACTCCAAATCATGGGTGGCATAATTTAGCTCATGAGGTTTAAGCTGTCGTGAGGCATAAGAAACAACTCTTCCCTCCTGCATAAGCACTGCTCCAAGTCCTCGACGTGAAGCGTCGCAATACACTTGATAATCCTTAAGTTGGTTTGGAAGAATCAACACTGGGGCTGTAACCAAACACTTCTACAACTCCTGAAAACTGGCCTCACATTCCTCAGTCCATTTGAACTTGGTGTCCTTCTTCAACAACTCTGTCATGGGCTTTGCAATCTTGGATAAATTTTCAATGAATCTTCGGTAATATCCTGCGAGTCCAAGAAAACTCCTGATCTCTCCAACTGATGTGGGTGCTACCCATTTGATCACACAATCAACCTTGGTGGGGTCTACTGCTATTCCTTCTCCAGATATAACATGTCCGAGGAATCCAACTTCCTTCAACCAAAACTCACACTTACTGAACTTGGCATACAACTGATGTTCCCTGAACTTCTCGAGAACCAAACGCAAATGCTCCTTATGCTCCTCTTCATTCTTTGAGTAGACCAATATATCATCAATGAACACCATGACGAACTTATCCAAAAACTCCATAAACACTTTGTTCATCATGTTCATGAAATAGGCAGGCACGTTAGTCAGACCAAATGACATACCGGTATACTCATATAGCCCATACCTTGTGGTAAAAGCTATCTTGGGTATATCCCGCTCTCGAATCTTCAGCTGATGGTATCCTGATCGTAAATCGATCTTGGAAAACACTTTAGCTCCTTGCAACTGGTCAAACAAGTCATTTATCATCAGCAGTGGGTACTTATTCTTGATCGTCACTTCATTCAATGCACGATAATCAACAACCATCCTTAACGATCCATCCTTCTTCTCCACTAGAAGTACTGGACATCCCCAAGGTGATGAACTTGGTCGAATAAAACATTTATCCAATAACTCCTTATTTTGTTTCTTAATCTCCTCCAAATCCTGTGCGGGCATCCGATACGGTCTCTTAGATATTGGCCCGGTGTCTGGCAAAAGTTCAATAAAAAACTCAATGTCTCTATCCGGTGGCATGCCTGGCAACTCCTTCGAAAATACGTCGGGGTAATCCTTCACCACTGGTACTTCCTCATGTGCAACTCTTGATAAGGAATTTACATGAGTCCTCTTCGGCATATGCCGGGATACATACTTAATCCTTCTTCCTTCTGGGGTGGTGAGCATAATCGACTTACTGGCGCAATCAATGTTTCCTCCATACATCGATAGCCAACCCATACCCAAAATCACATCCAACCCTTGTGACTCTAGAATTATCAGGTCTGAGGGGAAAACATGCCTACCTATGTGTTGGAAATATGCCCTAGAGGAAATAATAAAATGATTATTGTTATATTTCCTTATTCATGATAATTGTCTATTATTCATGCTATAATTGTATTAATCGGAAATCGTGATACATGTGTGAATACATAGACGAGAACATGTCCCTAGTGAGCCTCTAGTTGACTAGCTCGTTGATCAATAGATGGTCATGGTTTTCTGACTATGGACATTGGATGTCATTGATAACGGGATCACATCATTAGGAGAATGATGTGATGGACAAGACCCAATCCTAAGCATAGCACAAGATCGTGTAGTTCATTTGCTAAAGCTTTTCTAATGTCAAGTATCAGTTCCTTAGACCATGAGATTGTGTAACTCTCGGATACCGTAGGAGTGCTTTGGGTGTACCAAACGTCACAACATAACTGGGTGACTATAAAGGTGCACTACAGGTATCTCCGAAAGTGTCTGTTGGGTTGGCACGAATCGAGACTGGAATTTGTCACTCCGTATGACGGAGAGGTATCTCTGGGCCCACTCGGTAATGCATCATCATAATGAGCTCAATGCGACTAAGTGGTTAGTCACGGGATCATGCATTATGTAACGAGTAAAGTGACTTGCCGGTAACGAGATTGAACAAGGTATTGGGATACCGACGATCGAATCTCGGGCAAGTAATGTACCGATTGACAAAGGGAATTGTATATGGGATTACTTGAATCCTCGACATCGTGGTTCATTCAATGAGATCATCATGGAACATGTGGGAGCCAACATGGGTATCCAGATCCTGTTGTTGGTTATTGGCCGGAGAGCTGTCTCGGTCATGTTTGCGTGATTCCCGAACCCGTAGGGTCTACACACTTAAGGTTCGTTGATGCTAGGGTTGTTAGGAAGACTTGTATGTGATCACCGAATGTTGTTTGGAGTCCCGGATGAGATCCCGGACATCACGAGGAGTTTCGGAATGGTCCGGAGGTGAATATTTATATATGGGAAGTTGTCATATGGTCACCGGAAAAGTTTGGGGGCATACCGGTATTGTACCGGGGCCACCGGAAGGGTTCCGGGGGTCCACTGGGAGGGGCCACCTCTCTCGGAGGGTCTCGTGGGCCGTAGAGGGAAGGGAACCAGCCCTTGGAGGGCTGGGTGCCACCCCCTTGGGCCCATGCACCTAGGGTTGGGGGGAAACCCTAAAGGGGGCGCCCCCCCTTGGTCGCCGCCCCCCTCTAGATCTCATCTAGAGGGGGCCGGCCCCCTTCCCCCTCCTCCTATAAATAGAGGGGCGAGGGGAGGGCTGCAGCACCACATCAAGGGCGTAGCCCCTCCCCTCCCTAACACCTCTCCTCCTCCGCAAGAGCTTGGCGAAGCCCTGCCGGAGTACTGTCGCTCCATCACCACCACGCCGTCGTGCTGCTGTTGGAGTCCCTCTTCCTCAACCTCTCCCTCCTCCTTGCTGGATCAAGGCGCAGGAGACGTCACCAGGCTGCACGTGTGTTGAACGCGGATGTGCCATTGTTCGGCGCTAAGATCGGAGTCCACCGCGATCTGAATCGCTTCGAGTATGACTCCCTCATCCGCGTTCTTGTAACGCTTCCGTCTCGCGGTCTTCAAGGGTATGATATGAAGATGCACTCCTCTCTCTCTCATTGCTAGTTGCTCCATAGATTGATCTTGGTGATGCGTAGAAATTTTTTATTTTCTGCAACGATCTCCAACACTATGGTCAATGGCATCTGGAAACATCCTTGGCTTGCCACATGCTCCGCTCCCGGCGAGCTTACTAACATAGGTGTCCTAAGAACTTTGGTGGGCAACTTATACTTATTCACGAATCCCCTTGATATGTATGAATGCGGTGCACCAGTATCAAAAAGAATGATTTCAGTAAATGACTTAACCAAAAACTTACCTATTACTGCACCCGGCTGTGCTTCAACCTCCTCCACGCTAACGTGGTTCACCTGTCCCCTGTTGAAAGGGTTGGGCTTCTTTCCAGAGCTTCCATTGCCATTTCCGTTCTTTGCTTCAGAACACTCCGTGGCGTAATGTCCATTCTTCCCGCACTTGAAACAAGTAATGTGACTTAGATCCTTCTTGGCCGGCGTTGCTGGGTTGGAACGGTTCTGACCGTTGCTTCCTCCATTCCCATTCCCATTCTTGGGGCCACTATGGTTATGCGGAATCCCTCCATTGGAATTTTGGCCTCCATGGTTATGGTGAATGTGTCCTCCCGAGTTTGGGGTAAAACGGGGTCTCTGCTGAGCTCCAGAATTGTACTTCCCTTATCCATACTTCCTCTTGCGACTGTCTATCTGCTGCTGCTTCCCTTCAATCATAAGAGCTCTATCTACCAACTCCTGGTAGTTGTTGAAGGTTGCCACCATCAACTGCATGCTCAGCTCATCATTCAGTCCTTCCAGAAACTTCTCCTGCTTAGCAGCATCTGTAGCAACATCGTCCGGGGCATAACATGCTAACTTACAAAAATCATCCACATACTGGCCCACTGCGCGTCCTCCTTGGTGCAAGTTGCGAAACTCACGTTTCTTCATGGCCATAGCTCCTGCTGAAACATGGGCATTGCAGAAAGAATGCTGAAACCGGTCCCATGTAACAATGTCAATGGGGTAGGTGGCTGTGAAATTCTCCCACCATGATGCTGCGGGTCCATCAAGCTGGTGCGCGGCAAAACGCACTCTCTCCACATCTATGCATCCTGCAGTGGTCAGCTCCCTTCCAATCTTATGGATCCAATCATCTGCAACAATCGGCTCGGTGCTACTGGAGAACACCGGCGGATTCAGCCTTAGGAAACGGGCTAAGTGATCAACAGGTGGTGGTGGTGGTGGGTTGTTGTTGTTGCCTTGGTTCTGATTCTGGACTAGTAGCTGCATCAGGGTATTCTGCTGCTGGATCAACTGGGTGAGCTCCGGTGGGAAGGAAAATCCATTGTCACATCTCGGAGGCATCTGATAGGTTTAGAAAAGATGAGAGAACAGAATAGAATGAGACCTAAAGGGGAAAACACTACCCATATGCACATGAGACAAACACAATCAATATCACTTCAATCAATTCAAACAAGGGCATACAATCGGTCTAACTATCGTTACAAAA
Organism: Triticum dicoccoides; assembly: GCF_002162155.2. Lineage (NCBI taxonomy): Eukaryota > Viridiplantae > Streptophyta > Magnoliopsida > Poales > Poaceae > Triticum > Triticum dicoccoides. The sequence goes on along the minus strand of NC_041381.1, from coordinate 684,149,184 downwards.
GTGCTTGGACTATACTATATACATGGGGGAATACTACTACTGATAGGGTGGTCGACTAGAAAGTTTGATCAGTGGAAGACTCCATGATATCTGCTCCAACTTCATCAGCATAGTCATCATCACTATCGTCGGGGTCTGAGTCCGTATCGTTGATGATGATGTAGTCCTTGGATTCGTCGTCATCTCCTCCTGGCGCGGGGTCTCCCATGAACACTCCTAGCTTCCTTGTTAGGTCGTCATTCTTCTCCACTAGTATCGTCATTTCCTCCTCATATCCGTCGCGTGTAGACTTGAGTTCTTCCTCTAGCTCCGTAATCTTGGTCATTGCCTTCTTCAGGTCTATCATGCCTGTGCACATCTGGTTCTCCTGGCGACGAATGTGTTGGTTTAACTCCTGGATGAAAGCTGCAATGGACCATCCCTCCTGGTGCTGATCATCTCCCATTGCTCATCTCGGCGCCCACATATCTAGTAGATGGTGTCCTTAAGATCCTTGTGGTAAACTTCTCCAATGCCTCCCACGACGATGTGGGATGCCATGCTCTTTCCTAGACTCCCGGTTGGTGCATCGAAGGAAAACTCTATGGGTTCAATGACTGGCATGAACATCCTTCCCGGAACTTGAACTTGAATCATCCAATGCTCCTCTTCTAGTAAAGTGGTGATGTAGGTCCCGGTGAAGCTTGGTATTCTTATGTTCAGGTACCTAGTAACTTCCTTCAAGTGTCGTCCAAAAGGTGTATCTTCATCCGGTTGTGCAAACTTGTTCCTTGAGTCCGCCATCCTATAGAGTAGAAAAGGAAGAGGAGTCAGAAATGAGTAGAGAAGAGTGGCCTATGGTTTATCTTAGTGGTCGTGTCCTACAGTCAACGTGTGCTCTGATACCATCTTGTAGCGACCAGACCTCAAACAGTCCAATCTCTGTGCATCAGTGTCATCAATGGATCGGTAATGCTGACACACACAACACTCGAGGATTTATAACAGAGTTGCAATCACACACTTATTACAACGAATGTCTCAAAAGATAATTTATTACAATAATATGGCTTAAGGCCATCTAGATAAGATAACAGCGGAAGGCTTGGAAAATAAAGTGAGTCCATCAACTCCAACGACATAGCTGAGTGAACGACAATGACCTATGGCATCTTACTCATTGTCTGAAAAGTCTGCAACATGACATGTTGCAGCCCGAAATGGGTCAGCACATGGAATATGCTGGCAAAGTAACACATAGAGTAATGAACAGATAAATGCTATCACTACATGCATATATGGCAGGTGAAAGCTCTATGGTTATAGTTTTGCATAAAGCAAATTTTTCCCTACAACAAAGGAATAAATTTTATTTAACTATCATGGTGGTTGTTAACATTGAGAAGGTTCCTCCAATTCAATCCCAACTAAGCTTCATCAAATACCCAATCAAATTAAATTTAGAGTGATGAGATCAACATGATAATCCAAAGATCCAGATACTCAAGATGCCCATAACCGGGGACACGGCTAACCATGATTAGTTTGTACACTCTACAGAGGTTGCGCACTTTTCCCCACAAGACTCGATCTCCTCCGTTGGATTTCTCGCACTACATGATGTTTGAGAAACGGATGACCGAGACACAGTCTTTCAGAAACATTAACTCTTTACTCTGGATGGACAGTTACACCTACTTTCCCCTACATCTGCTAGCCCACCACTGAAAGAGGTCATGCAACATACTCAACTATGCTAGAGCCCATAATAGCTTGTGGCTGCACACAGAAGTTTCTAGCATGAATAATCTTATGATCCCTTTGAGCCTGGGTGGCGGACCGTAGAATGATCACACGGGTACTCCGGGATATTCTAGGACAACACTAGATTCTCCAAGTGCCCATAACCAATCCACCCATATGTGAATTTAAGTAGCCACCTTAAGTTAACCATTAATTAACAATACTCATAACTATCATGGATACACTCACCCAATCCACGTCTACGAGCATAGCATAGCAATCTTGAGCATAACGTAGAAGTAACTCCCAAAGGTTTGATAGTAAACAGGTAATAGGTTCTACCTCATCAACTACTTCCCAATACCCACATGTTATTCAGATCCTAATCATGCATGTTTGAGGGTTGAATCTAATGCATAAAAACTGGGTAATAAAGGGATATGATCAAAGTGTTGCTTGCCTTGCTGATGATCCGCAAAACCTGGAGACTCGTAGTAGCACGCTTCGCACTCTGGAAATTCTATCGCAAACAAACAATAGCATACATAAGCACTCAACTAAAAGCATAGGTAAAGCTCAAATAAGAATATCTAACCAGAAAGTTCAACTGAAGAACTCCGGTTTGCAAAGAGAATCAAATCAAACGGAGAAACGAAACTCAAACTATGAAAGAAACAAGATCCGATTACTAATCTGGACTAAAGTCAAATTTTGCAGTACCAAAATCTTGTTCAAGTTGGTTAAACAGAAAGAGGGCTTCGAAACAAAGATCTAGGCGCTTGAATCACCTGATTCTGATAAACGAGCGATAAGATAAACTAAAACGAAGATCAGGGCTAAAATCGCGATCGAAAATAATCGCGGAAAAACCCTGGAAAAAGAAAAAGTGACAAACAGGCTAACGAACGAACGTTTGCTATCTGCAGCTAACTAACGAACAGCGTTCGTTAAAACGAACATACGGACGAACGTTCGCTAACTAACTAAACTGAAAAAAAAACTGAAACTAAAAAAAACTCATCTAGGGTTTCTAAAAAAACCAATTGCTTTTATAAAAAACCTAAACGGCAATGGCGGCAGCGGCATATACCTCCGGCGAGGTCCGGCGGGTGCGGGACGGTGCGGGGTTGCGGCGGCGGGGCTCCGGCGTCGGCGACAGCTGGCGGCGGGGCTGGCGGTGTCGGGCGGCATGGCTGGTGGCGGAGAGGGGCGGCGACGACGGCTATATAAAGGGGGTCGGGGGAGGGGGGCTCCGACTTGGGCAAGGAGGCAGCGGCGAGGCGGCTCAGGGTCGAACTCCCCGAGTCCGGCCGGCGCACGACGAGGCGAGGCGGCGGCGCCAGGTGGGCCGACCTGCTCGGCTGGGTCTTCGGCCAAGTCGGGCGGGAACCTTTTTTTTTTAAATTATTCCGCTGAACTGAAAAAAAAACTCCTTATAAAATAAAATAAAATTCTAAAAATGCCAAAACAAAATTTCACCATCTAAATGGAATATTTAGAACAAAGTGAACATTTTCTTGGCCTAAAATGCAATTTTTGAAAATATGCATATTTTTCTAATTCAAATAAAATACCAATACATTTTCAAATAAAATAAAATTTGATTTTAATATTTTTCCTCCAACATTTCTTTTATTTTGGAGAAGTCATATTATCTCCTCTCATTTATTTTAGTATTGGAAATATTTCAGAGAAAAAAAATGATTAAAACCAAATGATCCTCTTTTCAAAATTTGAGAAAACTCAAATATGAAAATAACAAAATCCCAACTCTCTCCGTGGGTCCTTGAGTTGCTTGGAATTTCTAGGATCAACCAAAAATGAAAAAAAATATGATATGCAATGATGATCTATGTATAACATTCCAAATTGAAAATTTTGGATGTTACATAATAGTAGTAGATGTAGACAGGAGTCGGTCTACTTGTCACGGACGCGATGCCTATATACATGGTCATTGCCATGAATAACATCACAACCATATGTTTTTCTATCATTGCCCAAAAGTAATTTATTTACCCACTGTATGCTATCTGTTCGAGAAAGAAGCCTCTAGTGAAAACTATGGCCCCCGCATCTACATCATTTCATCTTGCTTAAGATGTTACTTTGTTTGTCATGAACTTAATACCATAGATGCATGCTGGATAGCAGTTGATTGGTGGAGTAATAGTAGTAGACAAGAGTCGATCTACTTGTCACGGACGTGATGCCTATATACATGATCATTGCCATGAATAACATCATAATTATGCGTTTTTCTATCAATTGTCCAACAGTAATTTATTTACCCATCGTATGCTATGTGTTCGAGAGAGAAGCTTCTAGTGAAAACTATGGACCCTGGGTCCACTTTAATCATATTACAAAAACCAAATTATCTCACTGCATTTTATTTCCTTTTATTTTATTTTACAATTTAATTATATTCATATGCAAGATTTAACCCTTGCAAATAACAAGGTCAAGTGGATTGATAATCCTCTTGCTCGCATTGGGTGCAAGTATTTGCTTTTGTGTGTGTAGGTGTTGTTCATGAGGCTTGGGGTGATTCTCCTATTGGTTCGATAAACCCTGTTTCCACCGAGGGAAATACTTATCTCTACCATGCTACTCCACCCTTCCTCTCCGGGAAAAATCCCAACGCAGCTCACAAGTAGCTGAAAGAATTTATAGTGTCGTTGCGAGGGAGACATCATCCAAACCTATCAAGTACCTTCACTCAAATTATCATCCACTTGCTCTACTTTTTATTTGCCTTTTTATTTAACTCATGTCAGTGAAAATCGGCAGACCTCGGGTAGGGGGGCTCGAGCTGTGAGATTGGATCCATGGGTAACCGGCGATAGAGGGCACGGTATTTACCCAAGTTCGGACCCTCTTGAGGAGGTAAAACCCTACGTCATGCTCTTGCTTATATTGTGGATGTATCAAAGTACAATGTTGATCTACCTCGAGATCGTAAGTTGTGGAATAAACCCTAGGGCTAATGGAGATGATAATCGATGTCCCTTTACGGGCTCAACCCTCTGGTTCATATAGGCACCGGGGGTATCTAGGGTTACATATGGTCGGTTGCCATCTAGGGATTACATGTCGAACTAGTAGATATCCTTGGAGTACATGGCAAGTCCTTGGTGAAGCCCGATATGCCTACGCCATAGGTTAGAGGACTCTGAAGTCCATCATTAACAGGCTATCAGTCTAGCCCAAGGACTAGACCGGCTAGGCAGGGACCCCTGATACGTCTCCGTCGTATCTACTTTTTCTAACACTTTTGCTCTTGTTTTGGACTCTAATTTGCATGATTTGAATGAAACTAACCCGGACCGACGCTGTTTTCAGCAGAACTACCATGGTGTTGTTTTACTGTAAAAATAAAAGCTCTCGGATTTGGATGAAACTTTTTGGAGAATTATTTCATAATAAAAGAAATACTGGAACCAAGAACCACCGGAGGGGAGCCCTGGCTGACCACAAGACACCAGGGCGCACCACCCCCTCGAGGCACGCCCTGGTGGGTTGTAGGGCCCTAGGGGCTCCGCAGACCCTATTTCCAACTCCATAAATACCTATTGTCAGAGAAAAAAATGAGGTAGGAAGTTTTATCGCGTTTTATTGCACGGAGCCATCGCCACCTCCTCTTCTTCATCGGGAGGCCAGATCTGGAGCCCGTTCGGGGTTCCGGAGAGGGGAATCTTCAGTCTTCATCATCACCAACCCTTCTTCATCACCAATTCCATGATGCTCCCCACTAGGATGGAGTAATTCCTTCGTAGGCTCGCTAGTCAGTGAGGAGTTGGATGAGATTCATTATGTAATCGAGTTAGTTTTGTTAGGGCTTGATCCCAGTATCCATTTGTTGGGGAACGTACTAATTCAAAAAAAAAATCCTACGATCACGCAAGATCTATCTAGGAGATGCATAGTAATGAGAGGGGAGAGTATGTACACGTACCCTCGTAGACCAAAAGCAGAAGCATTATGTTAATGCGGTTGATGTAGTCGAACGTCTTCACGATCCAACCGTTCCAAGTACCAAATGTACGGCACCTCCGTGTTCAACACACAGTCAGCTCGATGACGTCCCTCGTGCTCTTGATCCAGTTGAGGACGAGGAAGAGTTCCATCAGCACGACAGTGTGGCGACGGTGATGATGAAGTTACCGGTGCAGGGCTTTGCCTAAGAACTATGATGATATGACCGAGGTGTTAAACTGTGGAGGGGGGCACCGCACACGGCTAAGAGATTTTCTGTTGTGCTTTGGGGGTGTCCCCTGCCCCCGTATATAAAGGAGAGGAGGAGGTGGCCGGCGGCCTAGAGGGGGCGCTAAGGGGGAGTCCAACTAGGATTCCCAATCCTAGCTGGAGTCCCCTTCCTATTCCAAGAAGGGAGAAGGGGGAAAGAGGTGGAGGAGAAGGAGGAAAGGGGGACCGTGCCCCCCACCCCTATTACAATTCGGTTTGGGCTGGGGGGGTGCCTCCACCTGGACGCCGCCTCCTCTCTTCCACTAAAGCCCATGAGGGCCCATTAACCCCTTGGGGGTTCTGGTAACCTCCCGGTACTCCCGAAAATACCCGAATCACTCTGGAACCATTCTGTTGTCCGAATATAACCTTCCAATATATCAATCTTTATGTCTCGACCATTTCGAGACTCCTTGTCATGTCTGTGATCTCATCCGGGACTTCGAACAAACTTCGGTCACCAAATCACGTTAAGCGTGCGGACCCTACGGGTTCGAGAACTATGTAGACATGACCGAGACATATCTCTGATCAATAACCAATAGCAGAAACTAGATGCTCATATTGGTTCCTACATATTCTATGAAGATCTTTATTGGTTAAACCGCAGAACAACATACGTTGTTCCCTTTGTCATCGGTATGTTACTTGCCCGAGATTCGATCGTCAGTATCATCATACCTAGTTCACTCTCGTTACCGGCAAGTCTCTTTACTTGTTCCGTAATGCTTCATCCCGCAAGTAACTCATTAGTCACATTGCTTTCAAGGCTTATAGTGATGAGCATTACCGAGAGGGCCCAGAGATACCTCTCCGATACACGGAGTGACAAATCCTAATCTTGATCTATGCCAACCCAACAAACACCTTCGGAGACACCTGTAGAGCATCTTTATAATCACCCAGTTACGTTGTTACATTTGATAGCACACAAGGTGTTCCTCCGGTATTCGGGAGTTGCATAATCTCATAGTCTGAGGAACATGTATAAGTCATGAAGAAAGCAATAGCAATGAAACTGTAACAATCATAATGCTAAGCTGACGGATGGGTCTTGTCCATCACATCATTCTCCTAATGATGTGATCTCGTTCATCAAATGACAACACATGTCTATGGTTAGGAAACATACCATGTTTGATTAACGAGCTAGTCAAGTAGAGGCATACTAGGGACACTCTGTTTTGTCTATGTATCCACACATGTACTAAGTTTCTAGTTAATACAATTCTAGCATGAATAATAAACATTTATCATGATATAAGGAAATATAAATAACAACTATATTATTGCCTCTAGGGCATATTTCCTTTAGTCTGCCACTTGCACTAGAGTCAGTAATCTAGATTACAAAGTAATGATTCTAACACCCATGGAGTCTTGGTGCTGATCATGTTTTGCTCGTGGAAGAGGCTTAGTCAACGGGTCTGCAACATTCAGATCCGTATGTATTTTGCAAATCTCTATGTCTCCCTCCACGACTTGATGACTGATGGAATTGAAGCGTCTCTTGATGTGTTTGGTTCTCTTGTGAAATATGGATTCCTTCACCAAGGCAATTGCTCCAATATTGTCACAAAAGATTTTCATTGGACCCGTTGCACTAGGCATTACACCTAGATCGGATATGAACTCCTTCACCCAGACTCCTTCATTTGCTGCTTCCGAAGCAGCTATGTACTCCGCTCCACACGTAGATCACACCACGACGCTCGGCTTGGAACTGCACCAACTGATAGCTCCACCATTCAATATAAATATGTATCCGGATTGTGACTTAGAGTCATCCGGATCAGTGTCAAATCTTGCATCGACATAACCATTTACGACAAGCTCTTTATCACCTCCATAAAGGAGAAACATATCCTTAGTCCTTTTCACGTATTTCAGGATGTTCTTGACCGCTGTCCAGTGATCCACTCCTGGATTACTTTGGTATCTCCCTACTATACTTATAGCAAGGCACACATCAGGTCTGGTACACAACATTGCATACATGATAGAACCTATGGCTGAAGCATAGGGAATGACTTTCATTTTCTCTCTATCTTCTGCAGTGGTCGGACATTGAGTCTGACTCAACTTCGCACCTTGTTGTTGGGGAATGTAGTAATTTCAAAAAATTTCCTATGCACACGCAAGATCATGGTGATGCATAGCAACGAGAGGGGAGAGTAATGTCTACGTACCCTCGTAGACCGTAAGCGGAAGCATTATGACAACGCGGTTGATGTAGTCGTACGTCTTCACGATCCGACCGATCCAAGTACCGAACGTACGACACCTCGGAGTTCAGCACACGTTCAGCTCGATGACGATCCCTGGACTCCGATCCAGCAAAGTGTCGGGGATGAGTTCCGTCAGCACGACGGCGTGGTGATGATGATGATGTTCTACCGGTGCAGGGCTTCGCCTAAACTCCGCGACGATATGGCCGAGGTGGAATATGGTGGAGGGGGGCACCGCACACGGCTAAGGAACGATCACGTAGATCAACTTGTGTGTTCTAGGGTGCCCCCTTGCCCCCGTATATAAAGGAGGGAGGGGGAGGTGCGGTCGGCCCCCAAGGGGTGCGCCTGGAGGATTCCTACTCCCACCGGGAGTAGGACTCCCCCCTCTTGCCTTGGTGGAGAAGGAAAGGGGGGAGGGGAAAGAGGAAAGGGGGGGGGGGGCGCCGCCCCCCTCCTTGTCCTATTCGGACTAGGGGGGAGGGGGCGCGCGGCTTGCCCTGGCCGGCCCTCCTCTTCTCCCTCATGGCCCATGTAGGCCCAATAACCCCCGGGGGGTTCCGGTAACCCCCCGGTACTCCGAAATCCCGGTTTCTCCCGGAACAATTCCGATATCCAAATATAGGCATACAATATATCAATCTTTATGTCTCAACCATTTCGAGACTCCTCGTCATGTCCTGGATCACATCCGGGACTCTGAACAACCTTTGGTACATCAAAATATATAAACTCATAATAAAACCGTCATCGTAACGTTAAGCGTGCGGACCCTACGAGTTCGAGAACTATGTAGACATGACCTAGAACTATTCTCGGTCAATAACCAATAGCGGAACCTGGATGCTCATATTGGCTCCTACATATTCTACGAAGATCTTTATTGGTCAAACCGCATAACAACATACGTTGTTCCCTTTGTCATCGGCATGTTACTTTCCCGAGATTCAATCGTCGGTATCTAATACCTAGTTCAATCTCGTTACCGGCAAGTCTCTTTACTCGTTACGTAATGCATCATTCCGTAACTAACTCATTAGCTACATTGCTTGCAAGGCTTATAGTGATGTGCATTACCGAGAGGGCCCAGAGATACCTCTCCAACAATCGGAGTGACAAATCCTAATCTCGAAATACGCCAACCCAACATGTACCTTTGGAGACACCTGTAGAGCTCCTTTATAATCACCCAGTTACGTTGTGACGTTTGGTAGCACACAAAGTGTTCCTCCGGTAAACGGGAGTTGCATAATCTCATAGTCATAGGAACATGTATAAGTCATGAAGAAAGCAATAGCAACATACTAAACGATCAAGTGCTAAGCTAACGGAATGGGTCAAGTCAATCACATCATTCTTCTAATGATGTGATCCCGTTAATCAAATGACAACTCATGTCTATGGTTAGGAAACTTAACCATCTTTGATTAACGAGCTAGTCAAGTAGAAGCATACTAGTGACACTATGTTTGTCTATGTATTCACACATGTATTATGTTTCCGGTTAATACAATTCTAGCATGAATAATAAACATTTATCATGATATAAGGAAATAAATAATAACTTTATTATTGCCTCTAGGGCATATTTCCTTCACTTGTAACACAAGAAAGAACCCTTTCTTGAATGATCCATTTTGAACTTCTTCAAAACTTTATCAAGGTATGTGCTTGGTGAAAGTCCAATTAAGTGTCTTGATCTATCTTTATAGATCTTGATGCCAAATATGTAAGCAGCTTCACCATGGTCTTTCATTGAAAAATTCTTATTCAAGTATAATTTTATGCTATCCAGAAATTATGTATCATTTCCAATCAATAATATGTCATCCACATATAATATTAGAAATGCTACAGAGCTCCCGCTCACTTTCTTGTAAATACAAGGTCTCCAAAAGTCTGTATAAAACCATATGCTTTGATCACATTATCAAAGCGTATATGCCAACTCCGAGAGGCTTGCACCAGTCCATATTTGGATGGCTGGAGCTTGCACACTTTGTTAGCACCTTTTGGATCAACAAAACCTTCTGGTTGCATCATATACAACTCTGCTTTAAGAATTCCATTAAGGAATGTAGTTTTGACATCCATTTGCCAAATTTCATAATCATAAAATGCGACAATTGGTAACATGATTCGGACAGACTTAAGCATCGCTACGGGTGAGAAGGTCTCATCGTAGTCAACTCCTTGAAGTTGTCGAAAACCTTTCGCAACAAGTCGAGCTTTGTAGATAGTAACATTACCGTCAGCATCAGTCTTCTTCTTGAAGATCCATTTATTTTCTATGGCTTGCCGATCATTGGGCAAGTCCTAAAGGAAATATGCCCTAGAGGTAATAATAAAGTTATTATTTATTTCCTTATTTCATGATAATTTTTTATTATTCATGCTAGAATTGTATTAACCGGAAACTTCGTACATGTGTGAATACATAGACAAAACATATTGTCCCTAGTATGCCTCTACTTGACTAGCTCGTTTATCAAAGATGGTTATGTTTCCTTACCATAGACATGAGTTGTCATTTGATGAATGGGATCACATCATTAGGAGAATGATATGATGGACATGACCCTTAGCTTAGCATTATGATCGTGACAATTTCATTGCTACTGCTTTCTTCATGACTTATACATGTTCCTCGGACTATGAGATTATGCAACTCCCAAATACCGGAAGAACACTTTGTGTGCTACCAAATGTCACAACATAAATGGGTGATTATAAAGGTGCTCTACAGGTGTCTTTGAAGGTGTTTGTTGGGTTGGCATAGATCGAGATTAGGATTTGTCACTCCGTATTTCGGAGAGGTATCTCTGGGCCCTCTCGATAATGCTCATCACTATAAGCCCTGCAAGCATTGTAACTAATGAGTTAGTTCTGAGATGAAGTATTACAGAATGAGTAAAGAGACTTTCCGGTAACGAGATTGAACTAGGTATGATGATACCGATGATCAAATCTCGGGCAAGTAACATACCGATGACAAAGGGAACAATGTATGTTGTTATGCGGTTTGACCGATAAAGATCTTCATAGAATATGTAGGAGACAATATGAGCATCCATGTTCCGCTATTGGTTATTGACCAAAGATGTGTCTCGGTCATGTCTACATAGTTCTCGAACCCATAGTGTCCGCATGCTTAACGTTTGATGACGATATGTATTATGAGTTATGTGATTTTGATGACCGAAGTTTGTTCGGAGTCCTGGATGAGACCATGGACGTGACGAGGAGTCTCGAAATGGTAGATACATAAAGATTGATATATTGGAAGACTATATTCGGACACCAGAATAGTTCCGAGGTGTATCAGGTATTTTCCAGAGTACCCGGGGGGTTACTGGAACCCCCCGGGGGTTATTGGGCCTCATGGGCCAAGTGGTGGAAGAGAGGAGGCAGGCCAAGGTGTGGCGCACGCCCCCTAGCCCAAACTGAATTAGACTAGGGGGGCCAGCCCCCTTTCCTTCTCTCCCCCTCCTTCCCCCTTCTCCTTGTTGGAATAGGAAAGGAGGGGCCAAATCCTACTTGGAGTAGGATTGCCCCCCCATGGCGCGCCTCCTCCCCTGGCCGACTTCCTCCTCCCTCCCTCCTTTATATACGTGGGAGGGGGGCACCCAATAGACACACAAGTTATTCTTTTAGCCATGTGCGGTGCCCCCCTCCACAGTTACACACCTCGATCATACCGTTGCGAAGCTTAGGCGAAGCCCTTTGCCGGTAGCATCATCATCATCGTCGCCACACCGTCGTGCTGATGGAACTCACCCTCGGCCTCAACTGGATCAAGAGTATGAGGGACATCATCGAGCTGAACATGGAGGTGCCGTATGTTCGGTGCTGGATCGGTTGAATCGCGAAGAAGTTCGACTACATCAACCGCATTACTAAACACTTCCGCTTTCGATCTAGAACATAGTCTCCCCTCTCGTTGCTATGCTTCTCCTAGATAGATCTTGCGTGATCGGAGGAATTTTTTTGAAATTACCGCGTTCTCCAACAGTGGCATTCAAGCCAGGTCTATGCATAGATGTTATATGCATGAGTAGAACACTAGTGAGTTGTGGGCGACAATAATCCTACTGCTTACCACCAGCGTCTTACTTTGATTCGGTGGTATTGTTGGATGAAGCGGCCCGGACCGACATTACATGACCGCATTCATGAGACTGGTTCTACCGACGTGCTTTTGCACATAGGTGGCTGGCGACTGTCAGTTTCTCCAACTTTAGTTGAATCGAGTTTGACTACGGTCGGTCCTTGCGAAGGTTAAAACAGCAAACTTGATGAAAAATCAATGTGGTTTTGATGCGTAGGTAAGAACAGTTCTTACTAGAATCTCGTAGCAGCCATGTAAAGGTTGCAACAACAAAGTAGAGGACGTCTAACTTGTTTTTGCAGGGCTTGCTGTGATGTGATATGGTCAAGGCATGATGCGATATAAATTGTTGTATGAGATGATCATGTTTTGTAACAAAGTTATCGACAACTGGCAGGAGCCATATGGTTGTCGCTTTATTGTATGCAATGGAATCACCATGTAATTGTTTTACTTTATCACTAAGCGGTAGCGATAGTCGTAGTAACAATAGTTGGCAAGACGACAATGATGCTACGATGGAGATCAAGGTGTCACGCTGGTGACGATGGAGATCATGACGATGCTTCGGTGATGGAGATCATGAGCACAAGATGATGATGGCCATATCATGTCACATATTTTGATTGCTTGTGATGTTTATCTTTTATGCATCTTATTTTGCTTAGTACGACGGTAGCATTATAAGATGATCCCTTTCTAAATTCCAAGGTACAAGTGTTCTCCCTGAGTATGCACCGTTGCTATAGTTCTTCATGCCGAGATACCACGTGATGATCGTGTGTGATAAGCTCTACATTCACATACAACGGGTTCAAGCCAGTTTTGCACACGCAGAATACTCGGGTTAAACTTGACGAGCCTAGCATATGCAGATATGGCCTCGGAACACGGAGACCAAAAGGCCGAATGTGAATCATATAGTAGATATGATCAACATAGCGATGTTCACCATTGAAAACTATTCCATCTCACGTGATGATCGGACATGGTTTAGTTGATTTGGATCACGTGATCATTTAAATGACTAGAGGGATGTCTATCTAAGTGGGAGTTCTTAAGTAATATGATTAATTGAACTTTAATTTATCATGAACTTAGTCCTGATAGTATTTCGCATATTATGTTGTAGATCAATAGCTCGCGTTGTAGCTACCCTGTGTTTTTGATATGTTCCTTGAGAAAACTAAGTTGAAAGATTATAGTAGCAATGATGCGGACTAGGTCCGTGATCTGAGGTTTATCCTCATTGCTGCACATAAGTATTATGTCCTTGATGCACCGCTAGGTGACAGACCTGTTGCAGGAGCTGATGCAGACGTTATGAACATTTGACAAGCTCAGTATGATGACTACTTGATAGTCTAGTGCACCATGCTTTACAGCTTAGAATTGGGACTTCAAAGACGTTTTGAACGTCATGGACCATATGAGATGTTCTAGGAGTTGAAGTTAATATTTCAAGAAAAGACCCGAGTTGAGAGATATGAAGTCTCCAACAAGTTCTATAGCTACAAGATGGAGGAGAATAGCTCACCAAGTGAGCATGTGCTCAGAATGTCTGAGTACTACAATTGCTTGAATCAAGTGGGAGTTAATCTTCCAGATAAGATAATAATTAACAAAGAGTTCTCTAGTCACCATCACCAAGTTACTGGAACTTCGTGATGAACTATAGTATGCAGGGATGATGAAAACGATTCTCGAGCTTTCCGTGATGCTGAAATCAACGAAGGTAGAAATCAAGAAAGAGCATCAAGTGTTGATGATTAACAAGCCACTAGTTTCAAGAAAAGGGCAAAGGGAAAGAAAGGGAACTTCAAGTAGAATGGCAAGCAAGTTGTCACTCCCGGGAAGAAGCCCAAGTCTGGACCTAAGCCTGAAACTGAGTGCTTCTACTGCAAAGGAAATGGTCACTAGAAGCGGAACTGCCCCAAATATTTGGCGGATAAGAAGGATGGCAAAGTGAACAAAGGTATATTTGATATAAAGATTATTGATGTGTACCTTACTAGTGTTCATAGTAACCCCTGGGTATTTGATACTTGTTCGGTTGCTAAGATTAGCAACTCGAATCAGGAGTTGCAGAATAAATAGAGACTAGTAGAGGATGAAGTGACGATGCATGTTGGAAGTGGTTCCAAGATTGATATGATCATCATCGCACACTCTCTATACTTTCGGGATTAGTGTTGAACCTAAATAAATGTTATTTGGTGTTTGCGTTGAGCATGAATATGATTAGATCATGTTTATGGCAATATGGTTATTCATTTAAGATAGAGAATAATTGTTATTCTATTTACATGAATAAAACCTTCTATGGTCATACACCCAGTGTTGATAGTTTATTGAATCTCGATCGTGGTTATACACATTTTCATAATATTGATGCCAAAAGATGCAAAGTTGATAATGATAATGCAACTTATTTGTGGCACTGCCGTTTGGGTCATATCAGTGTAAAGCGCATGAAGAAACTCCATCAAAATGGACTTTCAGAATCACTTGATTATGAATCATTTGATACTTGCGAACCGTGCCTTATGGGAAAGATGACTAAAACTCCGTTCTCTGGAACAATGGAACGAGCTACTGACTTATTGGAAATAATACATACCGATGTATGAGGTCCAATGAGTATTGAGGCTCGTGGCGGGTATCATTATTTTCTAACCTTCACAGATGATTTAAGCAGATATGGGTATATCTACTTAATGAAACACAAGTCTGAAACATTTGAAAAGTTCAAATAATTTCAGAGTGAAGTGGAGAATCATCGTAACAAGAAAATAAAGTTTCTATGATCTGATCATGGAGGAGAATATTTGAGTTACGAGTTTGGCCTTCATTTTAAACAATGTGGAATAGTTTCACAGCTCACACCACCTGGAACACCATAGCATAATGGTGTGTCCGAACGTCGTAATCGCACTTTTTTGGATATGATGCGATCTATGATGTCTCTTACCGATTTACCACTATCGTTTTGGGGTTATGTATTAGAGACAATTGCATTCATGTTAAATAGGGCACCATTGAAATCCGTTGAGACGATGCCATATGAACTATGGTTTGGCAAGAAACCAAAGTTGTCATTTCTTAAAGTTTGGGGCTGATACGTCTCCAACGTATCTATAATTTTTGACTGTTCCATGCTATTATATTACCCGTTTTGGATGTTTATGGGCTTTACTTTACACTTTTATATGATTTTTGGGACTAACCTACTAACCGGGGCCCAGCTCGAATTGCTGTTTTTTTGCCTATTTCAGTGTTTTGAAGGAAATGAATATCAAACAGAGTCCAAACAGAATGAGACCTTCGGGAACGATCTTTTTGGAACAAACGTGATCCAGGGGACTTGGAGTGCAAGTTAAGAAACAAGCGAGGCGGCCACGAGGGTGCCCGGCGCGCCCCCACCCTCGAGGGCCCCTCAATCGTCCACTCACGTACTTCTTCCTCCTATATATATATACACCCACACCCTGAAACCATCAGGAGCGACCACGAAAAACTATTTCCACCATCGTAACCTTCTGTATCTGCGAGATCCCATCTTGGAGCCGTCGCTGGTGCTCCGCTGGAGGGGGAATCCACCACGGAGGGCCTCTACATCAACTCCAAGGCCTCTCCGATGAGTTGTGAGTAGTTTACCACAGACCTTCGGGTCCATAGTTATTAGCTAGATGGCTTCTTCTCTCTCTTTGATTCTCAATACAAAGTTCTCCTTCCTCTTCTTGGAGATCTATTCGATGTAACTCTTTTTGCGGTGTGTTTGTCGAGATCCGATGAATTGTGGGTTTATGATCAAGTTTATCTATGAGAAATATTTGAATCTCCTCTGAATTATTTTATGTGTGATTAAGTTATCTTTGCAAGTCTCTTCGAATTATCAGTTTGGTTTGGCCTACTAGATTGATCTTTCTTGCAATGGGAGAAGTGCTTAGATTTGGGTTCAATCTTGCGGTGTCCTTTCCCAGTGACAGCAGGGGAAGCAAGGCATGCATTGTATTGTTGCCATCGAGGATAAAAAGATGGGGTTTATATCATATTGCATGAGTTTATCCCTCTACATCATGTCATCTTTCTTAATGCGTTACTCTGTTCTTCATGAACTTAATACTCTAGATGCATGCTGGATAGCGGTCGATGTGCGGCAGGAGTCGGTCTACTTGTCACGGACGTGATGCCTATATACATGATCATGCCGAGATAATCTCATAATTATTCGCTTTTCTATCAATTGCTCGACAGTAATTTGTTCACCCACCGTAATAATTATGCTATCTTGAGAGAAGCCACTAGTGAAACCTATGGCCCCCGTGTCTATCTCTTATCATATAAGCTTTCAATCTAATTTTATTTGCATCTTTACTTTTCCAATCTATATCATAAAATACCAAAAATATATTTATCTTATCATATTATCTCCACCAGATCTCACTTTCGCAAGTGGCCTTGAAGGGATTGACAACCCCTTTATTGCGTTGGTTGCGAGTTCTTGTTTGTTTGTGTAGGTGCGCGGGACAGGTGAGGAGCCTCCTACTGGATTGATACCTTGGTTCTAAAAAACTGAGGGAAATACTTACGCTACTGTGCTGCATCACCCTTTCCTCTTCAAGGAAAACCAACACAAGCTCAAGACGTAGCAAGAAGGATTTCTGGCGCCGTTGCTGGGGAGGTCTTCACTCAAGTCAAGACATACCAAGTACCCATCACAAACTCATCTCCCTCGCATTACATTATTTGCCATTTGCCTCTCGTTTTCCTCTCCCTCACTTCACCCTTGCCGTTCTATTCGCCCTCTCTTTCCTAATCTCCTCTCTCTTTATCTTGCCTTTTTGTTCGCTTGTGTGTTGGATTGCTTGTCGCGATGGCGCAAGATAATACCAAATTGTGTGATTTTTCCAATACTAATAATAATGATTTCCTTAGTACTCCGATTGCTCCTATTAATGATGTTGAGTCTTGTGAAATCAATGCTGCTTTGCTAAATCTTGTTATGAAAGATCAATTCTCTGGCCTTCCTAGTGAAGATGTCGTTACCCATCTAAACAACTTTGTTGATTTGTGTGAGATGCAAAAGAAGAAAGATACGGATAATGATATTGTTAAATTGAAGTTATTTCCGTTTTCACTTAGAGATCATGCTAAAACTTGGTTTTCATCTTTGCCTAAAAATAGTATTGATTCATGGAATAAGTGCAAAGATGCTTTTATCTCTAAGTATTTTCCTCCCGCTAAGATCATCTCTCTTAGGAACGATATTATGAATTTTAAACAACTTGATCATGAGAATGTTGCCAAATCTTGGGAAAGAATGAAATTGATGATTCGCAATTTCCCTACTCATGGTTTGAATTTATGGATGATCAAATAAATTTTTTATGCCGGATTGAATTTTGCTTCTAGAAATCTTTTAGATTCGGCCGCGGGAGGCACTTTTATGGAAATCATCTTAGGGGAAGCTACTAAACTCCTTGATAATATTATGGCTAATTATTCTCAATGGCACACCGAAAGATCTACTAGTAAAAAAGTGCATGCTATAGAAGAAATTAATGTTTTGAGTGGAAAGATGGATGAACTTATGAAATTATTTGCTACTAAGTGTGCTTCTATTGATCCCAATGATATGCCTTTGTCTACTTTGATTGAGAATAATAATGAATCTATGGATGTGAACTTTGTTGGTAGGAATACTTTTGGTAACAATGCTTATAGAGGAAACTTTAATTCTAGACCGTTCCCTAGTAATTCCTCTAATAATTATGGAAATTCCTACAATATTTATTCTTATGGTAATTTTAATAAGACACCCTCTGATTTTGAAAATAGTGTGAAAGAATTTATGGTCTCTCAAAAGAATTTTAATACCCTAATGGAAGAAAAATTCCTTAAAGTTGATGATTTGGCTAGGAACATTGATAGACTTTCGCTTGATGTTGATTCTTTGAAACTTAGATCTACTCCTCTTAAGCATGATATCAATTAGTCTCTCAAAGCTATGAGAATTTCCATTGATGAGTGCAAAGAAAGAACCGCTAGATTGCGTGCCAAGAAAGATTGCTTTGTGAAAGCTTGTTCTTCTAGTTTCCATGAAAATAATGATGAAGATCTAAAAGTTATTGATGTGTCCCCCCTATTAAATCTTTGTTTTGCAATATGAATCTTAATAATGATGGGACTGGAGATGAGTCAACTTTAGTTAAAAGGCATCCCAATGATTCAGATTTTTTAGATCTTGATGCTAAATTTGGTAAAAGTGGGATTGGAGAGGTCAAGACTTTAAATAGCATTGAACCCACTATCTTGGATTTCAAGGAATTTAATTATGATAATTGTTCTTTAATAGATTGTATTTCCTTGTTGAAATCCGTGTTGAATTCTCCTCATGCTTATAGTCAAAATAAAGCCTTTACCAAACATATTGTTGATGCCTTGATGCAATCTTGTGATGAAAAACTTAATTTGGAAGTTTCAATACCTAGAAAACTTAATGATGAGTGGGAACCTACTATAAAGATTAAAATTAAAGATTATGAGTGTTATGCTTTGTGTGATTTGGGTTCTAGGGTTTCCACAATTCCGAAAACTTTATGTGATATTCTAGGTTTCCATGAATTTGATGATTGCTCTTTAAATTTGCACCTTGCGTATTCCACCATTAACAAGCCTATGGGAAGGATCAATTATGTTCTTATTGTTGCAAATAGAAACTATGTGCCCGTAGATTTTATCGTTCTTGACATTGATTGCAATCTTTCATGTCCTATTATTCTTGGTAGACCTTTCCTTAGAACGATTGGTGCTATTATTGATATGAAGGAAGGGAATATTAGATTCCAATTTCCATTAAGGAAAGGCATGGAGCACTTTCCAAGAAAGAAAGTCAAATTACCTTATGTATCTATCATGCGAGCTACTTATGAATCAAATGCCAAAGATGGCAATACTTAGATCTATTCTCGCTTTTATGCCTAGCTAGGGGCGTTAAACGATAGCGCTTGTTGGGAGGCAACCCAATTTTATTTTAGTTTCTTTGTTTTTGCTTCTATTTAGTAATAAATCTTGCATCTACTTTCTGTTTAGATGTGTTTTCTTGTTTTAATTAGTGTTTGTGCCAAGTAGAACCTATAGGATAACCTTGGGTAAGAGTTAATTTGATTCTGCTGAAAAACAGAAACTTTGCATGCACAGAAAAAATTTCAATAAATCACAAAAACGTGCTTTTGCGTTAATTCTTTTTGATGTAGATCAATAGACAAATTTCCCAGGATGTCCTATTTTGGTCAGATTTTTAAGGTTCTAGAAGTATTCGAAAGTTATAGATTGCTACAGATTATTCTGTTTTTGACAGATTCTGTTTTTTGTGCGTTGTTTGCTTATTTTGATGCATCTATGGCTAGTATGTAGGGGTATGAACCATATAGAAGTTGGAATACAGTAGGTTTAACACCAAAATAAATAAAGAATGAGTTCATCACTACAAAAAAAACACTTCCGTGATGATATGTGTTTGTCACAGTAGGTCGCGTTTTCTGTCATGCATGTACATGCATGACGATTTTATGACAGAATGAAGATAGTCATACATGTGCTGTCGTAGAAGTGTTCCATGACATTATCAAAATTATCATCATGGAAGTGTCCACTTCCATGACGATAAATCGCGCATCACAGAAGTGCTTTTGTCAAGGGTGACCGACACGTGGCATCCACCGTAAGGGAACGCCGTTAAGCTATCAGGTCAGGTTTTTGATCCGATAACCCGTTAACAGCCCGGACCAATGGGGATTTTCCACGTGTAAAATCATCATTGGCTGGAGGAAACACGTGTCAGCTCATCGTTGGGACAAATGTCATCCACTCATTGGACAGAAGGCGCCTATGATACATCGACACGTGGCACGGCCCAACAGAGGCCCATTCCTGTGAAAAGGCCGGCCCGTTTGACTTGGTCTGGCGGGCCGACCCATGGAAAGCCTGTTAACGGCCTGTTCCCATATAGCCCATTTACATCCCGCTAAACCAAGGCCCGTTACGCCCTATCCAAATTAGGCCCAGTAGCGTCATCTGGGCCATCTAATATGATTCCAGCCTGTTTTCACTTCTGGCCCATGTATGACCCATGACGTCTTTCAGCCCATATGAGGCCCTTTGTAACTCTTGGCCCATTAACGGCCCGTGGTGAAACTGGCCCATAATGAACAGTATATCACTTTATACCCATTAACGGCCCGTGGTGAAACTGGCCCATAATGAACAGTGTATCACTTTATACCCATTAACAACCGATTATTCCATTGGGCCGTTTCCAGCCCATGTTATCTTTCGGCCTTCTCAGGGCCCTTTTATTCTTGGGCTCATTTCTAGTATTCGGTTACTTACGGCCCCCTACTGTCATTTTTTGCTTGTGGGCCAAATTCAGCCCGTTGTTACAGTCGGCCCGTTTGTGGTCCGTTAATACGTTGGGCCATTTTCATAGCGTCATCTAATACGGCCTATTAACGATGGACCGTTATGGTCGGCCCATGAACGGACGATTCCAACTCTAGCCCGTTTACGGCCATAATGCGGTCTGTTATTTGCCCATGTTTGGCCGATTGATCGTCCGGCCCATATAAGGCCCATTGATGATACAACCCGTAGAAGGCCCATTGTGGCTACGGCCCGTAGAAGGCCCATTGTTTCTACGGCCCGTAGAAGGCCCATTGTTTCTACGGCCGGTAGGAGGTTATTACGGAAGTGCCACTACAGTAAATATGTAGCCCATGGTTATTGTGGCCTAGTTTTAAAAAATAGGTTATTGCGGCCACTAGCAAACTGCGGAAAAAGAACTGCACTGACTACAAGCAAACAAATAAACAAGACAACAAGGAAATAAATAAGCAAGCAACTTATGCTAGGCTATCACGGCTATTACACATGTTACATCCGCTCGGCATCAAAGTTCGCCACCAGGGCAAATATAGGGAGAAAAGCAGCATATAGACGCCACAGCAAAACAAGTCCAGAACTGAAACCACTTCAGAAGAGCTCAAGAAACAATATCCTGGGAACCCATAATGCTTGCAAGATGCTTAGCTAGCTTATTAACTTTCTCTTGTTTGGCGTTTAAATCCTCCAGCGCTTACTGTTGCACAAGAAAGTACGCATCTGAATTCTGCAGGGACTTCCTCAGTCCTTCGGCTTCTTGCCGCAGCACAGCTGACTGATGCCTTTCATCTTGTAGCTGATACTAAATAAGCCGAAGTGATTCAGGTAGCGAGTTCGAAGAGCTTGTGCCAGCGGTACTGGCCAGTAACTCGAACACGACATCAATGCAGGACTGTGGGGTTTTCTCACTGTCTACAAGATCGTTTTTATCACCTTTCTTGGAGACCAACAAGGTTGTCTGACTATCTTGAACCTTATTTGCATTACTTTCTCTACCTTTGCATAGTGGGGTGCTCTTCTCCAATATTCTATTTGCATACTACAAGAGAAACAAGTTGACACACCACAGGTTTAGCTTGTAGTATACGAAACTCATTTCGGTAAACCGGTTCAGTAGTAAGGTGGATAGGATAACAACATGAAACAAACATATATCTATGTACTATGGTCACTGTATTGTCCATATCATTCTAGTTTATGTTGCCTAATCAAGATAGAGACACAGTTCAACTCATATATTTTAAAGACACAACAACATAGACATAATATAAGTGCGAGAAACTACACAACACTGGCAGCACTTGTAATGTGCATCACATGAGAACATAACTGTTTATACAACTTAAACTGAAATCAACATAGAGCAAGAAGTTAGAACAACAATCCAGTTAAAGAAATAGGTTTAAAACATACCTGTTGCGCCATTGGAGTTTCAATTGGATCCTTCAAATTCAAAAGTAGTTGGTATGAGTAAATACAGTGATGCAACAACAAAAGAGTATGGACCATAGCTACGGAATCTGACCTGAGAACAGTTGCTCTTCTGCTTTAAACATGGAATTTGGGTTAGCTGTGGTGGTCTTTGTGCTTTGGGCACTGTAGTAGCTTTACAAACTGCTCGTGTGGGGGTACTCTGTGGTGGACATGGTGCTTTGTCAACTAGAAGTGGGTTACTATCCGTTGGGGTTGCGGTTAGATGGGTTGTAGCTGGTTCTCTGCCCAACGGTGTAAGTGTGCAATCTGGAAGAGTCTTGATTACATATGGTGGGGCTAGTTTGTGGGCCAGTACAACCATGGTTCTATCTGCATCGACGGGTAGCACTGTCTTTTGTGAAGAACGGGTTTTTGCTCCCTTAGATACTGCCATCACCCCCTCCAATTCAAATGGCTGATAAACAAGAAAAGAAATTGAACGTATAGACATTGTATGATAGACATATGTGTTAATTCACATATATGTTGTCTAACCAAACAGGACAACATGACACAATTTCACATATATGATGCCTAACTAAACATGATAGCATGACACAGTTTCAGATATATGATGGATAACTTAACAGGATATAATGGCATAATTGAACATATGATGAGTACCTAAACAGGATGACATGACAAAACTATATGATATCTTTCTAAAACAGGCTGGGATGAAATAATTCACATACATGTTGTCTAAGTATACATGATGGCATGATATAATTGACATAATTGATTCACATACTAAGCAGCTGGCACTCGCATGTATGATCTCTAAACTAAGCAGATGGAATTCAATATTGTGCATATGATGTCTAAACTAATTAATGCAAGACACCATATGCATCATATGAGAAATATAAAACATTGCAACTTAGAGCATACACCTTAGGTGGGATATAGGACTGGTCATCTGTCTCTGAATCCTCCTCTGAGGAGCTCCCTGCAACCATCGAGATATATGCTTCAACAGGTACCATTGCCTGCTCTGAAGACCTTGTTTTCACTCCAGATTTTTCCATAACCGGCTCAAATGGCTGATACACATGAAGAGTAGTTCAATATACACAGATTGTCGACAAATGGAATACGTAATGAAAAAAAGATGGCATGAGATAATTCACATATATGATGCCTAGCTACATGGCGGTGCATAATTCAAATATATGATAACTGACTGAAAAACATGGCATTTCATAATTCACATATCTGATATAGAAAGCAAACAGGAGGCATTCACACAAAGCATGTCTAATCTAAGCAGATGGCATGGCAATGCAAGACACCATATGCATGATATCAGCAATATAACCCAGCCAATTTAGAGCATGCACCTCGGGGGGGGGGGGATACGACTGGTCATCTATCTCTGAATCCTCCTTTGAGGAGCTATCTGTAACCAGCAAGAAATCTGCATCGACAGGTAGTACTGACTGCTCAGAAGACCTTGTTTTCACTCAAGATTTTCCCATGACCGACTCAAATGGCTGATGCACAGGAAGAGTAGATGAATGTATAAACACTGTTGACAAATGGAATACATCATGGAAAAAAATATGGCATGATACAATTCACATATACGATGACTGGCTAAACAGGATGGCATTGCATGATTCACGTATATGATGCCTGGCTAAATAAGATGGCATTGCATAATTCCCATATACTCCCTCCGTTCCTAAATATTTGTCTTTTTAGAGATTTCAAATGGACTAGCACATATGGATGTATATAGACATATTTTAGAGTGTAGATTCACTCATTTTGTTCCGTATGTAGTCACTTGTTGAAATCTCTAAAAAGACAAATATTTAGGAATGGTGGGAGTATGATATAGAAACCAAACAGGTGGCATTCACACAAAGCAAATCTAAACTAAGTCGATGACATATAGGATGTATAATGTAAGCAATGCAAGGCGCCATATGCATGATATGACTAACATCAGCATGCCAGGTTAGAGCAAACACCTCAGGTGGTAAACAGGCATGGTCGGCTCCTTCTGAATCCCCATCTGAATAGTTATCTTCCTCTGGAATACAATATGGAAATGCAGGAGGAGGGGGGGGGCACTTCGCCCACCATGGAGCGGCGTCTGCATGACATTATATACCCACAAAACGTTCTTCTCTTTTTCTCTACATGTTCAGTACGATTGTGTACAATATCTGACATGCATAATAAAAAAATAGTTAGATTTTGTAAGGCCTAAGGGGTGCATGCAAAAATCAAGACTGATGGTAGCAAACGAGTGGATGGATCCAAAACTAATGATAGCAGGTAGATTATAGCTTCAGTTTAAAAAGATAGACAATGGATCATCTATTGTTTGTTGCCCACCCAACATGAACCACATAGAAGACCCCAGATGAACCAGATAGTAGACAGATACTATTCGTTGCTGGCTCAATATGAGACCCATGGGCATTTCAAAACTCAAGTTTGAACGATAAAGTAGCAGGTAATAATAACGATGTATAACGTAAGCAAACACGAAAGACTGCGACCTCTCTTTCGGAACTGTGTAGTCCTCAGGTCCATCTTCTCAGTCGATGATGGTAATGCAGTTGGCGTGGCTGCCGGCAACGGGGAAGATGATCTGAGGCGGCGAAAGAAAGTCTGTAGGGGGATCTCTGCTGCTGTGAACGCTTCTGTCGATGGTGCACCTCAGGTGGGGTGGATGACGGCATGGCAGGAGCAGGACATGACACAGAGAGTTTTCTTTGATGCCTATCTGAAAATGAAGTAAATCTGTAAGGTAGAATTGGAGGATTCTATAAACGTAGGGACAGGAAAACACATGAATAGAATAGGAATGCACGTGCAAAACAGAGCATTTGGAAACATAGGATTTCAGTCAACCTGGGTGTTTGGTTCACATGAATTGGAAGAGCACAGGAATGGAGAAACATGGTCAAATTAAAGTCAAACCACGTGAAAATGAAAAAAATAAGAATCTTCTTATGCCAGTAATGCAATTAGTTCTGTTCTTCATGCATATTAATTTGAAAAGGACGTCCAAGTGAATAAAATTCCTACGTTTTTTCTTCAAAAGAGACCCAAAGGAAAAAAATCCTAGAGTTTTGCTTTGCACCACTCCTAACAGATTTGCACGAATAGTAGTTCCATAGCAAAGTATCCCTGAGGGATCGACATGAATGCAGAGTAATAAAGTGATGCGGCGAGTGTACAACCTCTTTGGCATAGCCTTGTGGACCTCAACATCATTGGGTTGGACGTGGAGGACGGTGATGCTGGTGTGACTGTCGGAGGCGGGGAAGAAGATCCGAGGCCTCTGGAAATGGCACCGAGGGTACTACTCCGCTGTGATGGACGGTTCCGTCGTTGGAGCAGCTCCGATGAGGTGTACGGCGACGAGGCTGAAGCAGGACAAGACAGATAACGTTAATCTGAAGTGGGACCCTAATATCATCTGCAATAGATGATGTAAAATACATCACCAAAAAGTGCTAGATGTAAAACGCATCAGCCGCGCCATGACCGCTCCGACAGATGCTGTAAGTACTATTCACTCTGAACTTAACTGAAGAAAATGAACTTTACAGTCGAAACTGATTGAACTAGTAGCAGAGCATTGCAATAGATGTTTAGGGCGTTCGAGACTAGTAGCCGAGAAGCAGTGATCTAAATCAGCAGTCGCTCAAGCAGGGAACGCACTAGCAGAGAGCAAGTCATGCAGTAGCATAGTGAGCGAGTGCTAAAGCAGCAACTCCTGTTGCTGCCGGAGGTAATGCAGCAGCAGCAGCAGCGCAAGCGAGAGCAAGAGCAGAGCAGCAACATGAATGAAAGCAAGAGTAGTGCAGCAGCGCGACCGACAGCAAGAACAGAGCCGCAACGCGAGCGAGAGCTGGAGCAGCTGCAGCTAGTGCCGTTGTGGAAGTCGCCGCTGAGGAAGCAATGACATGGGGGAGAGACACCGTGGATGATGTGGCTGGCAACGGCGCCGTCGATGGAGACCCGCCATGTCTGCTCGGTATCGAGCACCGGCAACTCCATGAGATCGAATAAAAGATAAAATGCAGCGGTGAGTGTAGAACCTCCTTGGTGGCGCCGAGTTGGCCTCGGCTTCATCGGAGGAATTGGTGAGGGTGCTGCGGTTCCGGTGGGGCAGGTCAAGACGACGCTGTGGGGATTGAGGTGGCGCGATAGACGAGGCGAACATCGGGGCAGCTCCTTGGAGGTGGAGGACGGGACGGCTGATCCGGCATGACGACGAGATCAACGATGGATCCTCATTCGGTGCGGTGGATGAGGGACGTCGAGCTGTTGCGGTGGACGACGTAGTCGGGGAAGAGTCTCTGGCTGGGCGGCGGTCAGGAGGCCGACGGAGGAGCATGGGGTTTCATGTGTT
>NC_041381.1:684027046-684122388 GCF_002162155.2 Triticum dicoccoides | reverse complement strand
AGGGACGCGCTTGTCCGAAATGTAAGCTAAGTTACCAGCGTACCCCCACCGGTTTTGACACCATGACATGGAGCTTCATTTCCGGCTGAGGGGTAGAAAGGGGATTTCGCATGTCTGGGCTGCGGGACCGATTTCGGATGAGGAGGGAGTTTTCGTGCGCGTCGAAATTTCGGGATAACAAGGCGCAGCGCGGGTTGAAGAGGCAGGAGTTTCAAAGCAGGTGAGACAAAAGATACTCGAGCTTGAAAATTTCGGGATAACAAGGTGCGGATTCCTTGTTCGGCAGAACAAACTTAACGTGTAAAAAAACAATTCATACAAGACACAAGAGAGTCATGTCCCCTTTTACTATATTGCTATAGATGCCATTGAAAAAATACAAGAAAAATGTAAAAAAAATCGGGAGAACAAGATTACCCTGCATAGTACCAAATCGATTCGCACTTCCCTCAACAACAAGAAAAAACAAATCAATTCCCACCAAAAGAAAGAGTAATGTCCCTTTTTATATGATTACAAATGCCAGGATCTCGAATTTCAATTTTTTTATCCACGTTATGTTGAATTCGAATATATCGTTAGGTGACCTTGCGGTTTATAATTGATGTAGTCGTATATTTTGATCTTCCATCATATATGAACCTTTTACTCCACCATGTGAACATATATATTGTCATCTACCATATGGACTAAATTTGAATCAATTTTCCTGATTTGAATATGATTGTTGTCAAGTTATACAATAATTTAAATATATCTTGATAACAAAAAACATGCATATAGCAGTAATCATATTTCACTATGAACTACATGTACCATACGCTCTCCAATTCAAATATTTGTATCCATTTTATATTGAATTCAAATCATAGTACATTATTGGTCTAGGTAGCGAGATGTTCGGGATAATCTAAACCCTGTTTTCATATGTATAATTTTTGGTTGAATTGGGAAAAGTTTTGGTATAAGCCTCTTGCAAAACCGGAGATTCTCTCAGCAAGCCTTGTGGTTCCGTGAGGGAATGTGTCACCTATGTGTGCGGAACGATATATGCTGCCTCCCTGTAAGTGCATCTAGTGCCCTTAGTGATTTTGGTGTATTGAGGACTTATAGGTTAAGAGACTGATGCATTTGTGAGTGTACACAGGTCTATAAGTCTACGAGGAGTTTGATATTTACAGAGAAAGTCGACCCCTAAAAATGAAGTTCTTCAACTGAAGACTTTGGATATCTAAAGACTTTCTGAAGACTTTTGAAGTGAAGAAATTGGTATGACCTTGAAGACTTGCCAATCATTCAAGGAACATGAAGCATGAAGACTCTGTATTTCATAGTTTCATTTTCTCTTTCTTGAGTCATAGGAAACACCGTACTGTTAAAGGGGGTCGAGGAAATAATAAGGAAAAATTTCCAAGTGATGCTCAACTCAAAATCCTACACCTACCAATCCCTTCGAGTGAAGCCATTGGAAATCTCACACAGTTAAGTCATATTCTTCAGTGACAGAGATGAAGTTCTTCTGGTCTCTGAGGAATTTGTTCTAACTGAGGAGTTAGGAATTTGCCAGTGTGGATTGCCTACACAGTGAGGATCATGATAGCCCTGAGGAATTTGAGAGTCAAATATTCCGACCGTTGCTGTGCCATGCGCCAGCTGTCCCAAAATATCTACCCTCCTAACGGTCATATCAAACAAGGGCATTTATGTCTTATCATGTCGGGCTGCTCCCTAGGCTATAAATAGCCGCCCCTTACAACCACTAGTTGGTTGGCTGCTCCGAGAGAAACTGACACTTGTCATTTGAGAGCATGCCATCCTCCGAGGACTTTGAGTGAAAATCATCAAGTGAGGAAAACCCAAACCCAAACCTTAAAACCCCAAAGTGATTGAGCATCTCTGAAGAGATTGATCCTGCGTGGATCCGATGCTTGTTACCATTGAAGAGTGTGCTTCTTCCAGATGGTTAGGCGTCAAGGTCTAGAGCATCCAAGAGGAATTGTGGATCATCGAGTGACCAAGTTTGTGAAGGTCCGGAAGTCACCTGAAGACTTACCATGAGTGATTGGGAGAGTTCTGTGTGACTTTAGCTCAAGGAGAATATGGTGAGGACTGTGTGTCCGAGACTGTGTGTCCTAGAGTTTAAATACTCAGCCGCTCCAACCAGATGTACAACTGAGACAATAGTTGGAACTGGTCTACCAAATCATTGTCTTCACCGAGCTTACTGGTTCTATTTCTTCAACTCTTTCATTTCCTCATTTCAGTTGTTGTGTGCTTGTTCATATCTGTTTGAAGACTTTGACTGAAGACTTTCTCAATTTCCTCAGTTCAATTTCTTCAGTCTGTCCATCTTCATCTTGTGTTATCCTGTGCTTATGCTTTCTGTACTCTGTGCTTGTCTTCGTTTCATCATGATGACTATGCGTGTGTTCTACTATGTTTAATTTTGAGTACTTATTCCGCTACAAGTAGTTCTTCATTTAGGAATTTCCTCACCAGCAAATTCCTCAGTGAAGAATTCATAAAAATCACCTATTCACCTCCCTCTAGTCGATATAACGCACTTTCAATTGGTATCAGAGCAAGGTACTCCCTTGTTTTGTGTGATTTTGGTTTAACCGCCTGGAGTTTTAGTTATGTCGACCGCAGGTGAGGGAGTTCCGGACTAGGGGGTATCCGGATAGCCGAACTATCATCGTCAGCCGGACTCCAAGACTATGAAGATACAAGATTGAAGACTTCGTCCCGTGTCCGGATGGGACTTTCCTTGGCGTGGAAGGCAAGCTTGGCGATACGGATATGTAGATCTCCTACCATTGTAACCGACTCTGTGTAACCCTAGCCCTCTCCTGTGTCTATATAAACCGGATGGCTTTAGTCAATAGGAAGAACAACAATCATACCATAGGCTAGCTTCTAGGGTTTAGCCTCCTTGATCTCGTGGTAGATCTACTCTTGTAACACACATCATCAATATTAATCAAGCATGACGTAGGGTTTTACCTCCATCAAGAGGGCCCGAACCTGGGTAAAACATCGTGTCCCTTGTCTCCTGTTACCATCCGCCTAGACGCACAGTTCGGGCCCCCTACCCGAGATCCGCCGGTTTTGACACCGACATTGGTGCTTTCATTGAGAGTTCCTCTGTGTCGTCAACGATAGGCTCGATGGCTTCTTCGATCATCATCAACGACGCAGTCCAGGGTGAGACCTTCCTCCCCGGACAGATCTTCGTATTCGGCGGCTTCGCATTGCAGGCTAATTCGCTTGGCCAACTGGAGCAGATCGAAAGCTACGCCCCTAGCCGTCAGGTCAGATTTGGAAGTTTGAACTTCAAGGCTGACACCCGCGGGGACTTGATCCTCGATGGATTCGAGCCACAGCCGAGCGCGCCGCACTGTCACGACGAGCATGATTTAGCTCTGCAGCCGGACAGTACCCTGGAGGCCGCACTCAAGCCCACTCCGATCTTCAATTCGGAGCCGGCTGCGCAGATCGAGGACAGATGGCTAGACACCGCCTCGGGGGCTGCAACCTCTACGGCGATAGAGCCGAACACTGACCTTGTCCCTCATGAAGCTCGTGACTCCGAGTTGCCAGACTCCTTGCCGGACTCCGAACCTCCCGCGCCCCCTCCGATTGAATCTGATTGGGCGCCGATCATGGAGTTCACCGCAGCGGACATCTTTCAACACTCACCTTTCGGCGACATCTTGAGTTTGCTAAAGTATCTCTCGTTATCAGGAGAGCCCTGGACGGACTGCGGTCAGGACGATTGGGATGCGGACGACAAAGAAATTCAAAGCCCACCCACCACCCACTTGGTAGCCACTGTCGACGATCTAACTGACATGCTAGACTACGACTCCGAAGACATCGACGGCATGGACGACGATGCCGGAGACGACCAAGAACCAGCGCCCACCGGGCACTGGAAAGCCACCTCATCATATGACATTTACATGGTGGATATCCCAAAGGATGGGAATGGCAAAGGAACAGCGGAGGATGACCCCTCCAAGAAACAGCCCAAGCGCCGGCGTCAGCGGCGCCGCTCTAAATCCCGCCACAGCAAGAATGAAGATTCCGGCACCGGAGATAATAATACACCGGACAGTGCCGAAGACAACCCACTCCAGCAAGATCCAGCGCAGGAGGACGGAGACGCCATCCCTCATGAGAGAGCGGCAGAAGAAGAGGTAGAGGATTATATGCCTCCCTCCGGAGACAAGGCAAGCCTCGACGACGATGAATTCGTCGTGCCTGAGGATCCCGTCGAACAAGAGAGTTTTAAACGCAGGCTTATGGCCATGGCGAACAGCCTTAAGAAAAAGTAGCAACAGCTTAGAGCTGATCAAGATCTGCTAGCCGACAGATGGACTGAAGTCCTCGCGGCCGAAGAGCATGAGCTTGAACGCCCCTCCAAAAGCTACCCTAAACGCAAGCTGCTCCCCCGGTTAGAGGAGGAGGCGTGTGAACCCGCATCACCAGGAGACAATACGACTGACCGACCACCCCGTGGTCGCGACAGAGAGGCCTCTAGGCCCTTCACTAGACCCGTACCCCGACATCGCTCGAAAAGCACAAGGCCACAGGGGAACACTCCGGACTTGCGAGATATATTGGAGGATAAGGCAAGACAATCAAGATCGATCTATGGATCGCGTGGGTGCCCCATGATACGTGACGACAACCGTCGCACCGGACACAGTAAGTCCGGCCGGGCCGAACAAAACAGACAAAGCACTTTTGAGCTCCGTTGTGATATCGCCCAGTACAGAGGCGCCACACACCCACTATGCTTCACAGATGAAGTAATGGATCATCAAATCCCCGAAGGGTTTAAACCCGTGAATATTGAATCTTACGATGGCACAACAGACCGCGCGGTTTGGATCGAAGACTATCTCCTTCACATCCACATGGCCCGCGGTGACGATCTTCACGCCATCAAATCTCTCCCCCTCAAGCTTAAAGGACCAGCCCGGCATTGGCTTAACAGCTTGCCAGCAGAGTCAATTGGGAGTTGGGAAGACCTAGAAGCCGCATTCCTCGATAACTTCCAAGGCACGTATGTGCGACCACCAGACGCTGATGACCTAAGCCACATAATTCAGCAGCCAGACGAATCGGCCAGACAATTCTGGACACGATTCTTAACCAAGAAAAACCAAATCGTCGACTATCCGGATGCGGAGGCCCTCGCTGCCTTCAAGCATAATATCCGTGACGAGTGGCTTGCCCGGCACCTGGGACAGGAAAAGCCGAAATTCATGGCAGCCCTCACATCACTCATGACCCGCTTCTGCGCGGGTGAGGACAGCTGGCTAGCACGCAGCAACAACCTCAGCAAAAATTCTGGCAGTCCGGATATCAAGGACCGTAATGGCAGGTCGCGTCGTAACAAAAACAAACGCCACATTAACAGCGACAATAGTGAGGATACGGCAGTCAATGCTGGATTCAGAGGCTCTAAACCCGGTCAGCAGAAAAATCCATTCAAAAGAACTACTCCGGGTCCATCCAATTTGGACCGAATACTCGACCGCTCGTGCCAGATACATGGCATCCCCGAAAAACCAGCCAACCACACCAACAGGGACTGTTGGGTATTCAAGCAGGCAGGCAAGTTAATTACCAAAAACAATGACAAGGGGCTGCATAGCGATGACGAGGAAGAGACCCGACCGCCGAACAATAGAGGACAGAAGGGTTTCCCCCCACAGGTGCGGACGGTGAACATGATATACGCAACGCACATACCCAAAAGGGAGCGGAAGCGTGCACTCAAGGATGTATACGCGATGGAGCCAGTTGCCCCGAAGTTCAATCCATGGTCCTCCTGCCCGATCACTTTTGACCGAAGGGACCACCCCACCAGCATCCGCCACGGCGGATTCGCCGCATTGGTCTTAGACCCAATCGTCGATGGATTTCACCTCACCAGAGTCCTGATGGACGGCGGCAGCAGCCTGAACCTGCTTTATCAGGATACAGTGCGCAAAATGGGCATAGACCCCTCAAGGATTAAACCTACCAAGACGACCTTTAAAGGCATCATACCAGGTGTAGAAGCCAATTGTACAGGCTCAGTTACACTGGAAGTGGTCTTCGGATCCTCGGATAACTTCCGAAGCGAGGAGTTAATCTTCGACATAGTTCCGTTCCGCAGAGGCTATCATGCCCTGCTCGGACGTACCGCGTTTGCAAAGTTTAACGCGGTGCCGCACTACGCATACCTCAAGGTCAAGATGCCAGGCCCTCGAGGAGTCATCACGTTCAACGGAAACACTGAACATTCTCTCCGCATGGAGGAACATACAGCGGCTCTCGCGGCAGAAGTACAATGCAGCCTCTTAAGGCAATTCTCGAGTCCGACCGTTAAGCGGCCGGACACAGCTAAGCGCGCCCGGAGTAACCTACAACAAGACCACATGGCACATTCCGAGCACGCGTAGCAGTGCGGCCCCAACCCCAGCCCCTGTAAAACGTCAAGACAGGTCCTTCACGTACACCATTATGCTCTGAAGATACCATGGGCATGGGGAAAGGGGCACGACCACGATAGGCCCAGACTGCGGCTCAACCACACCAGGGGCTCTCAAGTGTGTCGTTCTTTTTTTTCTTTTTCCTTTTTATTTTTACCCACAGGACTCCGCTCGTCAGAGGCCCTGTCCGGCAGCAGACATGCCGAATTCATGATGCAACAGCCAGGGAAGGAGAAAGGCTACAACGAATATCCAGGTGGTCTCCATTACGAGCATTAAATATGTTTTATACATCATTATGCAGCCTACCCCTGGAGGGGGACATGTTTAATAGTCCCATCCCTTGCTTATCGCACCATTTGTATCGTTCTGCACTCACAGCAGTCCTTCTTGAATAAAGTAATGCATCACCTTTTTGCTTCCAATTGCATTTCTTTCTTATACATATGTTCATCTATGACATGTTGCATCCATACATTTTGGTACAGCTAAATACACCAGGGGCTTACGTTTCCCGCATCATGGTGTGATAAGTCCGAACACTTTCACAAGTGCGGCACCCCGAACTTATAGCATTATATGCATCGGCTCCGAATCATGTCTTGGGTCAATAGTTGGGTTTGCCCGGCTCCCATGTTTTGGTACCTTATGTGCCGTTGTATCGGCTAAGGTAGCACTGGGAGAACCACTGCGATTGCGCCCCAGTTGAGCTGGGCGAGCGCCTCAGTGGAGAAAGCTAAAACTGACCGTCATGATGAGGCGAGAGCTGGTCGCTGTTCGAGAGGTTTTTTGCGAGTCCCTAAAGACTTATGCCGCTTAGAGCGAGGAGCCGGTTTTTGTCCGGCCCAGGCATGGATAGCGCCCCAAATTCGGCCTTCCGAAGACTAGGGGCTTCGCCGAAATTTAAAATTATAGAATTCTATGGCTAAGTGAGAGTGTTGAAGCATTATAAGTCCGATTGCCTTGTTCGCTGTGTTGAGCGCCTCCCTAGATGGACCCAAAAATGCGAACAAGAATGCTCAAGTTTATCCCGAACACCCCAGCACTCGTGGCATGGGGGCTGAAGCCGACGACTTGCCATCTCTCAGAATTGATAAACAGCCGCACAGAAGGTAATGTTTTAAATTAACAAGCGTTGCTTAGCGCATATGTACTAAGTTTTCAGCGCACAGGATAACAAAATGCGAGTCTACTCAAATATTACATATTTGGAGCACTCACCCGCAATAGTGCAGGCACCATTCAGGACACTCTTATAATACATCTCGGGCGTGCGGTGCTCCTTGCCCTGCGGTGGCGAGTCCGTCACAAGCTTCTGGGCATCCATCTTGCCCCAGTGCACCTTTGCGCGGGCAAGGGCCCGACGGGCACCCTCAATACAAGCGGAGTGCTTGATGACTTCAACCCACGGGCACGCATCCACCAGCCGCCGCATCAGGCCGAAGTAGCTCCCAGGCATGGCCTCCTTAGGCCACAGCCGAACTATGAGGCCCTTCATGGCCTGTTCGGCCACCTTGTGGAGCTCGACCAGCTGCTTCAGCTGGTCGCTAAGGGGCACCAGATGTCCGGCCTCAGCATACTGAGACCAGAAGACCTTCTCCGTCGAGCTCCCCTCCTCGGCCCGGTAGAATGCGGCAGCATCAGATACGCTGCGAGGAAGATCTGCGAACGTTCCTGGAGAGCTCCGAATTCGGGTAAGTAACAGGTAATTAACACTCACATGCTTACTTTGCATGAAAAATGCCTTACCCGCCGCTATTTTCTTCAATTCCTCGATTTCTTGGAGGGCCTTATAGGCTTCGGCCTTAGCAGCTTTGGCACTCTCAAGAGCCGTCGCAAGCTCAGACTCTTGAGTCTCCGAGTCACGCTCCAAACTCTCATGTTTTTCCATGAGAGCCTGGAGCTCTTGCTGTACCTCCGCCACCCGCGCCTCCTGCTTCTCTCGCTCGGAGTGTTCCGCGGCCGCATTACGTTCGGCCGCGGACACCGCCTCCTTCAGGGTCGCCACCTCGCTAGTGGCCCCTACAATACCCACATTATCTTTGTCATTCTTCTTGCAACCAAAATCCTTTTCTGTAAGGTACAATTTTAATAAGGTGTTACTCACCTTCCTTGTCCTCGAGCTGCTTTTTGGCACGGCCGAGCTTGTTCTCGGACCGCTCGAGGCTTTCCTTCAAAGTATTGACCTCCGCAGTCAGTGTAGCGGAGGTCAGCAGCACAGCCTGCAATCCCATATTGACATATTTTTTATGACTCCTACGTATATCTTTTTAGATCCTCAGTCCGGCTTTTCTTTCCGAACACCGAACCGAGCATCAGGGGCTACTGTCTATGCGGTACCATTTTATATATATCGAAATTCTTACCTCAAAGCCTATTAGAAGGCTGCTGCAGGCTTCGGTCAGCCCGCTCTTGGCGAGCTGAACCTTCTGAATCACCGCACTCATAACAGTGCAGTGCTCCTCTTCAATGGAGGCGCCATTGAGCGCCTCCAGCAAGTTATCCGGCACCTCCGGTTGGACGGAGGCTGCCGGCGTCACGGTCTTGCCCTTCTTACGAAGGGGTCGCCTGCCGGACTCTAGAGCCACTATGGGTTCCGGGGCCGAGTCCGGTGCAAAGTCCGGGAGGTTGTCCTGCGACACCTCCGGGGCCTCCTCCTCCTGGTGGGTCCCTTCCCGGGATCCCACCTCGGCATTGTCCGCATCACGGGGGGTGGAGGCAGTCGAAAGAGAATCCATATCCGACGCACCTAAGGACCCGCTCGACGAAGCGGGAAGATCATCCTTGGGCGGACTGCAGGGTTGTATGCGGCATTAGAAAGACATTATGTGGCGAAAAGAAAAACCATGAAGTGATTCGGGAGTCCGGATACTTACGATCTCGCCAAGGGCTTGGCCCTTGGAGGCCAGTCGTCGTCGTCGTCATTGGCGTTGGCAGAGCAGTCCGGGGAAAGAGTTTTTCCCTTCTTGGACCCTTCGGCCTCCCCCGTAGGGGAAGCCTTCCTTTTCTTCCCTCCCCCCGCTGGGGGAGAGGCTTTCTTCTTCTCCTCCTCGCCTTTGTGGGAGGAGTCGGCCTCGGAGTCATCATCCGATAACACCTGAAAATGGGAACTCTTTCGAGTACCCGTGGCCTTCTTCTTGGCCTTCTTCTCCGGCACCACGTGGGGTGCCGGAGCTAGCAACCCCGTTAGTCGGGCATCCGCTGGGTCCTCTGGCAATGGGGCCGGACAGATAGTCTGTTCGGCCTTCGCCAGCCAGTCCTGTCAAAGGTAAAGGGAGTTTAGATCCCTCATAGAGTCAAACTATGGAAAACGAGCATTCCATAAAGGACAAAAGCACTTACCTCGTCAGCCGGACGCTGCGAGCTGAATCCGCGATCTTCGGTAGCGGATGCGGGAGCCTCGGCGCCCTTGAACAGCACCTTCCAGACATCTTTGTACGTAGTGTCGAAGAGCCCACTCAGAGTCTGGTGCTGCGCCGGATCGAACTCCCACATGTTGAAACCCCGTCGTTGGCACGGGAGAATCCGGCGGATGAGCATGACCTGGACTACGTTGACAAGCTTGAGCTTCTTGTCCACCAGCTTTTGGATACATGCTTGGAGTCCGGTCAGCTCCTCCGAATCACCCCAGATCCGGCCACTCTCTTTCTAGGAGGTGAGCCGTGTAGGGATGCCAGATCTGAATTCGGGGGCCGCTGCCCATTCAGGGTCACGCGGCTCGGTGATGTAGAACCACCCCGATTGCCACCCCTTAATGGTTTCCACGAAAGTGCCCTCCAGCCAAGTAACGTGGGACATCCTGCCCACCATGGCGCCTCCGCACTCCGCTTGGCTGCCCTTCACAACCTTCGGCTTGACACTGAAGGTCTTGAGCCACAAGCTGAAGTGGGGCTGGATGCAGAGGAAGGCCTCGCACACAACGATAAACGCCGAGATGTTGAGGATGAAATTCGGGGCCAGATCATGGAAATCCAGGCCGTAGTAGAACATGAGCCCCCGGACAAAGGGATGAAGTGGGAAGCCCAGTCCGCGGAGGAAATGGGGAAGAAATACTACCCTCTCATGGGGCCTGGGGGTGGGGATGAGCTCTCCCTCGCCGGGGAGCCGGTGCGCGATGTTGCTGGACAAATATGCGGCGTTGCGCAACTTCTGGATCTGCCCCTCCGTGACGGAGGAGGCCATCCACTTGCCTCCCGCTCCGGACATAGTTGGAGAAGGTTGAGGTGAGAAGTGCGGACTTGGGCGTTGGAGCTCGAGTTCGCGGAGTCGGATAAGCCAAGGAGGAAGAAGGCACAGGTAAAAGGGTTGGATTTTTATCCCCTTATATGGGCGGACACAAACATGCGTCCCCACCGACCTGATAAAACTCGCTTATCCCCCAAGCGCCGCAATCAATGGCGCGGTTGGGTTACCCACGTCCGTATTTATGGGAATTCCGGAATAAGGGGAACACGATCTTTGCTTCGACAAGATGTGCCAAGGAAACCTCTTTGCTAGACGCGCTGAGGTGGTACAATAAAAACGATTCTAGTAAAGGCTTGGTAGTGGTGTGATGTCACGCCACAAGATACGTCAGCAGATTGAACTTGTGTATTATTATTCTCTTTACAGTGGTACGTGGAATTTATTTTTGCAGAGCCGGACACTATCGTGGTGTTCACAATCTTCTATAAATTATTAGGAGGAAGAACCCGCCTTGCAATGCTGAAGACAACATGCGCTCCGGACTCATCGTCATTGAAGCCTGGTTCAGGGGCTACTGAGGGAGTTCCGGACTAGGGGGTGTCCGGATAGCCGAACTATCATCGTCAGCTGGACTCCAAGACTATGAAGATACAAGATTGAAGACTTCGTCCCATGTCCGGATGGGACTTTCCTTGGCGTGGAAGGCAAGCTTGGCGATACGGATATGTAGATCTCCTACCATTGTAACCGACTCTATGTAACCCTAGCCCTCTCCGGTGTCTATATAAACCGGATGGATTTAGTCCATAGGACGAACAACAATCATACCATAGGCTAGCTTCTAGGGTTTAGCCTCCTTGATCTCGTGGTAGATCTACTCTTGTAACACACATCATCAATATTAATCAAGCAGGACGTAGGGTTTTACCTCCATCAAGAGGGCCCGAACCTGGGTAAAACATCGTGTCCCTTGTCTCCTGTTACCATCCGCCTAGACGCACAGTTCGGGACCCCCTACCCGAGATCCACCGGTTTTGACACCGACAGCAGGTATGATCAAGGTCTCTGATGGGTGTCCTACCTTTGATGGAACGGACTACCCCTACTGGAAGAATAAGATGCGAATGCATCTTGAGGCAATTGATAACGATCTCTAGTACGTTGTGGAAAATGGTGTTCCCTCATTCACACCTTCCCTGAATGCTACTGATGTGAAGAGATTCAAGCAACTCGATTCTCAAGCGAAGAACATCATATGTGGCCTTCTGAGCAAAGGGCAATATGGTAGAGTGAGTGCTTTGGAAACTGCTAAGCTTATCTGGGATAGGCTCTCCAAAGTAAATGAAGGAGTCTCAACTCAACGTGACTCTCATGTTGATGTTCTTCGCAATCTCTTCAACCGCTTCAAAAGACTCGACAATGAAAATGTTCAGCAAACCTTCGATTGCCTCACTGATATCTCAAATGAGCTTCAAGTGCTTGGCACCACTGACATCACCGACCATGAGGTGGTGAAGAAATTGCTGAGATCACTCAATTCCTCATTTGACACTTTGGCACTGATGATTCAAGAGCGTGCTGATTACAAGTCACTTGATCCCGCTGATATTCTCGAGAGGCTAAACACTCATGAGTTCCATCTTGCTGAGAAGAGAGATCTCTATGGTTCGAGCTATGGCAAACCACGTGCTCTGAAGGCCAAGGCAGTCTCTGAGTCTGAAGAAGAGGACTCTACTAGTAGCCTTGGTGATCCTGAAGAACTGAGCCAGGAACTAGCACTGCTCGTGAAGAAATTTCAGAAGTTCTCAAGACATGGTCGCTTTGGAAAATCCTCAAGGAGTAATGATTCCTCATCCAGTGACTACAAGAAGAGGCTATGCCACAAATGCAAGAAACCTGGTCACTACATTCAAGATTGCCCTCAGTGGGACAAGGAATTAAAGAATAAGAAATACAAGGATTACAGTTCTGATGATGCCAAGAAGAAGAAGAAATCTTCAAAGTCTTCATTATCAAAATCCTCTAAATCTTCATCTCACAAGAAGAGCAGCTCCAAGAAGGCTCGAGCATTCATTGGCAAGGAAATGGACTCTGAGGCTGAATCTAAAGAACATGAGGAATAGGAGGCATCTGAGGAGTCTGAGTCTGGTGTGGCAAGTCTAGCTCTCTCCACGACATTCGTCAGCAACTCTATCTTCAACTCTGAAGAGAATAGCTTTACCAACAAGGCTGATGAAGGCAATGATGACTACGCTCCCACCTATTGCTTCATGGCAAAGGGTGACAAGGTAACTAAATACCCCTCCTCTGAATCTAGTGAGGATGAATCTGATGAAAACCTCAAGCCCAGCTACTCTAAACTTGCTAAGATTGCTGTGAAACAACAAAAGGCTATTGAAAAAATTCAAAACATGCTAGACAAAAGTGATGATATGTTGGGTGATGAAATGGATCGCACTAAAGACTTGACTGAAAATCTTCAGAGACTTTAGTCAAAGTTTGACAACCTTCAGGGTCATCATAACACTCTCTTATCTGATCACGAAAAGCTTTCTTATGAATTTCTTCAAAGAAAGCAAGATCTTGAGAAGCTAAGAGTGAGTTATGAAGATCTTCAGAAGGAGTGCGATTCATTACTTGCTCAACAAATCAGCGCTACTCAGGAAGAATTTGTTCCTCCATGTCTGAAGTGCATTGAACGTGAATCTGCTAATTCTTCACCTGAATGTTCAAATGCTTCTAATGTTACAAATTCTTCACCTGTCTCTTCTATCACCAATTCCTCATCTAAGGATGTTGCTAGTATCACTGATGATGCAGGGCTGAAGGAATTGTACATGACAGGCATGTACAAAAGCCTCAAAGGGCATCAGATTCTTTGTGATGTGCTTAAAAATCAGATCCTCAACAGGAACCCTAGGAAAGA
The DNA here is from genome assembly GCF_002162155.2 of Triticum dicoccoides. Taxonomy (NCBI): domain Eukaryota; kingdom Viridiplantae; phylum Streptophyta; class Magnoliopsida; order Poales; family Poaceae; genus Triticum; species Triticum dicoccoides. The sequence goes on along the minus strand of NC_041381.1, from coordinate 684,108,789 downwards.
GGGTATTGCCTTTGAGAGGAAAATCAATGCTAATGGAACATATTGGAAGCCTGAGCAGTACCCCAAAACCTCATGGGTTGCTGCAAAGGGACCTCCAGTTGATCCATCCAATTTATCTGGCTTTACATGTGAATCTCCTCATTCTTCTGATGAGTCATTTGACTCCAACTATAAACTGTTCAAAAATCAGAATGGTGAAGTATTTGCTAGATATGTTGGCACTAACTACAGGAACGGTTCCCCTATGAAGAAAATCTGGGTTCTCAAAAGTTGTCTTGAAAGTCTTCAGGTGAATGTCCTCATGACACCACCTGTGAAGAATAGGAACCCCAGATCAAAATCTTCATATGGACCTAATTCCTCATATGGATCCAAGTCCTCATATGGACCAAATTCCTCACGTGGATCAAATTCCTCAACAGGATCAAAATCCTCACATGATCATCATCGTGTTGACCCCTCTGTTTCGCAGGGTAGAGCTAAGGGCTATGAATATGAGTATTATTCTTCAAATCATTATGTTCATAAGTCCTCGAAGAATTTCTCTTCTTATTCATATGCTTACCCTAACCCCTCTCATGTGAAACAAAGCGGACTGGCTTCTATGCCACCTTTCTCATATGGTGCTTGCAGAGTGATGAATTCTTTGCCACCCCTTCAAATGTGGGTGGTGAAGAAAAAGAACTAATATCTTATGCAGGGTCAGGTCTCCAGACGTGCTCAAAATGTTTGAAGAATTTGCTGGAGACCTGAATAGTGCCTGAAAGGACGCAGGCTAATCATGAAAAAATGAACTTTCATTTCTCACGTCCTCATACTGTTTTATCTATTCTTCTGCTTGATGAAATTGATCTGATGATATTGATGTCATATTCTTCACTGATGAAGTATATGAGTTCATAAGTTGCACTAATTCATCTGCATGATGATCAACCCAAAGCAAATGAGTGGGTCCTTGATAGTGGATGTACGAATCACATGACTGGTGACAAGAATCTATTGATCGATGCTCCTTTATTACCGTCGCATCTGAAGCATATCATCTTCACAGACAAAGGCAAAAGTCAGGTATTGGGTCTAGGTAAGGTTGCGAAAGATCGACACATGGACAAAGTCATGCTTATCGAGTCCTTAGGATACAACCTCATGTCTGTCTCAATGCTTTGTGATCTTCATATGGTTGTTGTCTTTGGAAAATATCATTGTGTTGTGATCATGGAAGCTGACCATTCCAAAGTCTTTGAAGGCTTTAGGAGAGGAGACTTGTATATCGTTGATTTCTCTACAGGACCACAACTAGCCGTATGCTTACTTGCAAAAGCCTCAGTAGGCTGGCTATGGCATCAACGACTTGGTCATGCTGGCATGAGGAATTTGCACACGCTTGCGAAGAAGAAGCATGTCATTGGCATTGAGAATGTCAAATTCCTCAAGGATCACTTATGCGGAGCCTGTGAAGCAGGAAAGATGACAAAGGCCAAGCATCCAGCGAAGACTATAATGACTACCACTCGACCATTTGAATTGCTTCACATGGATCTCTTTGGTCCTAATCATTATTCTGCAATTCTAAATGATGCAACTCAATATGTCTTTGTTATTGTTGATGATTATTCTCGTTATACATGGGTGAACATTGTCACTTACAAACATGAAGTGCAGGAAGTCTTCAAACGATTTTCCTCGAGGGCTTCAACCAACTTTGGTGTGAAGATCAAGCACATCAGGACTGACAATGGGACCGATTTGAAGAATTCTGGTCTTGATGGCTATCTTGATGAACTTGATATTACTCATGAGTTATCCGCTCCTTATAATCCTCAGCAGAATGGCGTCGTGGAGTGCAAGAACAGGACCCTTGCTGAAATGGCTCGCACTATGCTTGATGAATACGAGACGCCTCGTTGCTTCTGGATTGAGGCAATTGATACTGTGTGCCACGTCATCAACAGGGTATATCTTCACAAATTCTTCAAGAAAACTGCTTATGAACTCCTCACTGACAAAAAGCCAAATGTGAGTTATTTCAAAGTCTTCGGTGCTAAATGTTGGATTAGAGATCGTCATCACACTTCCAAATTCTCACCGAAAGCACATGAAGGTTTTATGCTTGGTTACGGAAAGGACTCGCACACCTACAGAGTCTTGAACAACGTTCTTCACAAAGTTGTTGAAACTGTAGATGTGCGATTCGATGAAACTAATGGCTCGCAAAGAGAGCACCTACCTTCTGTGATAGATGAACCAGCACTTGAGGATTCTATCAAGTTCAAGGCTACTGAGGATGTCATTCCTACCGAAGAATCTGTTGAAGAATTCATTCCAGAACGTGATGAACACCGAGCTGGCGCACCTGAAGAAAATGGTGCTGAAGAAAATGCTCCTGAAGAGAATGCGGATCAAATTCCTCGAAGACAACCCGCTCATCCTCGCATTGCAAACAAGTGCAAATCAAGAAGATCATTGATGACATTGAAGCACCAGGTCCTCTCACACGCTCAAAATCTTCACATTTATCTAACTTTTGTGGGCACTTTGCTTTTGTCTCTATCACAGAGCCCACTAAGGTAGATGAAGCATTTCTGGAGCCTAAGTGGATTCAAGCTATGCAAGAAGAATTACATCAGTTTGAGCTCAACAACGTCTGGGAACTAGTCAAACGTCCAGATCCTCGCAAGCACAACATTATTGGCACAAAGTTGGATCTACCGCAACAAGCAAGATGAAAATGGCCTTGTTGTGAGGAATAAGGCACGGCTTGTAGCTCAAGGCTACACACAGGTTGAAGGAATTGATTTTGATGAAACTTTTGCACCTATTGAATAGCCTTACTTGCTTATGCTAACCATCATAATATCACCTTATATCAAATGGATGTGAAAAGTGCATTCCTCAATGGTAAGCTTGAGGAAGAAGTATATGTTGCTCAACCCCCAGGTTTTGAAGATCCAAAACATCCTGACAAAGTCTTCAGACTCAACAAGGCCCTGTATGGCCTCAAGCAAGGCCCTCGGGCGTAGTATGATACTTTGAAGGAATTCCTCATGAAGAAAGGCTTCAAACCCGGTTCACTCGACCCAACTCTTTTCACTAAGTATTATGATGATGAATTGTTTGTGTGCCAAATATATGTTGATGATATTTTGTTTGGCTGTACTGATCAATGTTATAGTGATGAATTTGCCTATGTGATGAGTGAAGAATATCAAATGTCTACGATGGGAGAGTTGAAATTCTTTTTAGGTCTTCAAATTCGTCAATAGCGTAATGGCATATTCATTTCTCAGGAGAAATATCTCAAGGACGTATTGAGGAAATTCGGCATGCAAGATTGCAAAGGGGTCAAAATTCCAATGCCCACAAATGGCCATCTATGCACTGATGAAAATGGTAAAGACTTTGATCAAAAGGTGTACCGTTCCATGATTGGCTCTTTATTGTACCTATGTGCATCTAGGCCAGATATTATGCTTAGTGTTTGCATGTGTGCCCAGTTTCAAGCTACACCGAAGGAATCACACCATAAGGTTGTGAAGCATATTCTTTGATATCTAGATCACACACCAACACTTGGATTATGGTATCCCAAGGGATCTTCATTTGATCTCATTGGATATTCAGACTCTGACTATGCTGGCGATCGTGTGGACCGCAAGTCAACGTCTGGCACATGCCATTTCCTTGGACGATCTTTGGTCCATTGGTCCTCGAAGAAACAGAACTGCATATCACTCTCCACTGCAGAGGCTGAGTACATTGCTGCTGGATCATGCTGTGCTCAATTACTTTGGATGAAGCAAGCACTCAAGGATTATGGCATCAACGTGAATAATGTGCCTCTCTACTGTGACAATGAGAGTGCTATCAAGATTGCTCATAACCCAGTTCATCACTCGAAGACCAAGCACATCCAGATTCGTCATCATTTTCTTCGTGATCATGTGTTGAAGGGCGATATCTCCATCGACCACACAAGCACTGAAGATCAGCTGCCCGATATCTTCACTAAGACCTTGGATGAGAAGAGATTTAGCAAGTTGTGGTGTGAGCTAAATATCCTAGAATCTTCGAATGTTCTCTGAAATGGACACTCATCCTAACACTTATGCTGACTTGATGACTTAGATGCGCAACACATGAAGTAACGTTTTTCTTCAAATCAATGAAGACTAACCCTCTAAGTGTGAAGAAATTAATGAAGAAATTGATTCTTAGAGCCCCACGACAATTGTACGCGGTGTCTGAAATCAACTTTCTTATACGGTGGATAAGCCACCAACCAAAGTAGAAATTCTTCAATTTGAGTTTTTCCTTAGTTTTTTTAAATTCCTCAGTTTTCAAATTCTTCAACTTTGCAATGTCTTCACAGTTTGGGTCATTCTTCTTCATTGAATATATGTATATATATATGAGTTTATGTCCTCTACAACATTCACTTATTGCTAATTCTTCAAGTTGATTTTTCTGCTAAGTGAATGTGATCGGACCCTTCCCCCTCTATGCTAAACTCAACCTAGTCTGTTCACAAATTCTTCATGTGCATTCTAATTGAAACTCATTCAAAATCTGCATTGTGTCCTTGACAGCTGAAGAAATTGCGAACGGAACTTTAACTAATCCTATCTGAATTTTCGGCTTTGCCGCTTAAACCGTTCTGCATCCCACGACAATACTTATCTATTCACCCACGATCCTACACGGTCGCCACCTCTCAGTACGTGGGTGACACATGTCAAGCGAATGAGAAGGGCCAGGGGCACGTTCATCCAAATTCTTCGGGCGTTCAGTTTTTCACTACCACTATAAATACCCCTGCTTCTTCTTCACTTCATTTTTACTCCGCTCGCTCTCACTCCCACTCGAGCTTCCTAAACCCTAGCGTCGCTGCTACTTCATCATTGCCGGTGAGGAAGAGCTTCACTGCCTCGACCTCGTCACCGTCGTACTCGCGCTGGTTGCAGATTTCTTCACTCCGCCACCGTAGCCGTCTTCCTCTGCCGAGTTAGGGCGTGGAAGATCTGAACTGATGAACTTCACATCTACACTTCCCAGCTCGTCGAGTTCTTCATTTCGGGTAATTAAAAGTCACTTTTACTGCCCCCTTTGATTCATGTGTTTTCTTGAAAATCTTCAAAGGTGTTTATTCTTAAACTCTGAAAGTGCGTTATATCAACTAGAGGGGGGTGAATAGGCGATTTTTATGAATTCATCACTGAGGAATTTGCTGGGGAGGAAATTCCTTAGCGAAGAACTACTAGCAGCGGAATAAGCACTTAGAAGTAAACATAACAGAACACAAGCATAGTCATCATGATGAAATGAGGACGAGCATAGAGTACAGAAAGCGTAAACACAGGATAACACAAGATGAAGACAAACAGACTGAAGAAATTGAACCGAGGAAATTGGGAAAGTCTTTAGTCAAAGTCTTCAAAACAGATATGAACAAGCACACAACAATAGAGATGAGGAATTGAAAGAGTTAAGGAAATAGAACCAGTAAGCTCAGTGAAGACAATGATTTGGTAGACCAGTTCCAACTGCTGTCTCAGTTGTACATCTGGTTGGAGCGGCTGAGTATTTAAACTCGAGGACACCCAGTCCCGGACACATAGTCCTCACCGTATTCTCCTTGAGCTAAGGTCACACAGACCTCGCCCAATCACTCGTGGTAAGTCTTCAGGTGACTTCCGAACCTTCACAAACTTGGTTACTCGGTGATCCACAATTCCTCTTGGATGCTCTAGACCTTGACGCCTAACCATCTGGAAGAAGCACAGTCTTCAAAGGAAACAAGCGTCGGATCCATGCAGGATCAATCTCTTTAGTGATGATCAATCACTTTTGGGTTTTGTAGGTTTGGGTTTGGGATTTCCTCGCTTGATGATTTTCACTCAAAGTCCTCGGAGGATGGGTTGCTCTCAAATGACAAGTGTCAGTTTCTCTCAGAGCAGCCAACCAACTAGTGGTTGTAGGGGGTGACTATTTATAGCCGGGGAGCAGCCCAACATGATAAGACATAAATTCCCTTGTCTGATATGACCGTTAGGTGGGTAGATATTTTGGGACAGCTGGCGCGTAGCACAACAACGGTCGGAATATTTGAGGTTCGAATTCCTCAGGGCTATCATGTTCCTCACTTTGTAGGCAATCCGCACTGGCGAATTCCTAACTCTTCAGTCAGAACAAATTCCACAGAGACCAGAAGAACTTCGTCTCTGTCACTGAAGAATATGACTGAACTGTGCGAGATTTCCAATGGCTTCACTCGAAAGGATTGGTAGGTATAGGATTTTGAGTTGAGCATCACATGGAAAATTTTCCTTAGTATTTCCTCGACCCCCTTTAACAGTACGGTGTTTCCTATGACTCAAGAAAGAGAAAATGAAACAGTAAAAACAAGAGTCTTCATGCTTCATGTTCCTTGAATGATTACCAAGTCTTCAGGGTCACACCAATTTCTTCACTTTCAAAGTCTTCAGAAAGTCTTCAGAAATCCAAAGTCTTCAGTTGAAGAACTTCATTTTTAGGGGTCGACTTTCTCTGTAAATATCAAACTCCTCATAGACTTATAGACCTGTGTACACTCACAAATGCATCAGTCTCTTAACCTATAAGTCTTCAATACACCAAAATCACTAAGGGGCACTAGATGCACTTACAATCTCCCCCTTTTTGGTGATTGATGACAATATAGGTTAAGTTTTCAACGGGGATAATCATATGAAGTGTAAATACTGATATTGAGGAATTTGATTGCAAGATATAGAAGAACTCCCCCTGAAGATGTGCATAGTGAGGAATTTTCTTTTGAAGCAATGCACACTTGAAGAGTATAATCATGGAGATCTCCCCCTATATCTTGTAATTCATACAAACATTTAACATATAACATGAAGAATTTGAAATGCATGATGAAATATGGTGACTAATGTAATTCAGCATGCGTGCATTAACATTAATGAGGAATAAGCATGCAGAAGAAAATAGCAGAAGTATCAGGCCACCATAGAGTTTAAGATTACAACTCGATCCAGCAAAGTCATCAGAAGAACAAGAGTTGTAACTTAGGCAAAAAACGCCCATATATAGACCCGCTTGAAGACTAACTCAAATTTCTCCGCCTTTGTCATCGAATGACCAAAAGGGTTGAAAATGAGGACTAACGCCCCTGAAGAATATCATGAAGATGGAGGAGTGCCAGCATTGTTGGGGTCTTGAGTCGATGTAGGGCCTGCTGTAGTGTCATCCAAGTCTTCGAACTCGTCCGTTTCACGGGATGAGGAATATGAACTCGCAACCAGTGGAGGAACCTTGACCTTCTTGAGCTTCTTTGACGGAGGAGCAGACCAGTCAAGTCTTCTTTGAAGCCCATTTGCTTCAGGTCTTCTTCACCATACAGATGTGACAGAATAGCCCAGCTGCGATCAAACACTTCATGGAGGTAGTAATGGTTTTTCTTCACTGCATTATGTGTAGAAGTCATGTTGTGAAGAAAGGATCCAAACTAACGCTTAACCCATTTGTGGTTCAGATCGACCTTCTGGTGAAGACTTATAAGCAGTTCATGGTCAGTCATCACGCAAGGAGCAGTAGCTTGAGGACTTGACTTGGTAGCATTGGCAGCAGTATCATGTGTGGCAGAGTCATCATTGGTGGAGTAAGATGCAGCTTTGTGGAACTGACCATCCAATGGACGAGTGCCTTCATCGATAATAGCAGGTGCCTTGCCCTTTCCTTCAGATGAGGAATATGTCCGTTTGAGGACTTCAATCAGGGGCAAGTAGCTGCCGTGGTTAAGAGTGTCAGCCTTGTAGTTGAGTGAAGACCTTGATCTGAGGAATCTCATGATCCATGGAGCATAAGGCTTCAGCTCAAACAGTGAAAGTGCAACATTCGCTAGAGTCCTCATGAATAAATCATGGTAATTGATAGGGATACCATGCATGATGTTGAAGAGCATATTCTTCATCATCCCCATGATTTCTTCATCAGATGAATCATGACCTTTGATTGGACTGATAGTCTTCGTCAGAATGCGATAGATGGTCCTTGGCACATATAGCAAATCCTTCACAAGGAATTTGGTCCTTTGGACTTGTCCAGGCTTCAACGGCTTCATGATCACTTGCCTATAGTGGTCAGTGAGTTCAGGTTCATCATACAGACAACGAGCGCCTTCAGGTGGAGGACTGATTGGCAAGGCACGAAGCAATTCAAAGGCTGGTGCCTTGTAATGAGTGTTTCGGTTATCCAGTCCAACACCCAGGAGTTGATGTCATGAGCTTCACCAGTGATATGCAACATCGCATAGAACTGAAGAATTAGCTCTTCATTCCAGTCAACGATGTCAGTGCAGAAGTTAAGCAGACCTGCATCATGAAGCGTACTGAGAACCGGTGTGAAGCAGGGCATGTATTCCATGTCCACGTGAGGAATGTGCTCGTGGTCGAAGACTTTGTCCTTGTAGAAGATAACTGAGGAATAGAAGTTGGCCTGGCTGGCAGTCCAGAAGCGCTTCCTTCTAAGACGAGCATTGTCATATGGGTTAAAATCAGTGAAGAACACACGCTCGCCGAAGAAATCATCATCCTCGAATTTTGGCTTCTTGGAGAAGGGATTCTTTGGCCTGGGTTGAGGGGTATCAGTGATCTGCAGAACCACCTCAGGAATCGCAATCTCAGGTTCCTCATGCTGAGGAATTTCAGGTTCTTCTGCAGTTGCAGCCTGGGTCATCACTTCTTCATTCACATTTTCTCCAGCACTAGTGGCTGGAATTTCGTCATGGACGGACGGGGTTGCACGAGGTTCTTCAGATCCCACCTGTACTTCAGTTGTGGCTGGGGACTGAGGAACAACTTGAAGAGGACTTTCCCAAAATTCATCGTTCAGTACTGGTGTGGTACAACCGATGTCCACATCCTCATCTTCCATTTCTCCAACACCTGCCTCTTCAGCAGTGAACTGAGGCATTGGTGAGGAGATGACTGGGGTTGAAGGGATTCTATCCGCTTCAATTTCTTCATCCAACTGCTCTAACGAAGTAGCAGAAGGAGTTTCTTCATTGGATTCCTCGGGAATCTCATAATCTTCACCAAACGGAACAAGGTCCTTTGATGGCATGAAGGAGACAGGAACGACATCAATAGGATTTGCAGCTGAACTTGTCAAAGGCTTCATTTTCTCCGGAGCTGAAGAATTTGATGAAGCTGATGCCTTCCTCTTTTTCATTGCTGCACGCTCTGCAGCCTTGGTCTTCTTCACATCTAGGGCAGATGGAAGGATATGAGCTAGTGTAGGCGCAGGAGGTGAAGAGGATGTTGGTGCATTTTCTTCAGGCGCAACTGTTGCAGTTGCCCTGACTTCTTCATTTTCTTCAGGTGCACCACTAGTGGATGCCTTGGCAATTTCTTCAGCGGCTGGAATGAGTCATCAACCCTGGTACTCTCATTTTCTTCAGCAGCCTGACTTACATCAGCGGTGCTGGCATGTTCTTCAGTGGGCTGGGCAGATGCTTCATCCTGAGGAATTTTAACATGCACCGGAGCAGTTGCAGTTGAAGAGAAAGTCTTCGTCAAATTGACGAACCAGACCTTTGCTCCCTTCCAATCAGCATAGTACCAATTGAAATCATCACTCAGTTGCTTGATTTCAGCTTGTACAACAATGAGTTGTTCAGGAGAAAGCGTGAGGACATTGTCCTTGAGGTAGAGTTATTTCTTGTATTGCGCTTTCTTCAGCCTTCGTCCTTCTTCATATTTCCACTTCTCTTCCTCAATGAAGTGAGTCAAAACATGACTTTGACCAGGAGTGAGGTTCATCTCCGGCAAAGGTGTAGTGGGGTCCTTGTGCCATAAGTCAATGAAGTCGAGGATCAACTTGGGATCCAGAAGTAGTGGCACATTGCTGCCTTTGGCTCTAGCGGCCTTGGCTTGCCTGTCCCTGATGATTTCAGCAAGTTCTTCATCATCAACCTCATCGTCATCAGAGGGGATTTGGAAGGCAACCTGCTTCTTGTGAGGACTTGGGCGAAGGCCTTGTCTAGCAGTGGCCTTTTTCTTCAGCAGAGATGGACCGACTGAGGAACTTGGTGCAGCAGTGGAGCTAGCAGATGCTCCTGAGGCAATAGAGATGCCAGTTGTTGTTTGGCACGTGGCAAGATGCACATGTGCCAAAGGTTTGGTCGGAGCAGCCGAAGACTTTGTTGGAGGAACTGAGGACATTGGAGGAGGAGGATCAGACTGAGGAATTTTCCGTGAGGGCTTTTAAGATACTGGCCTTGAGGGCATTTCTGAGGAGCTTGTCCATGAGGGCATTGAAGGAGAAGCACTGGACTTGTGGGCATGCTTCTTTGGCATAGCCTTTCTGGGCTTACTACCAGAGGCCTCAGCAGCGTTAGCAGCAGCAGCAGAATCTTCATTGAATTTCCTCACTGCTTCTTTTGCTTGCTTGGCCGGTTTGGTCTGGCGCCCTGCCCATTCAGCAGCATAGTCCTCACCGCGCTTGAGGCTGGTGGGATCCGCCAGTTGGCCAGGTCTCAATGGAGGTCTTGAGCATGGAGGGTTGAGCGCGAATTTCTTCATGTACTTGGGAGTAACATACCTATACTCCCTCTATTCTCGTTCCCATCTCCTCTCAATCCGTTGTATGCGCACCTTGCGCTGATTCTTGTCCTCCTTGCCAAACTTGGCCTCATCAGGAGTGCAGTATCCAACATAAATGTCCTCAGGGATTTCAAACGCAGTATTGACCTCAGCCCTCTTTCCTCCCTTCTATGGCTTCTTACCTTCAGCCATTTTCTTCAGCTGAGGATGAACAACTGAGGTTTCTGAAGAGGTATGCAACTTTTCTTCGAGGAACGCTGCAAATGAGTTAAGTTGATGAGAACCTAGTGATTCAGCAGCGGACATGTGTACCTATGAACAGAGTATAGTTGCGAGGAATTTGGAGAGGTCATATGCGTTCTCAGAAGATTTTCAAAAAGAATATGTTTGAGGAATTTGACCGATGAGTCTTGAAGAATTTTGCTAAGCGTTCTTTATCTCAGGTTCCAGAGTTGTACAAATTTGAAAATCTACACAATTGAGGAATCTTCAAGAAAATCATTGCTTAGAGAAATGAATCAAGAACAAATATCATGTGAGGTGTTTAGTGTGTGAAGATTTGAAGAATAAACACCTTTGAAGATTTTTAGGAAAACACATGAATCAAAGCAGGCAACAAAAGTAACTTTTAATTACCCGAAGTGAAGAACACGACGAACTGGGAAGTGTTGAAGTGAAGTTCGTCCGTTCAGATCTTCCACGCCCTAACTCGGTAGAGGAAGACAGCTAAGGCGGCGGCAGAGTGAAGAAATCCGCAACCGACGCGAGTACGACGGTGACGAGGTCGAGGCAGTGAAGCTCTTCCTCACCGGCGACGATGAAATAGCAGCGACGCTAGGGTTTGGGAAGCTCGAGCGGGAGAGAGGTTGAGCAGAGTAAAAGTGAAGTGAGGAAGATGCAGGGGTATTTATAGCAGCAGTGGAAACCTGTGCGCCTAAAGATTTCGGACGAACGTGCCCCTGGCCCTTCTCATTCACGTGACATGTGTCACCCACATATAGTGAGGTGGCGATCTTGTAGGATCGTGGGTGAATAGATAAGGATTTTATCGTGGAATGCTGAACACACTACAAAAAAAATACAATTCCATGATGATACGTGTTTGTCACAGTAGGTCGCGTTTTTTTGTCATGCATGTACACCCATGACAAATTTATGACAAAACAAGATAGTCATACCTATGTTGTCGTCGAAGTGTTCCATAACATTACCAAAATTATCATCACGGAAGTGTCCACTTCCATGACGATAAATCGTGTGTCACAGAAGTGCTTTCGTCAAGGGTGACCGACACGTGGCATCCACTGTAACGGAACGCCGTTAAGCTATCGGGTCGGGTTTTGGATCCGATAACCCATTAACAACCCCGACCAATTTGGATTTTCCACGTGTAAAATCATCATTGGCTGGAGGAAACACGTGTCGGCTCGTTGTTGGGACAGATGTCATCCACTCATTGGACAGAAGGCGCCTATGATACGTCAACACGTGGCACGACCTAACAGAGGCCCATTCCTGTGAAAAGGCCGGCCCGTTTGACTTGGTCAAAAGGTGACGGGCCGGCCCATGGAAAGCATGTTAACGGCCTGTTCGCATATAGCCCATTTACAGCCCGCTAACCCAAGGCCCGTTACGCCCTATCCGAATTAGGCCCAGTAGCGTCATCTGGGCCATCCAATATGATTCCAGCCCATTTTCACTTCTGGCCCATGTATGGCCCATGACGTCTTTCGGCCCATATGAGGCCCTATGTAACTCTTGGCCTATTAACGACCCGTGGTGAAACTAGCCCGCAATGAACAATGTATCACTTTAGACCCATTAACGGCCCGTGGTGAAACTGGCCCGTAATGAACAGTGTATCACTTTATACCCATTAAGGGTCCGTTATTCAGTTGGACCGCTTCCAGCCCATGTTATCTTTCGGCCTTCTCAAAGCCCATTTATTCTTGGGCTCATTTCGAGCATTCGTTTACTTACGGCCTGTTACTGTCATTTTCTGCTTGTGGGGCAAATTCAGCCCGTGGTTACAGTCGGCCCGTTTGTGGTCCGTTAATACATTGGGCCGTTTTCATAGCATCATCAAATACAGCCTATTAACGATGGCCCGTTATGGTCGGCCCATGAATAGACGATTCCAACTGTAGCCCATTTACGGCCATAATGCGGCTTGTTATTGGCCCATGTTTGGCCAATCTATCATACGCCCGTATAAGGCCCATTGATGATACGGCCCGTAGAAGGCCCATTGTTTCTACGGCCCGTAGAAGGCCCAATGTTTCTACGGCCCGTAGAAGGCCTACTGTTTCTACGGCCCGTAGAAGGCCTACTATTTCTACGGCCTGTAGGAGGCCGAGTGTCACTACAATAAATATTAGCCCATGGTTATTGTGGCCTAGTTTTAAAAAATAGGTTATTGCAGCCACTAGCAAACCGTGGAAAAAGAACTGCACTGACTACAAGCAAACAAATAAACAAGACAACAAGGAAATAAATAAGCAAGCAACTTATGCTAGGCTATCACGGCTATTACACATATTACATCCACTGGGCATCAAAGTTCACCACCAGTGCAAATATAGGGAACACAACAGCATATAAACGCCGCAGTAAAACAAGTCCAGAACTGAAACCACTTTAGAAGAGTTCAAGAAACAATATCCTGGGTACCCATAATGTTGGCAAGATGCTTAGCAAGCTTATTAACTTTCTCTTATTTGGCGCTTAAATCCTCCAGCGCTTGCTGTTGCACAAGAAAGTACACATCTGAATTCTGCAGGGACTTCCTGAGTCCTTCGGCTGCTTGCCGCAGCACAGCTGACTGATGCCTTTCAGCTTGTGCCAGCGGTACTGGCCAGTAACTCGAACACTACATCAACGCAGGACTGTGGGGTTTTCTCACTGTCTACAAGATCGTTTTATCACCTTTCTTGGAGACCAACAGGGTTGTCTCACTATCTTGAACCTTATCTGCATTACTTTCTCTACCATTGCATAGTGGGGTGCTCTTCTCCAATATTCTGTTTGCATACTACAAGAGAAACAAGCAAACACATCACATGTTTAGCTTGTAGTATACCAAACTCATTTTGGTAAACCGGTTCAGTAGTAAGGTGGACAGGATAACAACATGAAACAAACATATATCTATGTACTATGGTCACTGTATTGTCCATATCATTCTAGTTTATGTTCCCTAATCAAGATAGAGACACAGTTCAACTCATATATTTTTAAGACACATCAACATAGACAGAATATAAGTGTGAGAAACTACAAAGCATTGGCAGCACTTGTAATGTGCATCACATGAGAACATAACTGTTTATACAACTTAAACTGAAATCAACATAGAGCAAGAAGTTAGAACATCTATCCAGTTAAAGAAATAGGTTTAAAACATACCTGTTGCGCCATTGGAGTTTCAATTGGATCCTTCAAATTCGAAAGTAGTTGGTATGAGTAAATACAGTGTTGCAACAACAAAGGACTATGGACCATAGCTACGGAATATGACCTGAGAACAGTTGCTCTTCTGCTTTAAACATGGAGTTGGGGTTAGCTGTGGTGGTCTTCGTGCTTTGGGCACTGCAGTAGCTTTACAAACTGCTCGTGTGGGGGTACTCTGTGGTGGACATGGTGCTTTGTCAAGTATAAGTGGGTTACTATCCGCTGGGGTTGCGGTTAGATGGGTTGTAGCTGGTTCTCTGCCCAACGGTGTAAGTGTGCAATCTACAAGAGTCTCGATTATGTGTGGTGGGGCTAGTTTGTGGGCCAGTACAACCATGGTTCTATCTGCATCGACGGATATCACTGTCTTTTGTGAAGAACGGGTTTTTGCTCCCTTAGATACTGCCATCACCCCTCCAATTCAAATGGCTGATAAACAAGAAAAGAAATTGAACATACAGACATTGTATGATAGACAGATGTGGTAATTCACATATATGTTGTCTAACCAAACAGGATACCATGACACAATTTCACATATATGATGCCTAACTAAACAGGGTAGCATGACACAGTTTCAGATATATGATGGATAACTTAACAGGATATAATGGCATAATTCAACATATGATGAGTTCCTAAACAAGATGACATGACAAAACTATATGATGTCTTTCTAAAATAGGTTGGGATGAAATAATTCACATACATGTTGTCTAAGTATACAAGATGGCATGATATAATTGACATAATTGATTCATGTACTAAGCAGCTGACACTCGCGTGTATGATCTCTAAACTAAGCAGTTAGAATTCAATATTGTGCATATGATGCCTAGACTAAGCAATGCAAGACACCATATGCATCATATGAGAAATATAAACATTGCAACTTAGAGCATACACCTCAGGTGGTATATAGGACTGGTCATCTATCTCTGAATCCTCCTCTGAGGAGCTCCCTGTAACCATCGAGATATATGCTTCAACAGGTACCATTGCCTGCTCTGAAGACCTTGTTTTCACTCCAGATTTTTCCATAACCGGCTCAAATGGCTGATACACATGAAGAGTAGTTCAATATACACAAATTGTCGACAAATGGAATATGTAATGAAAAAAAGATGGCATGAGATAATTCACATATATGATGCCTGGCTCCATGGCGGTGCATAATTCACATATATGATAACTGGCTGAAAAACATGGCATTGCATAATTCACATATCTGATATAGAAAGCAAACAGGAGGCATTCACACAAAGCATGTCTAATCTAAGCAGATGGCATGGCAATGCAAGACACCATATGCATGATATGAGCAATATAACCCAGCCAAGTTAGAGCATGCACCTCGGGGGGGGGGGGATACGACTGGTCATCTCTCTCTGAATCCTCCTTCGAGGAGCTATCTATAACCAGCAAGAAATCTGCATCGACAGGTAGCACTGACTGCTCAGAAGACCTTGTTTTCACTCCAGATTTTCCCATGACCGACTCAAATGGCTGATGCACAGGAAGAGTAGATGAATGTATAAACATTGTTGACAAATGGAATACATCATGGAAAAAAATATGGCATGATACAATTCACATATACGATGACTGGCTAAACAGGATGGCATTGCATGATTCATGTATATGATGCCTGGCTAAAGAAGATGGCATTGCATAATTCCCATATACTCCCTCCGTTCCTTAATATTTGTCTTTTTAGAGATTTCAAATGGACTAGCACATACGGATGTATATAGACATATTTTAGAGTGTAGATTCACTCATTTTGTTTCGTATGTAGTCACTTGTTGAAATCTCTAAAAAGACAAATATTTAGGAATGGTGGGAGTATGATATAGAAACCAAACAGGTGGCATTCACACAAAGCAAATCTAAACTAAGCTGATGACATATAAGATGTATAATGTAAGCAATGCAAGGCGCATATGCATGATATGACCAACATCGGCATGCTAGGTTAGACCAAACACCTCAGGTGGTAAACAGGCATGGTCGGCTCCTTCTGAATCTCCATCTGAACAATTATCTTCCTCTGGAATACAATCTGGAAATGCAGGAGAGGGGGGGGGGGCACTTTGCCCACCATGGAGCAGTGTCTGCATGACATTATATTCGCACGCAACAGTCTTCTCTTTTTCTCTACATGTTAAGTACGATTGTGTACAATATCTGACATGCATAATAAAAAATAGTTAAATTTTGTAAGGCCTAAGGGGTGCATGCAAAAATCAAGACTGATGGTAGCAAACGACTGGATGGATCCAAAACTAATGATAGCAGGTAGATTATAGCTTCAGTTTAAAAAGATAGACAATGGATCATCTATTGTTTGTTGCCCACCCAACATGAACCACATAGAAGACCCTAGATGAACCAGATAGTAGACAAATACTGTTCGTTTCTGGCTCGATATGAGACCCATGGGAAATTCAAAACTCAAGATTGAACGATAAAGTAGCAGGTAATAATAATCGATGTATAACGTAAGCAAACACGAAAGACTGCGACCTCTCTTCCGGAACTGTGTAGTCCTCAGGTTCATCTGCTCAGTCGATGATGGTAATGCAGTTGGCGTGGCTGCCGGCAACGGGGAAGATGATCTGAGGCGGCGAAAGAAAGTCTGCAGGGGGGATCTCTGCTGTAGTGAATGCTTCTGTCGATGGTGCACCTCAGATGGGGTGGATGACGGCACGGCAGGAGCAGGACATAACACACAGAGTTTTCTTTGACGCCAATCTGAAAATGAAGTAAATCTGTAAGGTCTCCTTAGAATTGGAGGATTCTATAAATGCAGGAACAAGAAAAACACAGGAATAGGATAGGAATGCACGTGCAAAACAGAGCATTTGGAAACATAGGATTTTAGTCAACCTGGGTGTTTGGCTCACATGAATTGGAAGAACAGAGGAATGGAGAAACAAAGTGATGCAACGAGTGTGCAACCTCTTTAACATAGCCTTGTGGACCTCAGCATCATTGGGTTGGACGTGGAGGATGGTGATGATGCTAGTGTGACTGTCGGAGTCGGGGAAGAAGATCCGAGGGCTCTAGAAACAACGCCGAGGGTACTGCTCCGCTGTGATGGACGGTTCTGTCGTTGGAGCAGCTCCGCTAAGGTGTACGGCGACTAGGCTGAAGCATGACAAGACAAACAACTTTAATCTGAAGTGGGACCCTAATATCATCTGCAATAGATGATGTAAAATACATCACCAAAAAGTGCTAGATGTAAAACGCATCAGCCGTGCCACGGCAGCTCCGACAGATGCTGTAAGTACTGTTCACTCTGAACTTAATTGAAGAAAATAAACTTCACACTCGAAACTGAATTTTACTATCGAAACTGATTGAACTAGTAACAGAGCATTGCAATAGATGTTTAGGGCGTTCGAGTACTAGTAGCAGAGAAGCAGTGATCTAAATCAGCAGACGCTCGAGCAGGGAGCACACTAGCAGAGAGCAAGTCATGCAGTAGCACCGCGAGCGAGTGCTAAAGCAGCAACTCCTGTAGCTGCCGGAGGTCGTGCAGCAGCAGGAGCAGCGTAAGCAAGAGCAAGAGCAGAGCAGCAGCACGAACGAAAGCAGGAGCAGTGCAGGAGCGCAACTGATAGCAAGAACAGAGCCGCAGCGCGAGCGAGAGCCGGAGTAGCTACAGCTAGTGCCATTGTGGAATTTGCCGCCGAGGAAGCAACGATATGGGGGAGAGACGCCGTGGATGATGTGGCCGGCGACGGCGCCATCGATGTTGACGCCATGTCTGCTCGGTATCGAGCACCGGCAGCCCCGTGAGATCGAATAAAAGATAAAATGCAGCGGTCAGTGCAGAACCTGCTTGGTGGCGCCGAGTTGGCCTCGGCTTCATCAGAGGAATTGGTGAGGGTGCTGCGGTTCCGGTGGGGCAGGTCAAGACGGTGTTGTGGGGATTGAGATGGCGCGATAGATGAGGCGAACATCGGGGCAACTCCTTGGAGGTGGAGGACGGGACGGCTGATCCGGCGGGACGACGAGATCGACAACGGATCCTCATCCGGTGCGGTGGATGAGGGGTAGCGAGCTGTTGCGGTGGACGACGTAGTCGGGGAAGAGTCTCCGGTTGGGCGGCGGTCGGGAGGCCGATGGAGGAGCGTGGGGTTTCGCGGGTTTTGGCGGCCTCGATGTATGAATGGGGGGGGCGAAGGGGGAGGGGGGATCCAAGCTTAGGGACACGCTTGTCCGAAATGTAGGGTTAGTTACCAGCGTACCCCCACCGGTTTTGACACCACGACGTGGAGCTTCATTTCCTGCTGAGGGGTAGAAGGGGGATTTTGCGTGTCTGGGCTGCGGGAGCGATTTCGGATGAGGAGCGAGTTCTCGCGCGCGTCCAAATTTCGGGATAACAAGGCGCAACGCGGCTTGAAGAAGCGGGAGTTTCAAAGCAGGTGAGACAAAAGATACTCGAGCTTGAAAATTTCGGGATAACAAGGTGCGGATTCCTTGTTCGGTAGAACAAACTTAACATGTAAAAAAAATCATACAAGACACAAGAGAGTCATGTCCCCTTTTACTATATTGCTATAGATGCCATTGAAAAAACTACAAGAAAAATGTAAAAAAAATCGGGAGAATAAGATTACCCTGCACAGTACCAAATCTATTCGCACTTCCCTCAACAACAACAAAAAACAAATCAATTCCCACCAAAGAAAGAGTAATGTCCCTTTTTATATGATTACAGATGCCATGATCTCGAATTTCAATTTTGAATCCACGTTATGTTGAATTCGAATATATCATTAGGTGACCTTGCGGTTTATAATTGATGTAGTCGTACATTTTGATCTTCCATCATATATGAATATTTTACTCCACCATGTGAACATATATATTGTCGTCTACCATATGGACTAAATTTGAATCAATTTTCCTTATTTGAATATGATTGTTATCAAGTTATACAATAATATAAATATTATCTTGATAACAAAAAGACATGCATATAGCAGTAATCATATTTCACTATGAACTACATGTACCATACGCTCTCCAATTGAAATATCTGTATCCATTTTATGTTGAATTCAAATCATAGCACATTATTGGTCTAGGTAGCGAGATGTTCGGGATAATCTAAACCCTGTTTTCATACGTATAATTTTTGGCTGAATTGGGACAAGTTTTGGTATAAGCCTCTTCCAAAACCAGAGATTCTCTCAAGAAGCCTCGTGGTTCCGAGAGGGGACGTGTCACCTTTGTGTGCGAAACGATATACGCTGCCTCCCCCTGATTTTATTTACAGAGGCAACATAGAACTATATGAGTGCCCTGTTAAATTTTGGAATTATTTCGGGTTCATGTGGCCTTTTTATACATTAATTGAGTTTCTGGACTTTTAATGTGCATAATCTAAATATGAATTGCATGCACATGCTCCGGTGCACCAAGTGGGTTGAAAAATCACATGTGTCCTTGGTTGAATTTCTAGGTCCCATGGAAGAAATGAGAATGAAATTCAAACATCTGGGCGTCATGACTCTGCCGAGAACATCGAGAAACTTAGATTTTAAATTCATGTAAATCCAAAACTCGGCTGGAAATCATGAAACTTGGCATGGTGTCATGTCATGGCACTAACATGTTGTGGTAAAAAATTGGGCCGATTTGGATGCTCATGGTTCTAAGAGGGAACGTGCCACCTTTGAGTGTGAAACGATATACGCTGCCCCCCCCGCCCTTGAGTTCCTTAACAAAGGCAACATAGAACTACATTAGTGCCATGTTAAATTTTGGAATTATTCCGGGTTCATTTGTCATTTTTATACATTAATTGAGTTTCTGGTCATTTAATGTGCAGAAGTCAAATTTGAACTACAAGCACATGCTCTCATGCACCAAAGTTGGTTGAAAAATCACATTTGTGTCCTCGGGTGAATTTCTAGGTCCCATGCAAGAAATGAGAATAAAATTAAAACATCTGGGCATCGTGGCTCGGCCGAGAACATTGAGAAACTTGGTTTTAAAATTCTTGTAAATCCAAAACACGTCTGAAAATCATGAAACTTGGCATGGATGTCATGTCATGGTACTACCATGTTGTGGTAAAAAATGGCCGAATAGGAACAGATTTTGGTATAAGCTTCTTGCAAACCGAAGCTTCTCTCAAGAAGGCTCGGGGTTCTGAGAGGGAACGTGTCACCTTTGAGTGTGAAACGATATACGTTGTCCCCCTTGAGTTTATTTACAAAGGCAACATAGAACTACATGAGTGCCCTATTAAATTTGGAATTATTCCGGCTTCATTTGGCCTTTTTTACACATTAATTGAGTTTTTGGTCATTTAATGTGCATAATTCAAATTTGAACTACAAGCACGTGCTCCCGTGCACCAAAGTTGGTTGAAAAATCACATTTGTGTCCTCGGGTGAATTTCTACTCCCATGCAAAAAATGAGAATAAGATTCAAACATCTGGGCATCGTGGCTCGGTCGAGAACATTGAGAAACTTGGTTTTAAAATCATGAAACTTGGCATGGTATCATGTCATGGTAGTACCATGCCATGGTAAAAAAAATTGGCCGAATATGAACAAATTTTGGTATAAGCTTCTTGCAAATCGGAGCTTCTCTCAAGAAGGCTCGTGGTTCTGGGAGGGAACATGTCACCTTTGTGTGCATAATTCAAATTTGAAATACAAGCACATGTTCCGGTGCACCAAAGTTGGTTGAAAAATCACACGTGTGTCCTCGGGTAAATTTCTAGGTTCCATGCAAGAAAGGGGAATGAAATTCAAAATTCTTGTCATCGTGGCTGGGTTGGAAACATTGAGAAACTTAGTTTTTTAATTCCTGTAAATCTAAAACACGCATGAAAATAATTAAACTTGGCTTGGTGCCATGACATGGCACCAAGATGCTGTGGTAAATTTGCAGTCCGATTTGCGAAGGCGCACACATTAACAATCAACAAAGTCATTTTGGAACAAGTGCTGTCATGTTACAATCGGAAACACAAGTATTATTGAAACCGTGGGCGTTCTACTTACTAGTACCATTTACGTGCCACGATGCGTCCCCATTTTTTATTAGCTAGGAGGCGCCATGCAGGGTAGCTATTTGAGTACGAGAGGCGTGCGATCAGACCCCTGCGCGTGCTTATCGGGAGGAGAGCCCTTTGACCTCCATCTGCCATCCACCTATCTCCCAAGGTCTCCATTAATGGCGCCCGAGCCTTTGTTTAATGGCATGGCTATATCTCACTCAACTGAGATTTAAGAGAGAAAAAAGAAAATTTGAAAGCATGGATCTTGATGTAAGATCCGACGGGCCTATATAGCATCTACTGCGACTTATAGCAAGACTGATGAATATATAAGGACGATTTTTGTTTTGATCAAAGAAGGGCTTGCCCCTTCCGATTTTCATTACTGAAAACCACCACAATTCACAAGAAGTTCAGCACAACTCCAGCCTAACACAAAGGACTAAAAGCTACTCCCTCTGTCCCATAATATAAGACGCTTTTTGACACTAGTATAGTGTCAAAAAACGTCTTACATTATGAGACGGAGGGAGTACCAGATTGAAATCGCAACATCCCAAGAGGCCAACAAAGGCCAAACATCCATGCTAGAACCCAACATTTCACAACCGACGACACAATCCACATCCTAAACCGATTATTACATCAAAAGAAACCAGGAAACTGAAGGAAGCCCAGCAGCAACTAGAAGAACAACAATGCCAGGGTCACCACAGCAAGAGTTTTCTTCATTCCAGCCTCGCAACATTGATCTTCCACAGAAAGATAAGGATGATTAATTGTCTTACATAATTAGAAAGATAATTAAAAAATCCACATGCGGCTACGCCGGAAATACACAAGGGCAAAAGAAGAAGGAAGACAAGGATCTAGCTCGCTGATCTCTACTTTCTTGATGCGTTGCTGCAGGCCGCGGGAACTAGTCTCCGCGGCGAGCAGTTATGAGCTCTTTCGTGTCCTCAAGATGCTACTTGAGAACATCCACGGATTCCTCCACCAGCCTTTGGCGCTTGTTGCGGAGCATGTCATTCTCGTCCATAAGTTTCTTGACGATGACGTCGGTCCTCTTCAACAAGGCACTGGTCTCCTCCTGCTGGTCTGCACTTCGGACGATCTTCTCCCTCAGCAGGTTGCGCTCGGCCCGTAGCCTCTCATTGCCCTCGCTTAGTTGCCGGATGATGCCGGTAGCCTGTTCAAACGAGGGTTTCACGTCGTCCTGCAACCTCGCCAAGCCGGAGATCTGATCCATCTGGCTATGGATGTTCGCATGCATGCGCCTGTAACAGTCGTCGCCTGCCCGTGAGAAATTTTCCCAGGCCACCGCGGCGTGGTGGGACATCTCTGCTGCATTCGTGGCACGGCGGGACATCTCTGCTGCTTCCGCGGCGTGGCCGGACCAGTCTGCTACATCGACGGCGCGGTGGGACCTCCGTGCTACTTCGGCGGCGTGGCGGGACCTCTGTGCTGCTACTTCCGCACGGCGGGACATGTCGGCTGCTCTCGCAGTGAGGCGGGACATCTCTCGTGCTTCTGCTTCCATGCTCGCCTCTCCCTGGTGGCAATCTCTCGACCCAGAACTCATGCTGGCCATGACAGACGCAAGGGAAGGATGCTGAATGACTTGTTTGTTTTTGTGGATGAGGAGTTAGGAGGAATGTGCAATCATCTTGGCATACTAGTATTTATAACCAAGTACTAATACGCACCTAAGTGGGAAACCGTTTAGGTTGTGATCGGTGTGAACAGGTTTGGAATTCAATATAGCGTGGTACTAATACACTCCTAAGTGGGAAACCGTTTAGGTTGTGATCGGTGTGAACAGGTCTGCAATTCAATATAGCATGGAGTAATTTGGAATGTGACGAGACACAAGCTCAAAATTTATTGACGGTTCTAGTTTCGAAGTGCGGCACTATTCCCGGATGGAGTACTTCCTTTTCTACTCCCTCCTTTCCGGTTTTATAGGGCTTATCTCAAATTGACCAATGCATGTACTTTATGCATGCATGCATTGCAATTAATGCATTGATAAACATAATTTTTTGAGAAAAACAAGAGCATTAATTAGGTGCTTTTGCAAACTACAAAAAATATCCCACCACTCACCATAAACCGGAAAGGAGGGAGTACTGCTATGTACGTGCAATAACTGGCACCGTCGTATACATATCTTACGGTTAATGGGGCGTTCGACAGGAATACCCGCATGGCGAGCTCTAGGCTAGTCCTTTTTTCAAACGCATTAAACCTATCTCTCGGGAATTCTCACACGCACCATCGTGCCACCCACAAAAACTTGTAGTCTGAGTTTAGTAGTATGTTATACAGGAAGAGAAGAGGTGCACGCACGCACTCGTCCTCTCACACATGCGTCTGTTTTTTCTCAAAAAGGATGATGATGACCCCTGGCCTCTGCATCTGGGAGTCACACACGCATCTGTAGCTACGAATTGTAGTGTTCTCAACCATCCGATTGGCTCTATCATGGATGTACCTATATACTAAAACATGTCTAGATACATCTATATTTTGACAAATGGAAGGCATGTATTATGGAACAGAGGGAGTGCTTGTCATCAAAATGGATAAAAGGCACGTATCTAGAACTAAAATACGTCTACATACATCTCCTTTTATCCATTTTGATGACAAGTAGTACTTCTTACCCAAAGGAACTTTATATCCAACAGACACAAAATATCTGTTCGACTGTTGGAAATTACTGATCTGATGTCAAAGTAATTGCTGCATCGCCACCAAAACCCACCATTTATTAAGCTAAAGTAGACCAAGGTAATCCCTATATTAGCATATTACTAAGATAAATAGAAGGCACTGTCGAAACATTTAGTACGTGAGCTTGTCAATCTGAAAGTGGAGGGACACAAGCTTAGCCCCGGCCAGCAGCTTGGGCGGAACTATCAAGAAGGTCAGCTCCTGCACGTCAACGTCGCCGGGATCCTTGCTGCTTGTCACCTCCATTTTCACCTCGACGGCGTCGGTCGTGCCTTTGGGATCCCCCGATGGGCCGTTCGCCCACAGGTAGGCCCAGTAGTGCGGCAGTGGGGACACCGCTGCTCTGATGCAGACGACTGACATGGCGATAGGCGCACCGATGTCGAGCACGCCGCCGACAAGGAAAAACGCGCGGCGGTCCTCCTGTGCGCCGATGTCGAGCATGCCGCCGACCAAGAAAAACGCGCGACGGTCCTCCTCCGCGAACAGCAAGAGCCGTGGCTCTGACAGTGGCACTTGCAGCTGGAGCACCTTGCCATACTAGATCCTGTGCACGGGCATGGGATGCGTGTTGCTGATGTGATGGTAGAGCACCGGCGATGGGCCTTCGTAGCCGCAGACGGGCACGGGGCATTTGCAGGGCGCGAGCGCACACACGCTCTGGTGATCGGCGAGCTTGTGGTAAGTGACGTAGAGCCCACAGCCTTCGTGCGGGCACTCCACCCTCAGCGACAAAACGACAGCGTCCACCGACGTGTTCCGCACGTCGAAGCCACCGCCGCGCTCGCACTTCTGGCACTGCAGCTAGTTCCCGGGGCGCTCGACGCGGCAGTCCGCGCAGGCCAGGTGCCCTCCCTTGCACTACAGAAATCAATCAAACAGCACATCAATCAAGAAACCTGCACCTTGCTTAATCAGCCGAATGGACGAGGTGTATTCGAACCTCATACACTGGAGGCATCAAGGGGCGGAGGCACAAGGGGCAGTGGAGCACGGTGAGGTCCATCGAGACCTTAGTGAGCTCCCTCGTCGGTTCCTGTTCCATCTGCATGATCTCGCCCTCCTCGTGCACAACCATCTCTCGCTTGGGCCAGGGAATTACAAAGCTTTACCGTCACATATTTTATACTCTATGCATAACTGTCCTCCCGCATACCAAGGAAGGCAGTAGTTTGAGTTTTCTGAAAAAAATTTCCCCTGCGCATGAGTAAGCTGCTTAAATATCGACAGTAAATGCGCATGCAATGGTTGGCTGGTCCTCCTTCCATTTCGCTTGAGTTGGCTTCCCCAGGCGGTCAAGCCGCATCCGGCGCTGCACACGTTTGCCTGTAGCCATTTTCTGCTTTGGAAACTGGTGCGATTAATGGGGGCATAACTAATCGAGCGGGGGCACAGATGGAAACCAACGCAAACGCGTAGACTAATCTGAGAAAAACAAGAAAAAGTTATACGCAAAGTAAAAGGAATCGTAGGGAGTACTACTTCAAGGTGCATTAAATCAACACATGCAAGTATCAAAAGGAGAGTCACGGCATGCATGCATGCATTGTAATTAATGCATCGGTAACCCTAAATTATTGAAATATATCGAGTGTAGTGCTTTGATGTGTCGCGTCAACTCGTACATCAACGAGAAGTTTGATTATCCTCACCCTTGCGGACTTAACTGCACCTGCCTTTGGCTGTATGACAGGTTGGCCACACACCTGTCGGGCCCACCTGTCATACACGCAAAGACAGGAGCGTCCCTCCCTCGCCCATGAGCGTGGTGGCTGGCAAGACTAGGAGAAGCTTTTGCTACACACTCTCCCTCCAGCACGCGGTGGACATGCAGTAGTTCAATCGGTATCAGATGGCCAGAAGCGTACTGTAGTACTCCTCCAGTGCAGTAGTACACCATCATTGTTCGACTTCCCGAAGAGGCGAAGAGCCAAGCGCAGCCCGGACGCTCGTGTGGCAGTTTCATGTGTAGAGTAGTCTAGATAGCGTGTACCGTGCATGTAAGCTTAAAATCATTGGGTCGACTCCATGCTATGTGGCCGTCTCAAAGTTTTTAAAAAAAATGAATAGTCTTATGGCCCTACCTGTCACCCTGGTGATTGTAGTTTGCACGCTCATCAGGTCAAGATAGGAATATATATTTTAATTTGTTTTTTTTCGAAAAGGGGGGACTCCCCGGCCTCTGCATCAGAATGATGCATATGACCACATATATTTTAATTTGTGGTGGGTAAATGTTAGAGGTTGCAACAAATATATTGTACACTGCGGGTCTTTCAGCCAAGTTTAGAGGCAAGCATGTGGGGCCAGTGCTATGATGTGTCGCATCAACTCGTAGAACAAGGAGAAGCTTGATTTTACTACACGCCTTCTCCCTCGCCCATGCACGCTGTTGCTCGCAAACGAGGACAGGCTTTTGCTTAGTAGTACTTCTACAACAAGCTATCCGTCCCGCTCGCGGTGGACGGACATGCATCAGTGGATTCGACACTGTAGAAGCAGTAGTAGTAACATCATTGTTCGTGTTCTCGAAGAGGCGAAGAGCCAAGCGCAAACTGAACGTTGCAGTTGTGAACATTGGAGCACGCATATAGCCAGGCTTTTGCATGAGACAAAATTGCTATGTGAGCCCACTATTGTACTAGTACATACAACTACTTGCTAGTATAACCCTCTAAACCAGAAAGGAGTATTTGCCCTTCTAGAGATTTCAACAAGTGACTAGACTACACCGAGACGGAGTACATATGGAGCAAAATGAGTGAATCTGCACCATAAATAAATACGTACTAGTTCTATCGTTTTCCTCTCCGAGGTGCACAATATTGAGTATACTGACTAGTCTCTTTTTGACACGCATTTACGTTGTTTTTTTTGACACAGTACAGACGCAAGCGCTCATATACACGCGCATACACTCACCCCTATGAACGCACACACGCACGGCACTATCATCTTGAAATTTATGAAGTCACCATAGGCACCTCATCGTCGACGGGTCCATAGGTGCTTGAATGCCAGGGAGGAAGAGGGTAGCGGTTCCCGAGATGTTGAACGGTCAATGATGTATCCTCAATTACATGTAGAGGGAATTAATTGGAGAAGCAGACTAGAGCCAGCATGATGTGAATGCAACAGAGTTTGGACTCTCATATAATAAAGGTGCCCCACCACTCCAATCCATCTACTCCCAAGTCTCTGTGCAACACTGCTGACTCCAATCCAAGACCAAGTGACCAGAAGCCACAAGCACCTATGGAGGCGATGGATGCGAGCGGCAGTCGGCTGTGCCAAATCATCCAAGGCGCCGGCCTACGGCCCCGCACCGCGCAACGTTTCCAGATGGTGCTAGCGACCGCAGGCATCATATCCCTCGCCGACGCCGGCTTCGCCTCTCGCATGGACGACATGATGGTCAACTCCATCCGCAAGTTCACCGCCGTCAAGAAGCGCGCGGACGACCTTGCCGTACTGCTCCAGCCCGCGCGCCCAGGCTCCTCATTGCCTGCCACCCTCATCGGCCTACATGGTGACGAACTCTTTCAAGCCCTGGTAGCCCTGCAGGTGCCGGAGGTCGCGACGAAGAATGTGCACTTCGAGGTCACGCTCGTCACGCAGCGCCTCGCCATGCAAGAAACCGTTGACCTACACATCCACGTCTACGAGGAAATCATCTACATAGGCCACTACAAGGCAAGCGAGGACAGAAAGACGTTGGACTTCTTCCAGTGGCTGGAATCTTTGGACGCCATTGTTCAGAATCACGTCGACTAGGCCACGAAAGCCGCTGCTACTTAGGCGCTGTTCGGTGGGCCGACGCCCTGAGTCGAGGAGGTGGACGTCGTCGATGGATGCATCTCTTCTTCTTGCCTCCTGTAACCAGCACTACATCGCCTCGTGGCCTTAATGTTTTATTAGTATAGTACTCCCTCCATTCCCAAATATAAGGCTTTCTAAAGATTCCAGCAAGTGACTACTACATACGGAGCAAAATGAGTGAATCTACACTCTAAACTATGTCTTCATACATCTGTATGCTGTATTCCATTTGAACTAGTATCTAAAAAGGCTTATATTTATGAACAGAGGGAGTATATGGCATTTTTTATTCCAGTCGTAACGTTTTCACTGTGAGGTGGGGCCGCAGTTGAGCAAACCCACCCCACCTACCGGGCGTCGGCCGAGTTTAGAATTAGAAGAGAGAAACGAGGGAGGAGAGCTAGCTGTAGCACGGACGCTGTTGTCAGATGGGACTCGTGTTTATAGAATAGGAGTACTGAGCACTCGTGCCTCTTTTTTTTGAGGGAAAAATTAGTCGTATGTCTAGTACCACTAGTTGGGTGCGTGCAACCTATAGCTGTCATCACTTTAGGTCTCCTTTTCGAACCGCGGCTACTCTTCACAGTACATATTTTTTCATGCATTTATCCTCCTATATGTACTCCTAGGCTATTTCCACGTGCTCCCATTCGCCGACATGTGGGACATAGAGCATCTGGGTCGTAGTGCATGCACGACTCAGAGCATATGCCGGGGTACTTTACATTTCAGACCTCACGAATTACATGCAAACCCCCCACAGAAGAATAAATAAATCAATGAGTTACTACATGAAACCGGATTATTTTCGTGGAAACTGGAGCACGTTCATTAAATTTTGGACATAACACGTTTATAAAAAATGACCGGACCTAAACCAGTCTAAGGGCCTCTTTGATTTTTCCCGAAAAAAGGGCCTCTTTGATTCGCAGGATATTGAAAACACAGGAATGGGGAAAGTATGATGGCAATGAACCGAGACGAGGAGAACTCTAACTCAGTTAGAGGTTAGAGTTAGATTCTAACCCTGAACTAACTCTATACCAAAGAGGTGTACGGATGGCAGGGTTAGATTGACAATAAATGCTCTTATCTCAATCATTTGACTACTTTGGACCCTATTTTTAGTCAGACTAAAATAAGTCCCTTGGATCCAAGCCCCCTCTTGGTGTGGCCGGCTCTTCTGTGGCCTCCTCCCGCTCACAGTTGACATAAACGAACCATCTATACAAATCAAGCATGCAAAACATGATAATTTTTACTTTGTCCATACAAATGAGATATCCCACTTAAACATATAAGTCGTCAATCAAGCTTCACAAAATAAAAAAACACTTCATGAAACAAAGAATGAGCTAACTCATCACGGAAGTCGTTCACAATAGGGAGGGAGCCCGGAGCCCCTCACTCACTGAGGGAGGAGCTCGCCATCGTCGCTCTGGAGGAAGGCTCTATAGAGCCCAAGCCCCGGGAACCCCTCCGACGCCGGCCCTGTTGCGAGTTGAGGTCGACACCGACATGGGTAGCAGGGCCGCTTGCCGCCGACTGGGAACTTAATCTTTGGGCCTCTAGAAATAATGCAAGCCTGTAACTAAAATACCTAGAAAGGTGAACCGAATCTTTGGGCCTGTAGAAATAATGCAAGCCTATAGCTGAAATACCTAGAAAGGTGAACTGAATCTTTGGGCCTCTAAAAATAATGCAAGCCTGAAACTGAAATACCTAGAAAGGTGAACTGAACCTTTGGGCCTCTAGAAATAATGCAAGCCTGAAACTTAAATACGTAGAAAGGTGAACTAAATCTTTGGGCCTCTAGAAATAATGCAAGCCTGAAACTGAAATACCTAGAAAGGTGAACTGAATCTTTGGGCCTCTAGAAATAATGCAAGGCTGAAACTCAAATACCTAGAAAGGTGAACTGAATCTTTGGGCCTCTAGAAACAATGGAAGCCTGAAATTGAAATACCTAGAAAGGTGAACTGAATCTTGGGGCCTCTACAAATAATGCAAGCCTGAAATTGAAATACCTAGAAAGGTGACCTAAATCTTTGGGCCTCTAGAAAGATTTATTACCTCCTCAAGGAACATCAAACAATTCCATGCATGCACCGCAAACCTATAGCAAGTTTGATCAGGATCTACTTTTCCAAATCAGAATTAGCGCTAGAGCAAGCAAGATCAATGATATGGCCGTGAGACAGAGTAGGAACGAACAAACTCACCCCTCTCGCGACCTCCCTGGTAGATGCGCCGCCGCCGCGCACGACAGAGGGAGAAAAATGACTGGTGAAGGGGGAGCGGGGCGACCTTCGAAGGTTAGAGGGAGTGGGCGGCCGGAGTAGGGCGGCAGAGGCCGGAAGGAGAGGGTGGCCGGAGGAGAGAGAGAGGGCGAGCGGTGCTTGGGCGGGCGGCCCTATGGGGAACAGAGAGGAGTCATGCGAGAGGGGGGGAGCGATCTGGTGCGGGCAGGTGAGATTTTATTAGGGGAGCGATCTGGTACGGGCAGGTGAGATTTTTTTATTTCTCTTTTAGTGGGCCCGAGGATAACTAACCCAATTAGAACCTCTCCACCGGGCTAGTTTTTTTAGCTGGGTTAGAGCAAACTAGCTCAAACTAACCCCTCTTGTTTCGATAATTTGAGGCTATTTCAACCCAAACTAGCTCTAACTCAGGGATCCAAACAAAGAGGAGTGTTACTGTACATGCTACAGTGTGGACCGTAGCACATTGTTTTTTATGGCCATATCACCACATTGTTTTCTACTGATGGTTCACTGGGCTACCGTGGTTCGCACGGGTGGTTCACTGGGCTGCCGTGGTTCGCACTCCTCCGACCTAAGTAGTACTCCCTCTGTTCCTAAATATAAGTCTTCGTAGATATTTCACTGTGGACCACATACGGATGTATATAGATGCATTTTATGTGTAGATTCACTCATTTTTCTCCATATGTGGTCCATAGTGAAATCTCTGCAAAGACTTATATTTAGGAACGGAGGGAGTAGTATAGTACTAGTATATACCGCATCATTCTTTGCTCCTTCTTACTACTCCAACATGTGGGAGTGCCAGCATCCGGGTCGACGTGTCATGCACCAGATTAGAGCGCGGAACGGAAGGGGGGCATCACCCCGGTCGGAGCGCTAGTAATTCATGACTATAGTGAGTGGTCATATCACAAGTCTTTCCAGCAGTAACGTGCCGTCAAATCGCACAGCCCCACTCGCTCACCCTCCTCGCCTCTCTGTCAAACCGCCTACCCGAAATTTGCCGCACGTACTGCCCGGGAAAAGCCCTGCCCTCAACTTTTAACTACGCGAAAATAGTTCGAGCTTGTTCGTTCTATATAAATACAGTACTTACTGTATGTTTATTCACCCGTGGGGTTGTTCAATGAACGGAGGGGCAGGGAGCACAAGTGAACAATACTGTAGTAGTAAGTAGGAGTCGTAGAGTAGTCACCTCAAATAGAGAGTTTCTTTTCTTTAGTGCCACGTACACAAATTGAAATGCTTGTTGTGGAGAGAAAAAAGATAATCACTCCACTATATATGGACGCAGGGGCCTGAGCGCTTGATTTACTAGGGTTTCTCTCTTCACTCTCTCATCCTCTCCAGATATAAACAAGACAACGGTAGCGACATTTTCTCTCTGCTCACCACTGGTCACAGATCCGGCCGGATCCCTTCGGTCGGTGTGTGTAGAGGACTAAAAGGTGCATCGTTCACGCGGTCATCGCCGTCGAGGGAGGAAACCCACAGCTGCCGGAGGGGCCCGATCCTCTGCCCGTGCCGTTCTCTCCGACACAGCGCCGGCTCGGGAGGTCCTCTGACCCTTCTTCCTCCCTGCCGTATTGTCCGCAGATCCGACCTGCCGTCGCCGACATCCCGGCGACCCTCAGGTATAAGTTCTTCGAAAGAGGCCTTGCTCTACTGCCCCAGCTCCCCATGTGTCTGCATGTGCATCTTTTTCTTCTCCTATCAGCTCTTCCAAAGCCACCTAAATTTTTAGTATTATTAGAGGTAAAGCTACTTCATGCATTCGAATCTAGGGCTTTGTTCAAACAACGAAGAAAGGGGGGAAAGTTGTAGCATGGATCTAGGACTTGATTCAAAGAGGAAATAATATGGTGAAAGTAGTAGAGACCGGATACCCAACCGATCTCTTGGTTGAAAAGGGAAATAATGGGAAAACGCAATACAAACTGGATAAGGAACAGATCTATTATTGGTTGAAAAAAGGATAGAAAGTGGCGGCTGGTGGACAAGTCAATAGAGTATGTCCAGGATTAGATTTGCTGCCATCACATAGTAAAAGGTCTCCAGGATTAGATTTGCTGCCCTCACATAGTAAAAGGTCCCAGGATTAGATTTGCTGCCCTCACATAGTAAAAGGTCTCAGGATTAGATTTGCTGCCCTCACATAGTAAAAGGTCTCAGGATTAGATTTGCTGCCCTCACATAGTAAAAGGTCTCTAGGATTAGATTTGCTGCCCTCACATATTAAAAGGTCTCCAGGATTAGGTTTGCTACCCTCACATAGCGTGAACAAGCTCGACATCACCACTTTATGCCTCCTTGTAGGTACATTGTGCTGATGCGTCCACTGTCGCATGTCCTTATACCAACCTTTTGCTGTTGTTAATGTAAGGGCGCATGTAAAATAAAGCGATCATACTGTTACCTTAGGGACATGTCTAACCAGTGTTATTGTTAATCTAATGCCTCTAGTGATAAGATGCAACTAAACTGTGTTACAAATGGCACTCCTGCTGTTTTCTCCAGTATGATAAATAAGTTGCTCCTTTACGCTGCTGAGTGTCCTGGTGTCCCCACTGTACTATGCCCTTAAACCAACTCTTTAGCTGTTGTTGATTTACTGTGTCTGGTAAACAAGCAATGCCATCATTAAAGTAATCCCATATCCGAGGAATCTCATTGTTGATCGTAATGCTTCTGGTAACATGAAGCATTGCTGATGTTTTAAAATTTCTACTGTCCTTGCGTGATTGCCATGAACATAATTAAGATGCTTCTTTTCATTTTGTATATGTTTCGTATATTCTTATTGACCAGCAACTGTTTACTTTCTATCATTTTGTGCAGATAGGGATATCCATTTCACCTTGTTGCTATTGTGACCTTTTGGTGAACTGCACAAAACACTTTGTTTTGGAATGAGTGTCTTGTGCAGTTCAACTAAAATGTCACGTGGGCAACATCTCTCAATTTTGGTGGAACTGCACAAAATGGTGATTGGAGTTTCCAAAATCTCCATCAAGTTCTGCTGGTAATCTCGTGCAACATTTTATTAGCCTGTGCAAGATGGAGCCGTCACTGTCACCACAATGGCACTTTATTTTAGTGGAACTGCACAAAAGGATAAGAAAATTATAGTTGCACCTTACATGAGCCGGACAGCCAACCTTAATGTTCCTCAATTTTAGTGCAACTACTAAAGAAGAACCTACCAGCTCACAAGAGCAAGTACTTCTTGCTAGCTGAATGATGCAATCTTTGCTTCATTTCAGGTGAACCGTAGAAAAAGGCGCATGAATTGAATCATGGAACTCCAGGCAGACCTCATCCTAGTGGAGCTGGAGGTTGAGTTCAAGGAGGCCGCTATTAAAGTGAAATCATGCTCTCCTGTCTCCTTGTTTGTGCTGTGCAAACATACTGTGTAAACGGGAATACTGATGTTGTGACGGTCAAGAGCATTCGCCAAGTTCTTTGATTGTATGACATGGCTAGACAAGATGGATTTAATCCCGATATTCACTTTATCAAAAGGCTCTAATGGGTTGGTTTTGAATCTTGCAAGCTGGGAATCAATGAGATGTGTAGGCATCTTTGTTGTACTTATTATTTGAATCTTATTTGTTGGTTCTGAATCTTGCAAGCTGGGAATCAATGAGATGTGTAGGCATCTTTGTTGTACTTATTATTTGGATCTTATTTGTTGGTTCTGAATCTTGCAAGCTGGGAATCAATGAGATGTGTAGGCATCTTTGTTGTACTTATTATTTGGATCTTATTTGTTGGTTCTGAATCTTGCAACCTGGGAAACATGGCATGATGATGCAGAGGACAGCAACCATAACAAACAGTTCAAACTTGGTAGTATTATCTTTGTGAAAGTGCGACAAATGTGCTGATCGTGTGTGTCCTGAAAATAATAATTATAATTGTTGTGCATGTTGATCCCGTGGCACTGATAGAACGAGCCAATGCATTGCTTGTTTTAAGTATAAATTTCTATTAAAGCTAATTAAATTTAAGTAAAGTGACCACTAACTCCTGTTATTACAGTACCAATATAGACGCGCTCGTGAATCGATGTGTGGCCGGAGTAGGTTTCTTAATGGAGGCGTTTGAATGTGCCGAGGGTGCATCTTCTGCCGGGCGTGCAGCGGACGAGGGAGGGGTAGTAACTGTTGTCGCCTGTACACACTCAGCTTACTGTTGAATCTAGTTTCCCAAGAGCTGAAAAACGAACTGCTGCCGCCGCCTACACACTCGTTCACTCGAAGAGACTCCAATGGCGATCCGAGGGGTGAGCCTGCTGGATATGGACTTATGAAGGAGTTAGTTCGCTGTTCAGTCCTATGGATGCACCAAGTTGAATGTGATGTACACCAACGATATGGACTCGGTGAAGCTCTGCCTCGCCTCAGTCCTATGGCTGCACCAGGTTCTGGAGCATTCGCCCGTTTCATCGGCAGCGCCGACTGCACCTTCTCTACGGTGGAGAGAAGGAAGAACGCAATGATTCGGCCATCTGGTGCAACAAGCTTGTTGACATCCAGAAGCAATAAAAGATCATCAGCAACGGGCAGGAGAAGGACTCCTTGGTTGACCTCGCTGACACCATCATCGACCCCTGATACGCCAACATGAAAGAAGATGACCTGAACACGCGGGAGGTACCTCTGAATCTAGCCTACATAACCTATGCGGCCAAGGACGCATACGCATGCTACGGCATGTACAGGCAGATATTGGACATGAGGGCGTGTCTGCTTCCCGTAACCGATGAGTACACGGACAGCCGCAACGTCCTGATCAAGCGTGCCAGGAAGGTCTAGATGTTGTACTTTATCTGTTTATAAGCACCTTTATCATCTGAGTGTTTCATGCATTAGCCTATGTGTCTTAATTATCTATTTTGTCCGAAATATTTCTTTTAAGAACCCATTAACCTGATTGCTTTTTTTAGTGGCTATTTGCTTATGTATGTAAACTAGTTCACTTGTCCGTAAAAAAAACTAGTTCACTCGGCTGCCATGCTTTGAATCTCCTTCCTCCCAACATATTCCTCTCCTCAGGTGGACCCAGCAGGTCTCTGAAGTTTCTCCCACTTTCTTTTTCGATGTAAACTGAGTTTTCTGCCAGTACTTTCCCCTAGAACCAACTCAAGTGTCCCACGTCTAGCCTAAATAATAGTAACACCCCACGTACTATTAACTCATCAAATTAAAATGATATTTTTATTTCGTAAGTTGAAAGTTCTTACAAAATAATAATAATAATTGTTTATATATAACTTGCCAAGTTAACTCCTAGTGATTGCGTACATAAGCTTGCAAAGATTTTACTGATGTGCAATCATGTGTTTATGTTTTCATAACATTTCTCCGTCTAGCCCAACATGATATTTTCACCCAGCCCAGCAAGTCCGCGGATTTCAAGAAAAATGCAAATGGGATTTAAACGGGCTGCATAGATGCTACATCATAGTTTCACCCAACCCACCAAATGGACTAAAAAAACAAATGGACTGGCTGACATGTGGGCCAGTAGGTCGAAGCCTAAGAAGGCGTTGGATTTACATCCAACGGCCGGCATTCTTCTTCAATCTCTCGTCTTCTTCCCCCAGCGCTGCCGGAACCGCCTGCTCCAGCCTTCGGCGTCCAACGACGTTGTTTTGCGCTCCTCAGCGAAACGCTACCCCGCCGACGGCCAGGCCATCCCTCTACTCCGCACCTCCTGTTATTCTCTGCCGAGTGTAGGCCCACCCCGCACCTGAACCAGTCAAGTTTCCCACTCCTCTCCGTCTATGACTCCACTACTACGTCTTCCCCATCTCCGGGTCGTTCCAGTCTAGGGCCTTGCCGTCGTCCACCTCCTTGGTGCGCTCGGCGTGGCGTGGTCAACATACGAGAGTCATCGGAAGAGGACTGTACATGGAGAGCCTAACGGCTGGGACCCACGAGGTCCATGGTCGCACGCAAGGAAAGTTCCTCCTTATTACGCACTGTATGTGCACTATACGTGGGAAGGGCTTCTGTATTTCGCGAAAAAAACGTTCCCGCTGCTGACAGGTCGGACCCACCAGCTATATCTTCGCATGCAAGGAAGTGCCTCCTTATTACGCACCAAAAAATGAATACCCCCTGCTAGCTGGGACCCACCATAGTGGGTAGCTGACTTGTGGGCCTACTAGTTGACGAGGATGGAGGGCTTTGTCAACTTAGTCAATATGAACGATTCTAGCTCCAGTGACCGTATGATGTCCATCCAACGGCTATAGTGCTTCTTCAACCTCAGGTCTTCTTGCTCCAGCCGCCCAAAGCAGCGTCGGTCGTGCCGCGTGCTCCTACCTCTCGTGGCCGGCTGTGATGCCGTGGAGGCCTCACCGCCCCCTACTACTCCCACCGCTGGCCCAGGGTATCCCTCTACTCACCCACACCCCCTGTTATTCTGCGGCGACACCAGCCTCACGCCGCAGCCGAACCAGTGAACCCTCATACTCCTCTCCGCATGGGCATCCACTGCCGCGTCTTCCCCGGCTCCGTGTCATCCCCTTCCTAAGCCTCGCCATCGTCCACCGCCTTGGTGCTCTCGGTGCGCCGTGGTCAATGTGGTCAACGACCGACTTCCATCGGAAGAGTACTGTACGTGGAGAGGCTGACAACTTGGTCCGAGGCCATAACCTAGTTTTTTTGTGATTTGCCAAGTAAGTCGCTTTGTCAGGCCTGTTGGGCTGCAAATCTTTCTAGACGAGGAGAGCTTCATTTGGCTGGCCGAGAAAATGGCCTATCAGTAATGAGAAATGGGCTGTACATTTTTAGAACACATCAAACCGGCAATTAGTTTCAAATATCTTTTTTTCATTTCGAGATTTTAAATTACATTAATTTTTATGCGTGGATAATTTGTTGGATTTTATAATGGTATACATTTATTTTTAAAATCAGTTTGAATGTGAGTTGAAATTTCGGAATTAAAAACAGTTCGGACTAGACCGAAATATGCAAATTTTCGTATAATTCTTTAACCGTGGCCACAATATGGGCTGTAATGCTAACAAAAAGAATATGGGCTCCAAAAAAAACCTTAAGAATTAGCAAATGGGCTGTAAATTATTAGAAATAATGGCAGATGGGCTGTATGTTGTTTTCCACAGATTTGAGGCTTTCCTAAAAAAAAGGTTGACGCACAAGCAGTGACTGTTGGATGTCCATCCAACGGCCGTCGTGCTTCTTCAATCTCTGCTCTTCCTGCTCCAGCCTCTCAAATAAGCGCCCGCGGGACTGCCTGCTCCCTCCTCCCTGCGGCCGGCTGTGTTGCCGTGCAGGCCTCACCGCCCCACCGTACTGCCATCGCTGGCCTAGCCATCCCTCTTCTCACCCACACATGCTGTTATTCTCTGGCGACGGCAGACGAACCAGTAAACCCTCGTACAGTCGTACTCCCCTCCGCGTGGGAAACAACTGCCGAGTCTTCCCTGCCTCCGTGTCGTTCCCTTCCTAGGCCTCGCCATCGTCCACCGCCCTGGTGCTCTCGACGCGGCCTGGTCAACATGGTCAATGACCGACATGCATCTGAAGTGGATTGTACATGGAGAGGCCGACAGCTGGGTCCATGGCCGCACGCAAGGAAATGCCTCCTTATTACGCGCAAAATAATGATTCCTCCACCTGACATCAGGGACCCACCGAAAGGGCCTCTGTATTTCATGAAAAAAACGTTACTGCCGCTGACAGCTCGGACCCACCAGCTATATCTTTGCATGCAAGGAAGTGCCTCCTTATTACGCACAAAAAAATGAATACTCCCCCTGTTAGCTGGGACCCAGTATAGTGGCAGGCTGACTTGTGGGCCTACTAAGTTGACGGGGACGGAGGGCTTTGTCAACTTAGTCAATATGCACGATTCTAGCTCCAGTGACCGTACGATGTCCATCCAACGGGCGTAGTGCTTCTACAACCTCTGGTCTTCTTGCTCCAGCCGCCCAAACCAGCGCCGATCGTGCCTCGTGCTCCTGCCTCCTGTGGCCGGCTACAAAGCGGCGGAGGCCTCACCGCCCCCTACTACTCCCACCGTTGGCCAGGCCATCCCTCTACTCACCCACACCCCCTATTATTCTGCGGCGACGGCAGCCTCACACCGCAGCGAACCAGTGAACCCTCGTACTCTCTACGCATGGTCATCCACTGCCGCGTCTTCCCCGGCTCCGCGTCGTCCCCTTCCTAGGCCTCGTCGTTGTCCACCGCCCTGGCGCTCTCGGCGCGGCGTGGTCAACATGGTCAAGGAATGGCTTCCATCGGACGTGGACTGTACGTGGAGAGGCTGACAGCTGGGTCCACGGTCGCAGCAAGGAAGTGCCTCCTTATTACGCACAAAATAATTATTCCTCCACCTGACAGCGGCGACCCACCGGACGGGCCACCGTATTTCGCGAAAAAAACGTTTCCCCCTAACTGCTGGGACCCACCAGCTACATTTTTGCATGCAAGCGTCCTGGCAAAAAAAAAACGATTCGCCCCCCTGACTGCTGGGACCCACCAGCTACATCTTCGCAGGCAAGGAAGTGCCTGACAGTCGGGACCCACCTGGTCGAAGCGTACGTAGGGTTGTCATTTTGGTCGCGAACGTGTACGTACATACTGGTCGTTGTAGAGGCGCACACGTGTCGTAGTAGAGGTACGAACGTAGCTTGTACACGTAAGTACAGCGGCGAGGGTGCAAGAAAGAAAATACGGCCACGTACGTACATACGGGTAGGGTCTCGAACGCCTACTCGCGCATACGTACATGGCTGGGTCGGAATGGAGAAACATCGTCGTCGTCGTGTTCATGGGGAGCCAACCGGCTGGGTCGGAACGGAATGCGTTGTCGTGTTCATCGGGAGGGCTTGGACAGAACATGCAATGGAAACGAGGCCTGGCGTACCGCACAACAAAGGAAACGGACCTCCTACGTTCGGAACGGGGTCCTGTTGATCGGGAGGGGTGTGGCGTACCGCAAAACGGAGGAAACAGACCTCCTATGGTCAAAACGGGGGTCCTGTTGATCGGGAGGGGTGTGGCGTACCACAAAACGGACGAAACGGACCTCCTACGGTCGAAACTGGGGTCCTCTTGATCGGGAGGGGTGTGGCGTACCGCAAAACGGACAAAACGGACCTTCTACGGTCGAAACGGGGGTCCTGTTCATCGGGAGGGGTGTGGCGTACCGCAAAATGGGACTCCACGGGATACTGTTTATCTCCACCGTCGACCTCCTCCAGCCTCCACGGGCTACCGTCGACCTCCTCCAGCCTCCACGGGCTCCTGTTCATGTAGCCTCCACCGCGCGCTACTCCACCGGCTACTGTTCAACCACCCCTCCACCGTCTACTGTTCATCCAGCCCTCCACCATCTACTATTCATCCAGCCCTCCACACCACGGGGTCCTGTTCAACCACCCCTCCACGACCACCCCTTCACCGTCTACTGTTCATCCAGCCCTCCACACCACTGGGTCCTGTTCATCCAGAGGCAACGCCACCGCTCATTGTTCATCCAAACCCCCCCGCAACACTCACTGTTCATCCAATCAATCGGCTTCAGTTAGCAGCAGTAGCGAAGGAATCGCTCCATCGAGTTCAGTTAACAGCCATCGATCGATCGCTCGGGTTCAGTAACGCGTAGCCTGCAGTGCAATCGCTCGGGTTCAGTTAGAGCCCAACGCCTCGCTCGGGTTCAGTTAGAGCCAACGCCTCGCACACACGCGCGTACATGTACGAGAGAAACGCACATCGCTCGGCCCCCAAACTCCCACCGTAACCGGCAACTCCCCGAAATTTTCCTCCCCCTCGCTTCTACCATGGTTTTTTGCGTCATGGACGGCCCAAAGAATGTCATGCAGCTACGTGTCCGGCCCGCCCAACACGAAAAGCCCATTTTCTATCATGATTTTTTGTCATAGAAGTAGGAGCCCACCACATCTTATGATGATACCGGGTTTTGTCACAATTATCGTCATAGAAGTGTCATATGTATGACAGAATTTTTTTCGTTTAGCCCAAAATGTCACGGATGTGTCTTTTTTTTGTAGTGACGGTTTGAGCGGCAAAGCCGAAAATTCAGATAAGATTAATTGAAGTTTCCGTTCGCAATTTCTTCAGCTGTCAAGGACACAGTGAAGATTTTGAACGAGTTTCAAATTAGAACGCACATGAAGAATTTGTGAAAAGATTAGATTGAGTTTAGCATAGAGGGGGAAGGGTCCGATCACATTCACTTAGCGGAAAAAAGTCAACTTGAAGAATTAGCAATAAGTGAATGTTGTAGAAGACATAAACTCATATAGTGAAGACATTGCAAGTTGAAGAATTTGAAAAACTGAGGAAAAACTCAAATTGAAGATTTTCAACTTTTGTGGTGGCGTAACCCACCGTATAAGAAAGTTGGCTTCAGACACGGCGTACAATTGTCGTAGGGCTCTGAGAGTCAATTTCTTCGTTAATTTCTTCACACTTAGAGGGTTAGTCTTCATTGATTGAAGAAAAACGTTACTTCGTGTGTTGTGCATCTAAGTCATCAAGTCAACATAAGTGTTAGGATGAGTGTCCATTTCAGAGAACATTCGAAGATTCTAGGATATTTTGCTCACACCGCAACTTGCTAAATATCTTCTCATCCAAGGGCTTAGTGAAGATATCAGCCAACTGATGTTCAGTATTTGCGTAGTCGATGGAGATATCGCCCTTCAACACATGGTCACGAAGAAAATGATGACGAATCTGGATGTGCTTTGTCTTCGAGTGCTGAGCTGGGTTAGGAGCTATCTTGATAGCGCTCTCATTGTCGCAGTAGAGAGGCACAAAACGATCCAGCAGCAATATACTCAGCTTCTGCAGTGGAGAGAGATACGCAGTTCTGTTTCTTCGTGGACCAACAGACCAAAGATTGTCTGAGGAAATGGCATGTGCCTGATGTTGACTTGTGGTCCATGCAATCGCCAGCATAGTCAGAGTCTGAATATCCAATGAGATCAAATGAAGAGCCCTTGGGATATCATAATCCAAGTGTTGGTGTGTGAGCTAGATATCGAAGAATATGCTTCACAGCCTTATGGTGTGATTCCTTCGGTGTAGCTTGAAATCGGGCACACATGCAAACACTAAGCATAATATCTGGCCTAGATGCACATAGGTACAATAAAGAGCCAATCATGGAGCGGTATACCTTCTGATCGAAGTCTTGACCATTTTCATCAGTGCCTAGATGGCCATTTGTGGGCATTGGAATTTTGACCCCTTTGCAGTCTTGCATGCCGAATTTCCTCAATACATCCTTGAGGTATTTCTCCTGAGATATGAATATGCCGTTGCGCTGTTGACGAGATTGAAGCCCTAAAAAGAATTTCATTTCACCCATCATAGACATTTGATATTCTTCACTCATCATATAGGCAAATTCATCACTATAACGTTGGTCAGTACAACCAAAGATAATATCATCAACATAGATTTGGCAGACAAACAATTCATCATCATAAGAGTTTGTGAAAAGAGTTGGGTCGAGTGAACCGGGTTTGAAGCCTTTCTTCATGAGGAATTCCTTCAAAGTGTCATACCACGCCCGAGGGGCTTGCTTGAGGCCATATAGGGCCTTGTTGAGTCTGAAGACTTTGTCGGGATTCTTTGGATCTTCAAAACCTGGTGGTTGAGCAACATATACTTGAAGGAAATATGCCCTAGAGGCAATAATAAAGTTATTATTTATTTCCTTATTTCATGATAAATGTTTATTATTCATGCTAGAATTGTATTAACCGGAAACATAATACATGTGTGAATACATAGACAAACATAGTGTCACTAGTATGCCTCTACTTGACTAGCTCGTGAATCAAAGATGGTTAAGTTTCCTAGCCATAGACATGAGTTGTCATTTGATTAACGGGATCACATCATTAGGAGAATGATGTGATTGACATGACCCATTCCGTTAGCCTAGCACTTGATCGTTTAGTATGTTGCTATTGCTTTCTTCATGACTTATACATGTTCCTGTAACTATGAGATTATGCAACTCCCGTTTACCGGAGGAACACTTTGGGTGCTACCATACGTCACAACATAACTGGGTGATTATAAAGGAGTACTACAGGTGTCTCCAAAGGTACATGTTGGGTTGGCGTATTTCGAGATTAGGTTTTGTCACACTGATTGTCGGAGAGGTATCTCTGGGCCCTCTCGGTAATGCACATCACTATAAGCCTTGCAAGCAATGTAACTAATGAGTTAGTTACGGAATGATGCATTACGTAACGAGTAAAGAGACTTGTCAGTAACGAGATTGAACTAGGTATTGGATACCGACGATCGAATCTCGGGCAAGTAACATACCTATGACAAAGGGAACAACGTATGTTGTTATGCGGTTTGACCGATAAAGATCTTCGTAGAATATGTGGGAGCCAATATGAGCATCCAGGTTCCACTATTGGTTATTGACCGAGAATAGTTCTAGGTCATGTCTACATTGTTCTCGAACCCGTAGGGTCCGCACGCTTAAGGTTTCGATGATAGTTATATTATGAGTTTATGAGTTTTGATGTACCGAAGGAGTTCGGAGTCCCGGATGAGATCGGGGACATGACGAGGAGTCTCGAAATGGTCGAGACGTAAAGATTGATATATATTCGGAGTTCGGAAAGGTTCCGAGTGATTCGGGTATTTTTCAGAGTACCGGAGAGTTACGGGAATTCGCCGGGGAGTATATGGGCCTTGTTGGGCCATACGGGAATAGAGGAGAGAGGCCAAAAGGAAGGAGGCCTGCGCCCCCCCGCTGGTCCGAATTGGACAAGGGGGCAGCCCACTTTTCCTTCTCCCTCTCCTCCTCTTTCCTTCTCCAACAAGGAAAGGAGGAGTCCTACTAATCCTCTTTTCTTCTCCAAGAAGGAAAGGAGGAGTCCTACTCCCGGTGGGAGTAGGACTCCCCCCTTGGCGCGCCTCCTCCATAGGCCGGCCGCCTTCCCCCTTGCTCCTATATATATGAGGGCAGGGGGGCACCCCAAAGACACAACAACAATTGATCCTTGAGATCTATTAGCCGTGTGCGGTGCCCCCCTCCCCCATAGTCCTCCTCGATAATATTGTAGCGGTGCTTAGGCGAAGCCCTGCGACGGTAGAACATCAAGATCGTCACCACGCCATCGTGCTGACGGAACTCTCCCTCGACACTCGGCTGGATCGGAGTTCGAGGGACGTCATCGAGCTGAACGTGTGCTAAAACTCAGAGGTACCGTAGTTTCGGTGCTTGATCGGTCGGGCCTTGAAGACGTACGACTACATCAACCGCGTTGTTCTAACGCTTCCACTTTCGGTCTACAAGGGTATGTAGATTACACTCTCCCCTCTTGTTGCTATGCATCACCATGATCTTGCGTGTGCGTAGGTAAATTTTTGAAATTACTACGTTCCCCAACAGTGGCATCCGAGGCTAGGTTTTATGCGTTGATGTTATTTGCACAAGTAGAACACAAGTGAGTTGTGGGCGATACAAGTCATACTGCTTACCAGCATGTCATTCCTTGGTTCAGCGGTATTGTTGGATGGAGCGGCCCAGACCGACATTACGTGTACACTTACGCGAGACTGGTTTTACGCCGTGCTTCACACACAGGTGACTAGCGGGTGTCTGTTTCTCCAACTTTAGTTGAACCGAGTGTGGCTACGCCCGGTCCTTGAGAAGGTTAAAACAGCACTAACTTGACGAACTATCGTTGTGGTTTTGATGCGTAGGTAAGAACGGTTCTTGCTCAGCCCGTAGCAGTCACGTAAAATTTGCAACAACAAAGTAGAGGACATCTAACTTGTTTTTGCAGGGCATGTTGTGATGTGATATGGTCAAGACGTGATGTGATATAAAGTTGTTGTATGAGATGATCATGTTTTGTTGAAGTTATCGGCAACTGGCAGAAGCCCTATGGTTGTCTCTTTGTTGCATAAGATGCAAGTGCCAAATAATTGCTTTACTTTATCGCTATGCGATAGCAATAGTTGGCGAGACGACCATGTGACGACACATTAATATAGATCAAGATGATGAAGATCATGGTGTCGTGCCAGTAACGATAGAGATCATGACAGTACTTTGGAGATGGAGATCACAAGCACAAGATGATGATGGCCATATCATATCACTTATATTGATTGCCTGTGATGTTTATCTTTTATACATCTTATTTTGCTTAGTTTGACGGTAGCATTTTAAGATGATCTCTCACTAATTATCAAGAAGTGTTCTCCCTGAGTATGCACCGTTGCGAAAGTTCTTCATGCTGAGACACCACGTGATGATCGGGTGTGATAGGCTCTACGTTCAAATACAACGGGTGCAAAACAGTTGCGCACGCGGAATACTCAGGTTAAACTTGACGAGCCTAGCATATAACAGATATGGCCTCGGAACACGGAGACCGAAAGGTCGAGCGTGAACAATATAGTAGATATGATCAACATATTGATGTTCACTGTTGAAACTACTCCATCTCACGTGACGATCGGACATGGTGTAGTTGATATGGATCACATAATCACTTAGAGGATTAGAGGGATGTCTATCTAAGTGGGAGTTCTTAAGTAATATGATTAATTGAACTTAAATTTATCATGAACTTAGTCCTGGTAGTATTTTTCAAATTATGTTGTAGATCAATAGCTTGCATTATTGCTTTCATATGTTTATTTTGATATGTTCCTAGAGAAAATTGTGTTGAAAGATGTTGGTAGCAATGATGCGGATTGGATCCGTGATCTGAGGTTTATCCTCATTGCTGCACAGAAGAATTATGTCCTTAATGCACCACTAGGTGACAGACCTATTGCAGGAGCAGATGCAGATGTTATGAACGTTTGGCTAGCTCAATATGATGACTACTTGATAGTTTAGTGCACCATGCTTAACGTCTTAGAATTGGGACTTCAAAGACGTTTTGAATGTCATGGACCATATGAGATGTTCCAGGAGTTGAAGTTAATATTTCAAGCAAATACCCGAGTTGAGAGATATGAAGTCTCCAACAAGTTCTATGGCTAAAAGATGGAGGAGAATCGCTCAACTAGTGAGCAT
This sequence comes from Triticum dicoccoides, assembly GCF_002162155.2. Taxonomy (NCBI): domain Eukaryota; kingdom Viridiplantae; phylum Streptophyta; class Magnoliopsida; order Poales; family Poaceae; genus Triticum; species Triticum dicoccoides. Next base: position 684,063,800 of record NC_041381.1, on the reverse strand, counting down.
GTGCTCAAATTGTCTGGGTACTACAATCGCTTGATAAAGTGGGAGTTAACCTTCCAGATAAGATAGTGATTGACAGAGTTCTCTAGTCACCATCACCAAGTTAGTAGAACTTTGTGATGAACTACAGTATGCAAGGGATGACGAAAACGATTCCCGAGCTCTTCGTGATGTTGAAATCGACGAATGTAGAAATCAAGAAAGAGCATCAAGTGTTGATGGCTGACAAGATCACTAGTTTCAAGAAAAGGGCAAAGGGAAAGAAAGGGAAACTTCAAGTAGAATGACAAACAAGTTGTCACTCCCGCAAAGAAGCCCAAAGCTGGACCAAAGCCTGAAACTGAATGATTATACTGCAAAGGAAATGGTCACTGGAAGTGGAAATGCCCTGAATATTTGGTGGATAAGAAGGATGGCAAAGTGAACAAGGGTATATTTGATATACAGGTTATTGATGTGTACCTTACTAGTGTTTATAGTAGCCCCTGAGTATTTGATACTTGTTCGGTTGCTAAATATTAGTAACTCGAAACAGGAGTTACAGAATAAACAGAGACTAGTTGAGGGTGAAGTGACGATGTGTGTTGGAAGTGGTTCCAAGATTGATATGTCATCATCGCACACTCCCTATACTTTCGGGATTAGTGTTAAACCTAAATAAATGTTATTTGGCATTTGCGTTGAGCATGAATATGATTTGATCATGTTTATTGCGATACGGTTATTCATTTAAAGTCAAAGAATAATTGTTGTTCTATTTACATGAATAAAACCTTCGATGGTCATACACCCAATGAAAATAGTTTGTTGGATCTTGATCGTAGTAATACACATATTCATAATATTGATGCCAAAAGATGCAAAGTTGATAATGATAGTGCAACTTATTTGTGGCACTGCCGTTTGGGTCATATCGGTGTAAAGAGCATGAAGAAACTCCATAAAGATGGATTTTTGGAATCTCTTGGTTATGAATCATTTGATGCTTGTGAACCGTGCTTTTTGGGCAAGATGACTAAAACTCCGTTCTCCGGAACAATGGAACGAGCTACTGACTTATTGGAAATAATACATACCGATGTATGCGATCCGATGAGTGTTAAGGCTTGTGGCAAGTATTGTTATTTTCTAACCTTCACAGATGATTTGAGCAGATATGGGTATATCTACTTAATGAAACATAAGTCTGAAATAGTTGAAAAGTTCAAAGAATTTCAGAGTGAAGTGGAAAAATCATCGTAACAAGAAAAATAAAGTTTCTACGATCTGATCATGGAGACGAATATTTGAGTTATGAGTTTGGTCTTCATTTGAAACAATGTGAAATAGTTTCGCAACTCACGCCATCTAGAACACCACAATGTAATGGTGTGTCCGAACGTCGTAATTGTACTTTACTAGATATGGTGCGATCTATGATGTCTCTTATCGGTTTACCACTATTGTTTTGGGGTTATGCATTAGAGACAGCTGCATTCACGTTTAATAGGGCAACATCTAAATCCATTGAGACGACACTGTATGAACTATGGTTTAGCAGTAAACCTAAGCTGTCATTTCTTAAAACTTGGAGTTGGGATGCTTATATGAAAAAGTTTTTCAACCTGATAAGCTAGAACCCAAATCGGAGAAGTGCGTCTTCATAGAATACCCGAAGGTAACTATTGGGTACACCTTCTATCACAGATCCGAAGTCAAGTTATTCGTTGCTAAGATGGATCCTTTCTAGAGAAGAAGTTTCTCTCGAAAGAAGTGAGTGGAGGAAAGTAGAACTTGATGAGGTAATTGTACCTTCTCCCTTATCGGAAAGTAGTTCATCACAGAAATCAGTTCCAGTGATTCCTACACCAATTAGTGAGGAAGTTAATGATGATGATCATGAAACTTCAGATCAAGTTGCTACCAAACCTCGTAGGTCTTCCAGAGTAAGATCCGCACCAGAGTGGTACGGTAATCATGTTCTGGAAGTCATGTTACTTGACCATGATGAACCTACGAACTATGAGGAAGCGATGATGAGCCCAGATTCCACGAAATGGCTTGAGGCAATAAAATCTGAGATATGATCCATGTATGAGAACAAAGTATGGACTTTGATTGACTTGCTCGATGATCAGCAAGCCATGTTAAATAAATGGATCTTCAAGAGGAAGACAGACACTGATAGTAGTGTTACTATCTACTAAGATCGACTTGTTGCGAAAGGTTTTCAACAAGTTCAAGGTGTTGAATACGATGAGATTTTCTCACTCGTATCGATGCTTAAGTCTGTCTGAATCATGTTAGCAATTGCTACATTTTATGAAATCTGGCAAATGGATGTCAAAACTGCATTCCTTAATGGATTTTTTAAAGAAGAGTTGTATATGATGCAACCAGAAGGTTTTGCTAATCCTAAAGGTGCTAACAAAATATGCAAGCTCTAGCGATCCATCAATGGACTGGTGCAAGCATCTCGGAGTTGGAATATACGCTTTGATAAGTTGATCAAAGCATATGGTTTTATACAGACTTTTGGAAAGGCCTGTATTTACAAGAAAGTGAGTGGGAGCACTACAACATTTCTGATAAGTATATGTGAATGACATATTGTTGATCGGAAATAATGTAGAATTATTCTGCAAAGCATAAAGGAGTGTTTTAAAGGAGTTTTTCAAAGAAAGACCTCAGTGAAGCTGCTTACATATTAAGCATCAAGATCTATTGAGATAGATCAAGACGCTTGATAAGATTTTCAATGAGTACATACCTTGACAAGATTTTGAAATAGTTCAAAATGGAACAGTCAAAGAAAGAATTCTTGCCTGTGCTGCAAGGTGTGAAATTGAGTAAGACTCAAAACCCGACGACGACAGAAGATAGAAAGAGAATGAAAAGTCATTCCCTATGCCTCAGTCATATGTTCTATAAAGTATGCTATGCTGTGAACCAGACCTATTGTATACCTTGCTCTGTGTTTGGCAAAGGAATACAATTTTGATCTAATAGTAGATCACTGGACAGCGGTCAAGAATATCCTTAGTAAGGACTAAGGAGATGTTTCTCGATTATGGAGGTGATAAAAGAGCTCGTCGTAAAAGTTACAACGATACAAGCTTTTACACCAATCTAGATGACTCTAAGTCTCAATCTGGATACATAATAAAAGTGGGAGCAATTAGCTAGAGTAGCTCCGTGCAGAACATTATAGACATAGAATATTTGCAAAATACATACGGCTCTGAATATGACAGACCCATTGACTAAGCTTCTCTCACGAGCAAAACATGATCACACCTTAGTACTCTTTTGGTGTTAATCACATAAGCGATGTGAACTAGATTATTGACTCTAGTAAACCTTTTGGGTGTTGGTCACATAACGATGTGAACTATGGGTGTTAATCATATACAGATATGAATATTGGTGTTAAATCACATGGCGATGTGAACTAGATTATTGACTCTAGTGCAAGTGGGAGACTAAAGGAAATATGCCCTAGAGGCAATAATAAAGTTATTATTTATTTCCTTATTTCATGATAAATGTTTATTATTCATGCTAGAATTGTATTAAACGGAAACATAATACATGTGTGAATACATAGACAAACATAGTGTCACTAGTATGCCTCTACTTGACTAGCTCGTGAATCAAAGATGGTTAAGTTTCCTTGCCATAGACATGAGTTGTCATTTGATTAACGGGATCACATCATTAGGAGAATGATGTGATTGACATGACCCATTCCGTTAGCCTAGCACTTGATCGTTTAGTATGTTGCTATTGCTTTCTTCATGACTTATACATGTTCCCGTAACTATGAGATTATGCAACTCCCGTTTACCGGAGGAACACTTTGGGTGCTACCAAACGTCACAACGTAACTGGATGATTATAAAGGACTACTACAGGTGTCTCCATAGGTACATGTTGGGTTGGCGTATTTCGAGATTAGGTTTTGTCACTCCGATTGTCGGAGAGGTATCTCTGGGCCCTCTCGGTAATGCACATCACTATAAGCCTTGCAAGCAATGTAACTAATGAGTTAGTTACGGAATGATGCATTACGTAACGAGTAAAGAGACTTGTCAGTAACAAGATTGAACTAGGTATTGGATACCGACGATCAAATCTCGGGCAAGTAATATACCGATGACAAAGGGAACAACGTATGTTGTTATGCGGTTTGACTGATAAAGATCTTCGTAGAATATGTGGGAGCCAATATGAGCATCCAGGTTCCGCTATTGGTTATTGACCGAGAATAGTTCTAGGTCATGTCTACATTGTTCTCGAACCCGTAGGGTCCGCACGCTTAAGGTTTCGATGACAGTTATATTATGAGTTTATGAGTTTTGATGTACCGAAGGAGTTCGGAGTCCCGGATGAGATCGGGGACATGACAAGGAGTCTCGAAATGGTCGAGACGTAAAGATCGATATATTGGACGACTATATTCGGAGTTCGGAAAGGTTCCGAGTGATTCGGGTATTTTTCAGAGTACCGGAGAGTTACGGGAATTCGCCGGGGAGTATATGGGCCTTGTTGGGCCATACGGGAATAGAGGAGAGAGGCCAAAAGGAAGGAGGCCTGCGCCCCCCCGCTGGTCCGAATTGGACAAGGGGGGCAGCCCACTTTTCCTTCTCCCTCTCCTCCTCTTTCCTTCTCCAACAAGGAAAGGAGGAGTCCTACTAATCCTCTTTTCTTCTCCAAGAAGGAAAGGAGCAGTCCTACTCCCGGTGGGAGTAGGACTCCCCCCTTGGCGCGCCTCCTCCATAGGCCGGCCGCCTTCCCCCTTGCTCCTATATATATGAGGGCAGGGGGGCACCCCAAAGACACAACAACAATTGATCCTTGAGATCTATTAGCCGTGTGCGGTGCCCCCCTCCACCATAGTCCTCCTCGATAATATTGTAGCGGTGCTTAGGCGAAGCCCTGCGATGGTAGAACATCAAGATCGTCACCATGCCATCGTGCTGACGGAACTCTCCCTTGACACTCGGTTGGATCGGAGTTCGAGGGACGTCATCGAGCTGAACGTGTGCTAGAACTCGGAGGTACTGTAGTTTCGGTGCTTGATCAGTCGGGCCGTGAAGACGTACGACTACATCAACCGCGTTGTTCTAACGCTTCCGCTTTCGGTCTACATGGGTATGTAGATTACACTCTCCCCTCTCGTTGCTATGCATCACCATGATCTTGCATGTGCGTAGGTAAATTTTTGAAATTACTACGTTCTCCAACAATACTTCTTCCTCAAGCTTACCATTGAGGAATGCACTTTTTACATCCATTTGATATAAAGTGATATTATGATGGTTAGCGTAAGCAAGTATTATGCGAATAGACTCAAGTCTAGCAATAGGTGCAAAAGTTTCATCGAAATCAATTCCTTCAACCTGTGTGTAGCCTTGAGCTACAAGTTGTACCTTATTCCTCACCACAAGGCCATTTTCATCTTGCTTGTTGCAGTAGATCCACTTTGTGCCAATGATGTTGTGCTTGCGAGGATCTGGACGTTTGACTAGTTCCTAGATGTCGTTGAGCTCGAACTGATGTAATTCTTCTTGCATAGCCTGAATCCGCTCAGGCTCCAGAAATGCTTCATCTACCTTAGTGGGCTCTGAGATAGAGACAAAAGCAAAGTGCCCACAAAAGTTAGATAAATGTGAAGATTTTGAGCAAGTGAGAGGACCTGGTGCTTCAATGTCATCAATGATCTTCTCAATTTGCACTTCGTTAGTAATGCAAGGATGAGTGGGTTGTCTTCGAGGAATTTGATCAGCATTCCCTTCAGGAGCATTTTCTTCAGCACCATTTTCTTCAAGTGCGCCAGCTCGGTGATCATCACGATCAGGAATGAATTCTTCAGCAGATTCTTCAGTAGGAATGACATCCTCAGTAGCCTTGGACTTGATAGAATCTTCAGATGTTGGTTCATCTATCACAGAAGGTAGGTGCTCTCTTTGCGAGCCATTAGTTTCATCGAACCGCACATCTACAGTTTCAACAACTTTGTGAAGAACGCTGTTGAATACTCTGTAGGTGTGTGAGTCCTTTCCATAACCAAGCATAAAACCTTCATGTGCTTTCGGTGAGAATTTGGAAGTGTGACGAGGATCTCTAATCCAACATTTAGCACCGAAGACTTTGAAATAACTCACATTGGGCTTTTTGTCAGTGAGGAGTTCATATGCATTTTTCTTGAAGAATTTGTGAAGATATACCCTGTTGATGACGTGACACCTAGTATCAATTGCCTCAATCCAGAAGCGACGAGGCGTCTTGTATTCGTCAAGCATAGTGCGAGCCATTTCAGCGAGGGTTCTGTTCTTGCACTCCACGACGCCATTCTGCTAAGGAGTATAAGGAGCATATAACTCATGAGTAATACCAAGTTCATCAAGATAGCCATCAAGACCAGAATTCTTGAACTCGGTCCCATTATCAGTTCTGATGTGCTTGATCTTCACACCCAAGTTGGTTGAAGCCCTCGAGGAAAATCGCTTGAAGACTTCCTGCACTTCATGTTTGTAAGTGAAAATGTGCACCCATGTGTAACGAGAATAATCATCAACAATAACAAATCCATATTGAGATGCATCATTCAGAATTGCAGAATAATGATTAGGACCAAAGAGATCCATGTGAAGCAATTCAAATGGACGAGTGGTAGTCATGACAGTCTTCGCTGGATGCTTGGCCTTTGTCATCTTTCTAGCTTCACAAGCTCCGCATAAGTGATCCTTGAGGAATTTGACATTCTCAATGCCAATGACATGCTTCTTCTTCGCAAGCGTGTGCAGATTCCTCATGCCAGCATGACCAAGTCATCGATGTCATAGCCAGCCTTCTGAAGCTTTTGCAAGTAAGCACACGGCTGGTTGCGGTCCTGTAGAGAAGCCAACAATATACAGATCTCCTCTCCTAAAGCCTTCGAAGACTTTGGAATGGTCAGCTTCCATGATCACAACACAACGATATCTTCCAAAGACAACAACCATATCGAGATCACAAAGCATTGAGACAGACATGAGGTTGTATCCTAAGGACTCGACAAGCATGACTTTGTCCATGTGTCGATCCTTTGAGATCGCAACCTTACCTAGACCCAATACCTGACTTTTGCCATTGTCAGCGAAGATGATATGCTTCAGATGTGACGGTGATAAAGGAGCATCCATCAATAGATTCTTGTCACCAGTCATGTGATTCGTACATCCACTATCGAGGACCCACTCGTTTGCTTTGGGTTGATAATCCTGCAGATGAATTAGTGCAACTTACAAACTCATATACTTCATCAGTCAAGAATATGACATCAATATCATTAGATCAATTTCATCAAGCAATATCACAGATAAATCAGTATGAGGACGTGAGAAATGAAAGATCATTTGTTCATGATTAGCCTGCGTCCTTTCAGGCACATTCAGGTCTCCAGCAAATTCTTCAGACGTTTTGAGCACTTTAGGAGACCTGACCCTGCATAAGAGATTAGTTCTTTTTCTTCACCACCCACATCTGAAGGGGTGGCAAAGAATTCATCACTCTGCGAGCACCATATGAGAAAGGTGCCATAGAAGCCAATCCGCTTCGTTTCACATAAGAGGGGTTATGGTAAGCATATGAATAAGCGGAGAAATTCTTCGAGGACTTATGAACATAATGATTTGAAGAATAACGCTCATATTCATAGCCCTTAGCTCTACCCTGCGAAACAGAGGGGTTAGCCCGATGATTATCATATGAGGATTTTGGTCCTTTTGAGGAATTTGCTCCATATGAAGAATTAGGTCCATATGAAGAATTTGATCTGGGGCACCTGTTCTTCACAGGTGGTGTCATGAGGACATTCACCTGAAGACTCTCAAGATAACTTTTGGGAACCCAGATTTTCTTAATAGGGGAACCGTTCCTGCAGTTAGTGCCAACATATTTAGCAAACACATCACCATTCTAATTTTTGAACAGTTTATAGTTGGAGTCAAATGACTTATCAGAAGAATGAGGAGATTCACAAGTAAAGCCAGATAAATTGGATCGAACAACTGGAGGTCCCTTTGCAGCAACACATGAGGTTTTGGGGTACTGCTCAGGCTTCCAATATGTTCCATCAGCATTGAGTTTCCTCTCAAAGGCAATACCCCCTTTCCTAGGGTTCCTATTGAGGATCAGCTTTTTGAGCACATCAAAAAGAATCTAATGCCCTTTGAGGCTTTTGTACATGCCTGTCGTGTACAATTCCTTCAGCCCTAGATCATTAGTAGTACTAGCAATGTCCTCAGATGAGGAATTAGTGATAGCAGAGACAGTTGAAGAATTTGTAACACTTGAAGCATTTGAACATTCACGTGAAGAATTAGCGGATTCACGTTCTATGCACTTCAGACATGGGGGAACAAATTCTTCCTGAGTGGCGCTGATTTGTTGAGCAAGTAATGAATCGCGCTCCTTCTGAAGATCTTCATAACTCACTCTTAGTTTCTCAAGATCTTGCTTTCTTTGAAGAAATTCATAAGAAAGCTTCTCGTGATCAGATAAGAGAGTGTTATGATGACTTTGAAGGTTGTCAAACTTAGACTGAAGTCTCTAAAGATTTTCAGTTAAGTCTTTAGTGCGATCCATTTCTTGACCCAACATATCATCGCTCTTATCTAGCATGTTTTGAAGCTTTTCGATAGCCTTTTGTTGTTTCATAGCAATTAGCAAGTTTAGAGTAACCGGGCTTAAGATTTTCATCAGATACATCCTCACTTGATTTAGAGGAGGGGTATTTAGTTACCTTGGCACCCTTTGCCATGAAGCAATAGGTGGGAGCGTAGTCATCATTGCCTTCATCAACATTGTTGGTGTCGCCATTTTCTTCAGAGTTGAAGATTGACTTGCTGACAAATGCGGTAGCAAGAGCTAGGCTTGCCACACCAGACTCAGACTCCTCGGATGCCTCTTCTTCCTCATGATCCTCAGATTCAGCCTCAGAATCCATTTCCTTGCCAATGGATGCTCGAGCCTTCTTGGAGCTGCTCTTCTTGTGAGATGAAGACTTTGAAGATTTTGATGATGAAGACTTTGAAGATTTCTTCTTCTTCTTGGCATCATCAGAACTACAATCCTTGTATTTCTTCTTCTTTAATTCCTTGTCCCACTGAGGACAATCTTGAATGTAGTGACCAGGTTTCTTGCATTTGTGGCACAACCTTTTATTGTAGTCACTAGATGAGGAATCGTTGCTCCTTGAGGATTTTCCAAAGCGACCACGTCTTGAGAACTTCTGAAATTTCTTCACGAGCAGTGCTAGTTCCTGGCTCAGTTCTTCATGATCACCAAGGCTGCTGGTAGAGTCTTCTTCCTTAGACTCAGAGACTGCCTTGGCCTTCAGAGCACGTGGTTTGCCATAGCTCGAACCATAGAGATATCTCTTCTCAGCAAGCTGGAACTCATGAGTGTTTAGCCTCTCGAGGATGTCAGCGGGATCAAGTGACTTGTAATCAGCACGCTCTTGAATCATCAGGGCCAGAGTGTCAAATGAAGAATCGAGCGATCTCAGCAATTTCTTCTCCACCTCATGGTTGGTGATGTCAGTGGCGCCAAGCGCTTGAAGCTCATTTGAAATATCAGTGAGGCGATCGAAGGTTTGTTGATCATTTTCATTGTCGAGTCTTTTGAAGTGGTTGAAGAGATTGCGAAGAACGTCGAACCGAGAGTCACGTTGAGTTGAGACTCCTTCGTTTACTTTGGAGAGCCTATCCCAGATAAGCTTAGCAGTTTCCAAAGCACTCACTCTACCATACTGCCCTTTACTCAGATGGCCACATATGATATCCTTCGCTTGAGAATCGAGTTGCTTGAATCTCTTCACATCAGCAACATTCAGGGAAGGTGTGACTGAGGGAACACCATTTTCCACAACATACCAGAGATTGTTATCAATTGCCTCAAGATGCATTCGCATCTTATTCTTCCAGTAGGGGTACTCCGTGCCATCTAAGGTAGGACACCCAGCAAAGACCTTGATCATACCTGCGGTCGACATAACTAGAACTCCAGGTGGTTAAACCAAAATCACACAGATCAAAGGAGTACCTTGCTCTGATACCAATTGAAAGTGCGTTATATCGACTAGAGGGGGGGGGGTGAATAGGCGATTTTTATGAATTCATCACTGAGGAATTTGCTGGAGAGGAAATTCCTTAGCGAAGAACTACTAGCAGTGGAATAAGTACTTAGAAGTAAACATAACAGAACACAAGCATAGTCATCATGATGAAATGAGGACGAGCACAGAGTATAGAAAACGTAAACACAGGATAACACAAGATGAAGACAAACAGACTGAAGAAATTGAGCTGAGGAAATTGAGAAAGTCTTCAGTCAAAGTCTTCAAAACAGATATGAACAAACACACAACAATACAGATGAGGAATTGAAAGAGTTGAGGAAATTGAACTAGTAAGCTCAGTGAAGACAATGATTTGGTAGACCAGTTCCAACTGCTGTCTCAGTTGTACATCTGGTTGGAGCGGCTGAGTATTTAAACTCGAGGACACCCAGTCCCGGACACACAGTCCTCACCGTATTATCCTTGAGCTAAGGTCACACAGACCTCGCCCAATCACTCGTGGTAAGTCTTCAGGTGACTTCCGAACCTTCACAAACTTGGTCACTCGGTGATCCACAATTCCTCTTGGATGCTCTAGACCTTGACGCCTAACCGTCTGGAAGAAGCACAGTCTTCAAAGGAAACAAGCGTCGAGTCCACGCAGGATCAATCTCTTCAGTGATGCTCAATCACTTTGGGGTTTTCTAGGTTTGGGTTTGGGATTTCCTCACTTGATGATTTTCACTCAAAGTCCTCGGAGGATGGGTTGCTCTCAAATGACAAGTGTCAGTTTCTCTCAGAGCAGCCAACCAACTAGTGGTTGTAGGGGGCGAATATTTATAGCTGGGGAGCAGCCCGACATGATAAGACATAAATGCCCTTGTCTGATATAACCGTTAGGTGGGTAGATATTTTGGGATAGCTAGCGCGTAGCACAGCAACAGTCGGAATATTTGAGGTTCGAATTCCTCAGGGCTATCATGTTCCTCACTTTGTAGGCAATCCGCACTGGCGAATTCCTAACTCTTTAGTCAGAACAAATTCCTCAGAGACCAGAAGAATTCGTCTCTGTCACTGAAGAATATGACTGAACTGTGCGAGATTTCCAATGGCTTCACTCGAAAGGATTGGTAGGTATAGGATTTTGAGTTGAGCATCACATGGAAAATTTTCCTTAGTATTTCCTCGACCCCCTTTAACAGTACGGTGTTTCCTATGACTCAAGAAAGAGAAAATGAAACAGTAAAAACAAGAGTCTTCATGCTTCATGTTCCTCGAATGATTACCAAGTCTTCAGGGTCACACCAATTTCTTCACTTTCAAAGTCTTCAGTCGAAGAACTTCATTTTTAGGGGTCAACTTTCTCTGTAAATATCAAACTCCTCATAGACTTATAGACCTGTGTACACTCACAAATGCATCAGTCTCTTAACCTATAAGTCTTCAATACACCAAAATCACTAAGGGGCACTAGATGCACTTACAAACTCTTCACACACTTGAAGACCTCACATGTTATCTGCTCTTGATTCGTTTCTCTAAGCGATGATTTTCTTCAAGATTCCTCAATGGTGTGGATTTTCAATCTGTACAACTCTGGAACCTAAGATTAAGAACGCTTAGTGAAATTCTTCAAGACTCATCTAGTCAAATTCCTCAAACCTATTCTTTTTGAAAACCTTCTGAGAACGCACATGACCTCTCCAAATTCCTCGCAACTATACTCTGTTCACAGGTACTCATGTCCACTGCTGAATCTCTAGGTTCTCATCAACTTAACTCATTTGCAGCGTTCCTCGAAGAAAAGTTGCACACCTATTCAAAAACTTCAGTTGTTCATATTCCTCAGCTGAAGAAAATGGCTGATAAGAAACCACAGAAGGGAGGAAAGAGGCCTAAGGTCAATACTGCTTTCGAAATCCCCGAGGACATATACAAGGATTACTGCACTCCTGATGAGGCCAAATTTGGCAAGAAGGACAAAAATCAGCGCAAGGTGCACATACAAAGGATAGAGAGGAGATGTGCACGGGAATGGAGGGAGTACAGGTATGTTACTCCCAAGTACATGAGGAAATTCGCACTCAATCCTCCATGCCCAAGACCTCCATTGGCACCTAGCCAATTGGCAGACCCCACCAGCCTTAAGAGCGGTGAGGATTATCCTGATGAATGGGCAAGGCGCCAAGCCAAACTGGCCAAACAAGCAAAGGAAGCAGTGAGGAAATTTAATGAAGACTCTGCTGCTGCTGCTACCACTGCTGAGGCCTCTTCTAGTAAGCCTAGGAAGGAGATGCCTAAGAATCCTACGCATAGGTCAAGTGCTTCTTCTTCAATGCCCTCACGACCAAGCTCCTCAGCAATGCCCTCAAGGCTAGATTCTTCAAAGCCCTCACGGCCTACTCCTCAGTCTGCTGCTCCTCCTCCAAAGTCCTTAGCTCCTCCAACAAAGTCTTCAGCTGCTTCGAACAAATCCTCTGCACCTGTGCATCTCGCCATGTGCCAAAGGACAACTGGCATCTCAATTGCCTCAGGAGCATCTGCAAGTTCCACTGCTGCACCAAATTCTTCAGTTGGCCCCTCTCTGCTGAAGAAAAAGGCCACTGCTGGATGAGGCCTTCGACCAAGTCCTCACAAGAAGCAGGTCGCTTTCCAAGTGCCCTCTGATGACGATGAGGCTGATGATGAAGAACTTGCCGAAATCATCAGAGACAGGCAAGCCAGGGCCGCTAGAGCCAAAGGCAGCAATGTGCCACTACTATTGGATCCAAAGTTGATCCTCGATTTCATTGATCTATGGCACAAAGACCCTAACACACCTTTGCCAGAGATGAATCTCACACCTGGTCAAAGTCATGTTCTTACTGCCTTCATTGAGGAAGAGAAGTGGAAATTTGAAGAAGGCAGAAGGCTGAAGAAAGCGCAATACAAAAAGCAGCGCTACCTCAAGGACAATGTCCTCACTCTTACCCCTGATCAACTCATTGCGTTGCAAACTGAAATCAAGCAACTGAGTGATGAATTCAATCGCTACTATGCTGATTGGAAGGGCGCCAAGGTCCGGTTCGTCAATTTGACGAAGAAACTCACTTCAAGTGCTGCTGCTCCTGTGCACGTTGAAGTTCCACAGGCTGAAGCATCTACTCAGCCTACTGAAGAACATGCCAGCACCGCTGATGACAATCAGGCTGCTAAAGAAAATGAGAGTACCAGGGCTGATGACTGCATTCCAGCCGCTGAATAAACTGCCAGGGCATCCACTAGCAGTGCACCTGAAGAAAATGAAGTAGTTAGGGCAACTGCATCAGTTGCGCCTGAAGAAACTGAACCAAAGTCCTCTGCACCTCCTGCACCTACACCCACTCCGATCTTTCCATCTGCATCAGATGCGAAGAAGACCAAGGCTGCAGAGCGTGCAGCTATGAAGAAAAGGAAGGCATCGACTTCATCAAATTCTTCAGCTTCGAAGAAGATGAAGCCTCTGACTAGCTCAATTGACAATCCAATTGATGCTGTTCCTGTCTCTTACATACCATGAAAGGACCTTGATCCTTTTGGTGAAGATTATGTGATTCCCAATGAATCCGATGAAGAGAATCCTTCTGCTGCTTCGACAGAGCAGTTGTATGAAGAAATTGAAGTGGACAAAATCCCTTCAACCCTAGTTGTTTCCTCACGTATGCCTCAGTTCACTGCTGAAGAGGCAGGTGTTGAAGAAATGGAAGATGGGGATGTGGACATTGGCTGTACCACACCTGTGCTGAATGATGACTTTTGGGAAAGTCATCACCCCAACTCTCTGATGTTCACTCCACTTCAAGAAATTCCTCAGTCCCCTGCTGCTACTGAAGTGCAAATGGGATCTAAAGAACCTCATGCAACCCCGTCTGTCCATGAAGAAATTCCAGCCACTAGTGCTGAAGATATTGTAAATGAAGAATTAAAGACCCAGGCTGCAACTGAAGAAGAGCCTGAAATTCCTCAGCCTGAGGAACGTGAGATTGCGATTCCTGAGGTGGTGATGCAAGTAACAAACACTCCTCAACCCAAGCCAAAGGATCCCTTCTCAAAGAAGCAAAAATTCAAGGCTGATGAATTCTTCAGCGAGCATGTGTTCTTCACTAAATTCAACCCATATGACAATGCTCGTCTTAGAAGAAAGCGTTTCTGGACTGCCAGCCAGGCCAACTTCTATTCTTCAGTACTCTTCAACAAGGACAAAGTCTTCGACCACCAGCATATTCCTCACGTGGACATGGAATCAATGCCTTTCTTCACACTAGTCCTCAGTATGATTCACGATGCAGGACTGCTCAACTTTTGCACTGACATAGTTGATTGGAATGAAGAGCTTATTCTTCAGTTCTATGCAACGCTGCACATCACTGGTGAAGCTGATGACATCAACTCTTGGGTGTTGGACCGGATGACCGAAAACACTTACTACAAGGCACCAGCCTTTGAATTGCTTCGTGCGTTGCCAATCAGTCCTCCACCTGAAGGTGCTCGTTGTCTGTACGATGAGCCTGAACTCACCGCTCATTACATGCAAGTGCTCATGAAGCCCCTGAAGCCTAGTCAAGCCCCAAGGACCAAATTCCTCGTGAAGGAATTGCTGTATGTGCCAAGAACCATCTATCGTATTCTGACGAAGACTATGAGTCCCATCAAAGGTCATGACTCATCTGATGACGAAATTATTGGGATGATGAAGAATATGCTATTCAACATCATACATGACATCCCTATCAATTATCATGATTTCATCATGAGGACTCTTGCAAATGTTGCACTTTCACCGTTTGAGCTGAAGCCTTATGCTCCATGGATCATGAGATTCCTCAGAACAAGGTCTTCACTCAACTACAAGGCTGACACTCTCAACCATGGCAGCTACTTGCCCCCGATTGAAGTCCTCAAACAGACATATTCTTCAGCTGAAGAAAAGGGCAAGGCACCAGCTGTTATCGATGAAGGCATTCGTCCATTGGATGGTCAGTTCCGCAAAGCTGCATCTTATTCCACCAATGATGACTCTGCTGTTGGGGAACGTTGTAGAAAATTAAAAATTTTCCTACAGTTTCACCAAGATCCATCTATGAGTTCATCTAAGCAATGAGTGATAGGAGAGAGATGCATCTACATACCACTTGTAGATCGCGTGCGGAAGCGTTCAAGGGAACGGGGATGATGGAGTCGTACTCGCCGTGATCCAAATCACCGATGACCAAGTGCCGAACGGACAACACGTCCGCATTCAACACACGTACGGAGAGGATGACGTCTCCTCCTTCTTGATCCAGCAAGGGGGAAGGATAGGTTGAGGAAGAAGGCTCCAGCAGCAGCACGACGGCGTGGTGATGGTGGAGAGGCAGTACTCCGACAGGGCTTCGCCAAGCACTCAACGGAGGAGGAGAGGTGTTTGGGGAGGGGAGGGGCTGCGCCTTGGATGTTGTTTGCAGCCCTCCCCTCGCCCCTCTATTTATAGGGGAAGGGGGAAGGGGGCCGCCCCCCTCTAGATGAGATCTAGAGGGGGGGGGGGGCGGCAAGGGAGGGGGCTTGCCCCCCAAGCAAGGGGGGCGCCCCCACTAGGTTTCCCCACCAACCCTAGGCGCATGGGCCCAAGGGGGGCTTTGCCCAGCCCTCTAGGGGCTGGTTCCCTGCCCCCTACAGCCCATGAGGCCCTCCGAGAGGGGTGGCCCCTCCCGGTGGACCCCCGGAACCCCTCCGGTGGCCCCGGTACAATACTGATATGCCCTCGAAACTTTCCGATGACCGTATGTCAACTTCCCATATATAAATCTTTACCTCCGGACCATTCCGGAACTCCTCGTGATGTCCGGGATCTCATCCGGGACTCTGAACAACATTCATTAGTCACATACAAGTCTTCCTAATAACCCTAGCGTCACCAAACCTTAAGTGTGTAGACCCTACGGGTTCGGGAGACATGCAGACATGACCGAGACGGCTCTCCGGTCAATAACCAACAGCAGGATCTGGATACCAATGTTGGCTCCCACATGCTCCTCAATGATCTCATCGGATGAACCATGATGTCAAGGATTCAATCAACCCCGTATACTATTCCCTTTGTCAGACGGTATGTTACTTACCCGAGATTCGATCGTCGGTATCCCAATACCTTGTTCAATCTCGTTACCGGCAAGTCACTTTACTCGTACCGTAATGCATGATCCCGTGACCAGACACTTGGTCACTTTGAGCTCATTATGATGATGCACTACCGAGTGGGCCCAGTGATACCTCTCCGTAATACAGAGTGACAAATCCCAGTCTCGATCCGTGTCAACCCAACAGACACTTTCGGAGATACCTGTAGTGCACCTTTATAGTCACCCAATTACGTTGTGACGTTTGGTACACCCAAAGCACTCCTACGGTATCCGGGAGTTACACGCTCTCATGGTCTAAGGAAGAGATACTTGACATAGGAAAAGCTCTAGCAAAACGAACTACACGATCTTGTGCTATGCTTAGGATTGGGTCTTGTCCATCACATCATTCTCCTAATGATGTGATCCCGTTGTCAACGACATCTAATGTCCATAGTCAGGAAACCATGACTATCTGTTGACCAACGAGCTAGTCAACTAGAGGCTTACTAGGGACGTATTGTGGTCTATGTATTCACACGTGTATTACGATTTCCGTATAATACAATTATAGCATGAATAAAAGACAATTATCATGAACAAGGAAATATAATAATAATCCTTTTATTATTGCCTCTAGGGCATATTTCCAACAGTATCCCACTTGCACTAGAGTCAATATTCTAGTTACATTGTGATGAATCGAACACCCATAGAGTTCTGGTGTTGATCATGTTTTGCTCGCGGAAGAGGTTTAGTCAACGGATCTGCGACATTCAGATCCGTATGTCCTTTGCAAATATCTATGTCTCCATCTTGAACATTTTCATGGATGGAGTTGAAACGACGCTTGATGTGCTTGGTCTTCTTGTGAAACCTGGGCTCCTTGGCAAGGGCAATAGCTCCAGTGTTGTCACAGAAGAGTTTGATAGGCCCCGACACATTGGGTATGACTCCTAGGTCGGTGATGTGCTGCCTCCGAGGCTGCCATGTACTCTGCTTCACATGTAGATCCCGCCACGATGCTCTACTTGCAGCTGCACCAGCTAACTGCCCCACCATTCAACATATACACATATCCGGTTTGTGACTTAGAGTCATCCAGATCTGTTCGAAGCTAGCGTCAACGTAACCCTTTACGACGAGCTCTTCGTCACCTCCATAAACGAGAAACATGTCCTTTGTCCTTTTTAGGTACTTCAGGATATTCTTGACCGCTGTCCAGTGTTCCTTGCCGGGATTACTTTGGTACCTTCCTACCAAACTTACGGCAAGGTTTACATGAGGTCTGGTACACAGCATGGCATACATAATAGATCCTATGGCTGAGGCATAGGGGATGACGCTCATCTCTTCTTTATCTTTTGCCGTGGTCTGGCATTGAGCCGAGCTCAATCTCACACCTTGCAATACAGGCAAGAACCCTTTCTTGGACTGATCCATTTTGAACTTCTTCAAAATCTTATCAAGGTATGTGCTTTGTGAAAGACCTATGAGGCGTCTCGATCTATCCCTATAGATTTTGATGCCTAATATGTAAGCAGCTTCTCCAAGGTCCTTCATTGAAAAACACTTATTCAAGTAGGCCTTAATGTTGTCCAAGAATTCTATATCATTTCCCATCAAAAGTATGTCATCTACATATAATATGAGAAATGCTACAGAGCTCCCACTCACTTTCTTGTAAACGCAGGCTTCTCCATAAGTCTGCATAAACCCAAACGCTTTGGTCATCTCATCAAAGAGAATGTTCCAACTCCGAGATGCTTGCACCAGCCCATAAATGGATCGCTGGAGCTTGCATACTTTGTTAGCATTCTTAGGATCGGCAAAACCTTCCGGCTGCATCATATGCAGCTCTTCCTTCAGATAACCGTTAAGAAATGCCGTTTTGACGTCCATCTGCCATATCTCATAATCATAGTATGCGGCAATTGCTAACATGATTCGGACGGACTTAAGCTTCGCTACGGGAGAGAAAGTCTCATCGTAGTCAATCCCTTGAAATTGCCGATAACCCTTAGCGATGAGTCAAGCTTTATAGATGGTGACATTACCATCCGCGTCCGTCTTCTTCTTAAAGATCCATTTGTTTTCTATCGCTCGCCGATCATCGGGCAAGTCAGTCAAAGTCCATACTTTGTTTTCATACATGGATTCTATCTCGGATTGCATGGCTTCTAGCCATTTGTTGGAATTTGGGCCCGCCATCGCTTCTTCATAGTTCGAAGGTTCACCGTTATCTAACAACATGATTTCCAGGACAGGGTTGCCATACCACTCTGGTGTGGAACGTGTCCTAGTGTTTCCAGGACAGGGTTGCCATACCGCTCTGGTGTGGACATGAGTTCCAGTTCAGTAGCAACTTGATCCGAAGTACCTTGATCATCATCATTAGTTTCCTCTCCAGTCGGTGTAGGCACCACAGGAACATTTTCCTGAGCTGCACTACTTTCCGGTTCAAGAGGTAGTACTTCATCGAGTTCTATTTTCCTCCCACTTACTCCTTTCGAGAGAAACTCCTTTTCCAGAAAGGATCCATTCTTGGCAACAAAGATATTGCCTTCGAATCTAAGGTAGAAGGTATACCCAATGGTTTCCTTAGGGTATCCTATGAAGACGCATTTTTCCGACTTGGGTTCGAGCTTTTCAGGTTGAAGTTTCTTGACATAAGCATCGCATCCCCAAACTTTTAGAAATGATAGCTTAGGTTTCTTCCCAAACCATAATTCATACGGTGTCGTCCCAACGGATTTAGACGGTGCCCTATTTAAAGTGAATGTAGCTGTCTCTAGAGCGTATCCCCAAAATGATAGCGGTAAATCGGTAAGAGACATCATAGATCGCACCATATCCAATAGGGTGCGATTACGACGTTCGGACACACCGTTACACTGAGGTGTTCCAGGCGGTGTGAGTTGTGAAACGATTCCACATTTTCTTAAGTGTGTACCAAATTCGTGACTTAAATATTCTCCTCCACGATCTAATCGTAAGAATTTTATCTTTCGGTCACGTTGATTCTCTACTTCATTCTGAAATTCCTTAAACTTTTCAAAGGTCTCCGACTTGTGTTTCATTAAGCAGACATACCCATATCTACTTAAGTCATCAGTGAGAGTGAGAACATAACGATATCCTCCGCGAGCCTCAACGCTCATTGGAACACACACATCAGTATGTATGATTTCCAACAAGTTGGTTATTCGCTCCATTGTTCTGGAGAACGGAGTCTTGGTCATTTTGCCCATGAGGCATGGTTCACATGTGTCAAATGATTCATAATCGAGAGACTCAAAAAGTCCATCAGCATGGAGCTTCTTCATGCGCTTGACACCAATGTGACCAAGGCGGCAGTGCCACAAGTATGTGGGACTATCATTATCAACTTTACATCTTTTGGTATTCACACTATGAATATGTGTAACATTACGTTCGAGATTCATTAAGAATAAACCATTGACCATCGGGGCATGACCATAAAACATATCTCTCATATAAATAGAACAACCATTATTCTCGAATTTAAATGAGTAGCCATCTCGCATCAAACGAGATCCTGATACAATGTTCATGCTCAAACTTGGCACCAAATAACAATTATTGAGGTTTAAAAGTAATCCCGTAGGTAAATGTAGAGGTAGCGTGCCGACGGTGATCACATTGAACTTGGAACCATTCCCGACGCGCATCGTCACCTCGTCCTTCGCCAGTCTCCGCTTATTCCGCAGCTCCTGCTGTCAGTTACAGATATGAGCAATGGCACCGGTATCAAATACCCAGGAGTTACTACGAGTACTGGTAAGGTACACATCAATTACATGTATATCAAATATACCTTTAATGTTGCCGGCCTTCTTGTCCGCTAAGTATTTGGGGCAGTTCCGCTTCCAGTGACCCTTCCCTTTGCAATAAAAGCACTCAGTCTCAGGCTTGGGTCCATGCTTTGACTTCTTCCCGGCAACTGGCTTACCGGGCGCGGCAACATCTTTGCCGTCCTTCTTGAAGTTCTTCTTACCCTTGCCCTTCTCGACCTTTGTGGTCTTATTGACCATCAACACTTGATGTTCTTTCTTGATTTCAACCTCTGCTGACTTCAGCATTGAAAATACTTCAGGAATGGTCTTCACCATCCCCTGCATATTGTAGTTCAACACAAAGCTCTTGTAGCTCGGTGGGAGCGACTGAAGGATTCTGTCAATGACCGCCTCGTCTGGGAGGTTGATCTCCAGCTGGGACAGGCGGTTGTGCAACCCAGACATTTTGAGTATGTGCTCACTGACAGAACTGTTTTCCTCCAACTTACAACTATCGAACTTGTCGGAGACTTCATATCTCTCGACCCGGGCATGAGCTTGAAAAACCATTTTCAGCTCCTTGAACATCTCATATGCTCCGTGTCGCTCAAAACGCTTTTGGAGCCCCGGTTCTAAGCTGTAAAGCATGCCACACTGAACGAGGGAGTAATCATCAGCACGTGTCTGCCAAGTGTTCATAACATCTTGGTTCTCTGGGATTGGTGCTTCACCTAGCGGTGCTTCTAGGACATAATCTTTCTTGGCTGCTATGAGGATGATCCTCAGGTTCCGGACCCAGTCCGAATAGTTGCTGCCATCATCTTTCAGCTTGGTTTTCTCTAGGAACGCGTTGAAGTTCATGTTGACATGAGCGTTGGCCATTTGATCTACAAGACATATATTTGCAAAGACTTTAGACTAAGTTCATGATAATTTAGTTCATCTAATCAAATTATTTAATGAACTCCCACTCAGATTAGACATCCCTCTAGTCATCTAAGTGTTACACGATCCGAGTCAACTAGGTCGTGTCCGATCATCACGTGAGACGGACTAGTCATCACCGGTGAACATCTCCATGTTGATCGTATGTTCCATACGACTCATGTTCGACCTTTCGGTCTCTGTGTTCCGAGGCCATGTCTGTACATGCTAGGCTCGTCAAGTTAACCCTAAGTGTTTTGCATGTGTAAAACTGTCTTACACCTGTTGTATGTGAACGTAAGGATCTATCACACCCGATCATCACGTGGTGCTTCGAAACGACGAACTTTAGCAACGGCGCACAGTTAGGGGGAACACTTTCTTGAAATTATTATAAGGGATCATCTTATTTACTACCGCCGTTCTAAGTAAACAAGATGCATAAACATAATAAACATCACATGCAATTATATAATAGTGACATGATATGGCCAATATCATATAGCTCCTTTGATCTCCATCTTCGGGGATCCATGATCATCTTCGTCACCGCATGACACCATGATCTCCATCATCGTGTCTTCATGAATTTGTCACGCCAACGACTACTTCTACTTCTATGGCTAACGCGTTTAGCAATAAAGTAAAGTACTTTACATGGCGTTCTTCAATGATACACATGTCATACAAAAAATAAAGACAACTCCTATGGCTCCTGCCGGTTGTCATACTCATCGACATGCAAGTCGTGATTCCTATTACAAGAACATGATCTCATACATCACAATATATCATTCATCATTCATCACAACTTCAGGCCATATCACATCACATGACAATTGCTGCAAAAACAAGTTAGACGTCCTCTAATTGTTGTTGCATCTTTTACGAGGCTGCAATTGGGTTCTAGCAAGAACGTTTTCTTACCTACGAATAACCACAACGTGATATTGTCAACTTGGACCCTTTTCGTCGAATCCGCTCCAACTAAAGTGGGAGAGACAGACACCCGCTAGCCACCTTATGCAACTAGTGCATGTCAGTCGGTGGAACCTGTCTCACGTAAGCGTACGTGTAAGGTCGGTCCGGGCCGCTTCATCCCACAATACCGCTGAAGCAAAATAAGACTAGTAGCGGCAAGCAAGTTGACAAGATCTACGCCCACAACAAAATTGTGTTCTACTCGTGCAATAGAGAACTACGCATAGACCTAGCTCATGATGCCACTGTTGGGGAACGTTGCAGAAAATTAAAATTTTTCTTACGGTTTCACCAAGGTCCATCTATGAGTTCATCTAAGCAACGAGTGATAGGAGAGAGATGCATCTACATACCACTTGTAGATCGCGTGCGGAAGCATTCAAGGGAACGGGGATGATGGAGTCGTACTCGTCGTGATCCAAATCACCGATGACCAAGTGCCGAACGGACAACACTTCCGCGTTCAACACACGTACGGAGCGGATGACGTCTCCTCCTTCTTGATCCAGCAAGGGGGAAGGAGAGGTTGAGGAAGAAGGCTCCAGCAGCAGCAGGACGGCGTGGTGATGGTGGAGAGGCAGTACTCCGACGAGGCTTCACCAAGCACTCAACGGAGGAGGAGAGGTGTTTGGGGAGGGGAGGGGTTGTGCCTTGGATGTTGTTTGCAGCCCTCCCCTCCCCCTCTATTTATAGGGGAAGGGGCAAGGGGGGACGGCCCCTCTAGATGGGATCTAGAGGGGGGCGGCGGCCAGGGAGGGGGGACTTGCCCCCCAAGCAAGGGGGGCGCCCCCTCTAGGGTTCCCCCCCCCCCAACCCTAGGCGCATGGGCCTAAGGGGGGGGGCGCCCAGCCCACCAGGGGCTGGCTCCTGCCCCATGCGGCCCCATGTGCCCCCCCGAGAGGGGTGGCCCCTCCCGGTGGACCCCCGGAACCCTTCCGGTGGCCCCGGTACAATACCGATATGCCCCCAAAACTTTTCGGTGTCCGTTTGACAACTTCCCATATATAAATCTGTACCTCCGGACCATCCCGTAACTCCTCGTGACGTCCGGGATCTCATCCGGGACTCCGAACAACATTCGGTAATCACATACAAGTCTTCCTAATAACCCTAGCGTTGGCGAACCTTAAGTGTGTAGACCCTACAGGTTCGGGAGACACGCAGACATGACCGAGACGGCTCTCCGGTCAATAACCAACAGCGGGATCTGGATACCCATGTTGGCTCCCACATGCTCCTCGATGATGTCATCGGATGAACCACGATGTCGAGGATTCAATCAACCCCGTATGCAATTCCCTTTGTCAATCGGTATGTTACATGCCCGAGACTCGATCGTCGGTATCCCAATACCTCGTTCAGTCTCGTTACCGGCAAGTCACTTTACTCGTACCGTAATGCATGATCCCGTGACCAAACACTTGGTCACTTTGAGCTCATTATGATGATGCACTATCGAGTGGGCCTAGTGATACCTCTCCGTCATACGGAGTGACAAATCCCAGTCTCGATCCGTGTCAACCCAACAGACACTTTCGGAGATACCTGTAATGCACCTTTATAGTCACCCAGTTACGTTGTGACGTTTGGTACACCCAAATCACTCTTACGGTATCCGGGAGTTACACGATCTCATGGTCTAAGGAAGAGATACTTGACATTGGAAAAGCTCTAGCAAAACGAACTACACGATCTTGTGCTATGCTTAGGATTGGGTCTTGTCCATCACATCATTCTCCTAATGATGTGATCCCGTTGTCAATGACATCTAATGTCCATAGTCAGGAAACCATGACTATCTATTGACCAACGAGCTAGTCAACTAGAGGCTTACTAGGGACGTATTGTGGTCTATGTATTAACACGTGTATTACGATTTCCGGATAATACAATTATAGCATGAATAAAAGACAATTATCATGAACAAGGAAATATAATAATAATGCTTTTATTAATGCCTCTAGGGCATATTTCCAACAGACCAGTCTCTCGCTATATCATGACAGTCAGTTTTCAGCTTTCTCTACTGAGGTGCTCGCCCGGCCGAACCGGGGCACAATCGCAGTAGTTCTCCTGGTGCCGCGTTAGCCGATGATACGAAAAGTAAGGCAGCAAGACACAGGAGCCGGGCAAACCCAACATTTGACCAAAGACATGATTCGGAGCTGATGCATATAAGGCCTAACTCGAGACGCCGAACACTCCCTGAGGTGTTCGGTCTTTATAATACCGGGCAGAACAATGCCCTAAGCCCCTAGTGTCCAGGTTCAGGCGGGAACTTCTGACGCGGCCGATGCCAAAACGCCAGCCTCCTCCTCGGTTATGGTAGGAAACCGGGGGATGTGTATCAACAAGAGATAGTAAGAAAGGTTGACGCAGGGTCTTAATCTAAAAAGAATCCTTGCAACGGGTCCCTGCTGCACGTCTGCGCCTGTGTCTCCGTTGTGCTGTATCCTGGACGGGTGTAGCACGAGCTTCATCCGTAAAAGAGAAGGACTTAGTTTCCAAGAAATATCGTGCAAAGGTTGTATAAGAATAGAATAAAAGGAAGAAAATTGAGCTTTATTGGCTCTCATCATTTATACACGCAGCCCCTTATGAAGGGGATATGCGGCTAGGAAGCCCTTTGCCGGACTCGCCTAACCATGTCCGAGGTCTGAATGACCTGTTTTAAGGGGCTTTGACCCGCAAGGTCTGATTAATGTGTGGCTGTCGAGGCAGTCTCACGTTCTCCGTAGTCGAGGAACACTCGAAGTTACTTTTTAATGAAATTATGCCACGTTGACCAGGCATTTTAAGCGTAAAAAATGCGTAATGTGGTATTGCATTAGGGCTGGCGGAAGCTGCGCGCCCCAGTAGTGCTTAAGGGCCACTGTTTGAATGGGGCGATGGATAGTGAGCTTTTCACGACGGAGGTTGTCGGATGAACCGAACACAACCTCTAGTGGTACGGAGCCTGTATAATTGGCTTAAAGGCCTGGCGTCACTCCTTTGAAGGAAGTGCTGCTATGGCGAATTTTGGTATGGTCTATTCCCATTCTGCGGGCGGTGTCCTGGTATTGCAGGTGCCGCGCTGTCTTTTCGCGTTATCACATGAAGTGAGTTCACTGTTTTGACTTCTAGTGGGAACGTCTTCTGTTTTCCGGAGTGCTGCTTTTGGGTGTCATCACTTTCGCTTGGTGTGTCGAGCCCCTTGTGTTCGGCATTAAGTCGGCCGGACTGTTTGAAGACCCAACAATCTCTGTGGGTATGGTTTGCAGGCTTCCCGGAGGTACCATGTATTTGACATATTCTGTCCAGAATCTTATTTAGGTTGGATAGCTCGTCACTGTTGTCCTTGAGGGGCAGTGTTTTGTTGTTCGGCCGAGAGCTTTTGAATCCGGCATTGACCGCCGTACTATTCGGGCCATTTTCCTTATTCCGGCGCTGATCTTTTCTGCGTCGTGATTTCCCATTTCCATCCCTAACTTCGGATGTACTCGGGTCTCTGGTGCTGCACCTAGCCAGCCAGCTGTCTTCCCCCGCGCAAAAGCGGGTCATGAGGCTTGTTAGTGCGGCCATTGTTCTTGGTTTTTCCTGGCCGAGGTGTCTGGCAAGCCATTCGTCTCGGATGTTGTGTTTAAAGGCTGCTAAGGCTTCAGCGTCCGGACAGTCGACTATTTGGTTCTTTTTAGTGAGGAACCTATTCCAGAATTTGCGTGCTGACTCTTCGGGCTGTTGAGTTATGTGACTTAAATCGTCTGCATCCGGAGGACGGACATAGGTCCCCTGAAAATTTGCTCGAAACGCATCCTCAAGCTCTTCCCAACTTCCAATGGTATTTTCTGGGAGGCTTTTAAGCCAATGCCGAGCTGGCCCTTTGAGCTTGAGGGGTAGGTATTTTATGGCATGGAGATCGTCTCCTATGTCCATATGTATGTGTAGGATGTAATCCTTAATCCAGACTCCGGGGTCTGTTGTTCTGTCATATGCTTCTATGTTTACGGGTTTGAATCCCGCTGGAAATCCATGATCCAGTACCTCGTCGGTGAAACATAGTGGGTGTGCGGCGCCCCTGTATTTGTGTGTGCCGTTGTCTTCAAATGCTCGGTGGGTTATGTTGCTTCCTGGAGTCTTCTTGTTTGGCCCATAAATAGATCTGACTGGGTCGTCCTTTTTTCGAGGATCTTTATGCTGATCGTGTGCCGGCTTGTGTACGGCGCCCCTTGTTGCTCTTGGCCTGTCATCTAGTCGTCTATCCGGCCAGGCGGCTTCTTTCTTTTTTGACTGCGGGGGCTCTAAGGCCTCCTCATCAAATTCGGGCAACAGCTTGCGCTTCGGGTAGCTCTTTGTCTGGTGATTAGTGCCATGTTTATCTGCGCTGTTGAGTACTTTGCTCCATCTCATTCTGAGTGCGTCCTCCGCTGTTTTGAGCTTCCGCTTTTGCTTCTTCAAACTTCTTGCAGTGGCGACGAGCCTTTTATGAAGATTCATATGCTCTGGTGATGTGAGATCATCTTCGCCGGGGATGGGTTGCTTGTCCAGTTCATGTCTGGCTGGCTGCTTGTTGACATTTGCGTCGTCCACTACTTTGCCCTGCTCTAGGGCCGGGTCCGTATGGGTGCCGTTTTTATCGATGCCGGTCTTCGGGTGGCGCTTGCGCCGCTGCTTTGGTTGTTTGTTGGGCGAGTTGTCCTTTGCCACGTCCCGTTTTTCCTCATTATCGCTTCCTTTTGGTGTATCCACCATGTATACGTCATGAGTTGGGGTGGCTTTCCCGTGCCCAGTAGGCGCTGGTTCTTGGTCGTCTCCAGCATCGTCGTCCATACCGTCGATGTCTTCGGAGTCATAGTTTAGCATGTCGGTTAGATCGTCGACAGTGGCTATTAATTGGGTGGTGGGTGGGCTTTGAATTTCTTCGTCGTCCGCATCCCAACTGTCCTGGCCGCAGGCCGGCTAGGGCTCTCCTGATAACAAGAGATATTTTAGCAAACTCAAGATGTCGCCGAAAGGTGAGTGTTGAAAGATGTCCGCTGTGATGAACTCCCTGATCGGCGCCCAATCGGATTTGATCGGAGGAAGCGCGGGAGGATCGGAGTCCGGCAAGGAGTCCGGCACCTCGGAGTCACGAGCTTTATGAGGGACAAGGTCAGTGTTCGGCTCTATCGCCGTAGAGGTTGCAGCCCCCGAGGCGGTGTCTAGCCATCCGACCTCGATCTGCGCAACCGGCTCCGAATTGAAGATCGGAGCGGGTTCGAGTGCGGCCTCCAGGGTACTGTCCGGCTGTAGAGCTAGATCATGCTCGCTGTGACAGTGCGGCACGCTCGGCTGTGGCTTGAATCCATCGAGGATCAAGTCCCCGTGGGTGTCAGCCGTGAAGTTCAAACTTCCAAATCTGACCTGACGGCCAGGGGCATAGCTTTCGATCTGCTCCAGATGGCCAAGCGAATTGGCCTGCAGTGCGAAGCCACCGAATACAAAGATCTGTCCGAGGAGAAAGGTCTCACCCTGGACTGCGTCATTGATGATGGTCGAAGAAGCCATCGTGCCTATCGGTGACGGCACAGAGGAACTCTCGATGAAAGCACCAATGTCGGTGTCAAAACCAGCGGATCTCGGGTAGGGGGTCCCGAACTGTGCATCTAGGCGGATGGTAACAGAAGACAAGGGACACGATGTTTTACCCAGGTTCGGTCCCTCTTGATGGAGGTAAAACCCTACGTCCTGCTTGATTAATATTGATGATGTGTGTTACAAGAGTGGATGTACCACGAGATCAAGGAGGCTATACCCTAGAAGCTAGCCTATGGTATGATTGTTGTTCGTCCGACGGACTAAAGCCATCCGGTTTATATAGACACCGGAGAGGGCTAGGGTTACACAGAGTCGGTTACAATGGTAGGAAATCTACATATCCGTATCGCCAAGCTTGCCTTCCACGCCAAGGGAAGTCCCATCCGGACACGGGACGAAGTCTTCAATCTTGTATCTTCATAGTCTTCGAGTCCGGCCGACCATGCTAGTTCGGCTATCCGGACACCCCCTAGTCTGGGACTCCCTCAGGCTTCAAAGAAGATTTTGACTGGTCTGCTCCTCCACCGAAGAAACTCAAGAAGGTCAAGGTTCCTTCCTTGGTCACTAGTTCATATTCTTCATCATGCGCCACAGATGAGTATGAAGACTTGGACGACACAGCAGCAGGCCCTACATCGACTCAAAACCCCAACAACACTGGCGCTCCTCCATCTTCATGATATTCTTTAAGGGCGTTAGTCCTCATTTTCAACCCTTTTGGTCATTCGATGACAAAGGGGGAGAAATTTGAGTTAGTCTTCAAGCGGGTCTATCTTATATGGGCGTTTTTTTCTAAGTTACAACTCTTGTTCTTTTGATGACTTTGCTGGATCGAGTTGTAATCTTAAACTCTATGGTGGCCTGATACTTTTGCTTAGTTCTTCTGCATGCTTATTCCTCATAAATGTCAATGCACGCATGCTGAATTACATCAGTCACCATATTTCATCATGCATTTCAAATTCTTCATATTATATGTATGCGTGTATGAATTACAAGATATAGGGGGAGATCTCCATGATTATACTCTTCAAGTCTGCATTGCTTCAAAAGCAAATTCCTCACTATGCACATCTTTAGGGGGAGTTCCTCTATATATTGCAATGAAATTCCTCAACATCAAAACTTACACTTCATATATTTATCCCCGTTGAAAACTTAACCAATATTGTCATCAATCACCAAAAAGGGGGAGATTGTAAGTGCATCTAGTGCCCCTTAGTGATTTTGGTGTATTGAAGACTTATAGGTTAAAAGACTGATGCGTTTGTGAGTGTACACAGGTCTATAAGTCTATGAGGAGTTTGATATTTACAGAGAAAGTCGACCCCTAAAAATGAAGTTCTTCAACTGAAGACTTTGGATATCTGAAGACTTTCTGAAGACTTTTAAAGTGAAGAAATTGGTGTGACCTTGAAGACTTGGCAATCATTCGAGGAACATGAAGCGTGAAGACTCTGTATTTCATAGTTTCATTTATCTTTCTTGAGTCATAGGAAACGCCGTACTGTTAAAGGGGGTCGAGGAAATACTAAGGAAAAATTTCCAAGTGATGATGAACTCAAAATCCTACACCTACCAATCCCTTCGAGTGAAGCCATTGGAAATCTCACACAGTCCAGTCATATTCTTCAGTGACAGAGACGAAGTTCTTCTGCTCTCTGAGGAATTTGTTCTGACTGAGGAGTTAGGAATTCGCTAGTGCAGATTGCCTACACAGTGAGGATCATGATATCCCTGAGAAATTTGAGATTCAAATATTCCGACCGTTGCTGTGCCAGGAACCAGCTGTCCCAAAATATCTACCCTCCTAACGGTCATATCGGACAAGGGCATTTATGTCTTATCATGATGGGCTGCTCCCTAGGCTATAAATAGCCGCCCCCTAGAACCACTGGTTGGTTGGCTGCTCTGAGAGGAACTGACACTTGTCATTTGAGAGCATCCCATCCTCTGAGGACTTTGAGTGAAAATCATCAAGTGAGGAAAACCCAAACCCAAACCTACAAAACTCCAAAGTGATTGAGCATCACTGAAGAAATTGATCCTGCGTGGATCCAATGCTTGTTACCATTGAAGACTGTGCTTCTTCCAGACGGTTAGGCGTCAAGGTCTAGAGCATCCAAGAGGAATTGTGGATCGCCGAGTGACCAAGTTTGTGAAGGTCTGGAAGTCACCTGAAGACTTACCACGAGTTATTGGGCGAGTTCTGTGTGACTTTAGCTCAAGGAGAATACGGTGAGGACTGTGTGTTCGGGACTGTGTGTCCTAGAGTTTAAATACTCAGCCGCCAACCAGATGTACAACTGAGACAACAGTTGGAACTGGTCTACGAAATCATTGTCGTCACCGAGCTTACTGGTTCTATTTCTTCAACTCTTTCATTTCCTCATTTTAGTTGTTGTGTGCTTGTTCATATCTGTTTGAAGACTTTGACTAAAGACTTTCTAAATTTCCTCAGTTCAATTTCTTCAGTGTGTCCGTCTTCATCTTGGGTTATCCTGTGCATACGCTTTCTGTACTCTGTGCTCGTCTTCATTTCATCATGATGACTATCCGTGTGTTCTGCTATGTTTACTTTTGAGTACTTATTCCGCTGCAAGTAGTTCTTCATTTAGGAATTTCCTCACCAGCAAATTCCTCAGTGAAGAATTCATAAAAATCGCCTATTCACCCCCCTCTATTCGATATAATGCACTTTTCACTCCCCCTAATTTTCTTTACAGAGGCAACATAGAACTATATGAGTGCCCTGTTAAATTTTGGAATTATTTCGGGTTCGTTTGGACTTTTTATACATGAATTGAGTTTCTGGACTTTTAAAGTGCATAATCTAAATATGAACTGCATGCACATGCTCCGGTGCACCAAAGTTGGTTGAAAAATCACATGTGTGTCCTTGGTTGAATTTCTAGGTCCCATGGAAGAAATGAGAATGAAATTCAAACATCTGGGTCGTGACTCGGTCGAGAACATCGAGAAACTTAGATTTTAAATTCATGTAAATCCAAAACTCGTCTGGAAATCATGAAACTTGGCATGGTGTCATGTCATGGCACTAACATGTTGTGGTAAAAAATTGGGCCGATTTGGAAGCTCGTGGTTCTAAGAGGGAAGGTGCCACCTTTGAGTGTGAAACAATATACGCTGCCCCCACCCTTGAGTTTCTTAACAAAGGCAACATAGAACTACATGAGTGCCCTATTAAATTTTGGAATTATTCCAGGTTCGTTTGTCGTTTTTATACATTAATTGAGTTTCTGGTCATTTAATGTGCATAAGTCAAATTTGAACTACAAGCACATGCTCTCGTGCACCAAAGTTGGTTGAAAAATCACATTTGTGTCCTCGGGTGAATTTATAGGTCCCATGCAAGAAATGAGAATAAAATTCAAACATCTAGGCATCGTGGCTCGGCCGAGAACATTGAGAAACTTGGTTTTAAAATTCTTGTAAATCCAAAACACGTCTAAAAATCATGAAACTTGGCATGGGTGTCATGTCATGGTACTAACATGCTGTGGTAAAAAAATTGGCCGAATAGGAATAGATTTTGGTATAAGCTTCTTGCAAACCGAAGCTTCTCTCAAGAAGGCTCGTGGTTCTGAGAGGGAATGTGCCACCTTTGAGTGCGAAACGATATACACTGTCCCCCTTGAGTTTATTTACAAAGGCACCATAGAACTACATGAGTGCCCTGTTAAATTTTGGAATTATTCCGGCTTCGTTTGGCCTTTTTTACACATTAATTGAGTTTTTGGTCATTTAATGTGCATAATTCAAATTTGAACTACAAGCACATGCTCCCGTGCACCAAAGTTGGTTGAAAAATCACATTTGTGTCCTTGGGTGAATTTCTAGGTCCCATGCAAAAAATTAGAATAAAATTCAAACATCTGGGCATCGTGGCTCGGTCGAGAACATTGAGAAACTTGGTTTTAAAATCATGATACTTGGCATGGTGTCATGTCATGGTAGTACCATGCCGTGGTAAAAACAATTGGCCGAATAGGAACAAATTTTAGTATAAGCTTCTTGCAAATCGGAGCTTCTCTCAAGAAGGCTCGTGGTTCTGAGAGGGAACGTGTCACCTTTGTGTGCATAATTCAAATTTGAAATACAAGCACATGTTCCAGTGCACTAAAGTTGGTTGAAAAATCACATGTGTGTCCTCGGGTAAATTTCTAGGTTCCATGCAAGAAATGTGAATGAAATTCAAAATTTTGGGCGTCGTGGCTTGACTGGAAACATTGAGAAACTTAGTTTTTTAATTCCGGTAAATCCAAAACACGCATGAAAATAATGAAACTTGGCTTGGTGCCATGTCCGATTTGCGAAGGCGCACACATTATAAATTAACAAAGTCATTTTGGAACAAGTGTTGTCACGTTACAATTGGAAACAGAAGTATTATTGAAATCGTGGGCATTCTATTTACTACCATTTACGTGCCGCCACGCGTCCCCATTTTTTATTTGCTAGGAGGCGTCGTGCAGGGTAGCTATTTGAGTATGAGAGGCGTGCGATCAGAACCCTGCATGTGCTTATCGGGAGGAGAGCCCTTTGACCTCCATCTGCCGTCCACCTCTCTCCCAAGGTCTCCATTAATGGCGCACGAGCGTCTGTTTAATGGCATGGCTATGTCTCACTCGACTGAGATTTAAGAGAGAGAAAAGAAAATTTGAAAGCATGGATCTTGATGTAAGATCCGACGGACCTATATAGCATCTACTGCGACTTATAGCAAGACTGATGAATATATAAGGCCGATTAATTGTCTTACATAATTAGAAAGATAATTGAAAAAGCCACATGCGGCTACGCTCGAAATACACAAGGGAAAAAGAAGAAGGAAGACAAGGATCTGGCTCGTTTAATCTCTGCTTTCTTGATGCGTTGCTATAGGTCACGAGAACTAGTCTCCGCGGCGAGCGGCGATGAGCTCTTTCGTGTCCTCAAGACGCTGCTTGAGAACATCCACGGATTTCTCCACCAGCCATTGGCGCTCAATGCGGAGCATGTCATTCTCATCCATAAGTTTCTTGACGATGACGCCGATGCTCTTCAAAAAGGCACTGGTCTCCTCCTGCTGGTCTGCACTTCGGACGATCTTCTCCCTCAGCAGGTCGCGCTCGGCCCGGAGCCTCTCATTGCCCTCCCTTAGTTGCCGAATGACGCCGGTAGCCTGTTCAAATGAGGCTTTCATGTCGTCCTGCAACCTCGCCCAGCCGGATATCTGATCCATCTGGCTATGGACGATCGCATGCATGCGCCTGTAACAGTCGTCGCTTGCCCGCGAGAAACTTTCCCAGGCCGCCGTGGCACGGAGGGACATCTCTACTGCATTCACATCATGGCGGGACATCTCTGCTGCTTCCACGGTGCGGCCGGACCAGTCTGCTGCCTCAACGGTGCGGCGGGACCTCTGTGCTGCTTCAGCAGCACGGCGGGACCTCTGTGCTGCCACTTCCGTGCGGCTGGACATGTCGGCTGCTTTTGCAGCTAGGCGGGACATCTCTCGTGCTTCCGCATCCATGCTCACCTCTCCCTGGTGGCAATCTCTCGACCCAGAACTCACGCTGGCCATGGCATACGCAAGGGAAGGATGCTGAATGACTTGTTCGTTTTTGTGGATGAGGAGTTGAGGAGGAATGTGCTAATACTAGTATTTATAACCGAGTACTAATACGCTCCTAAGTGGGAAACCGTTTAGGTTGTGATCGGTGTGAATAGGTTTGCAATTCAATATAGCGTGGTGTAATTTGGAATGTGACGAGACGCAAGCTCAAAATTTATTGTCGGTTCTAGTTTTGAAGTGCGGCACTATTCCCGGATGACGTTACGTGGGCACGTGTTCTCAGCTGTGGTGTACCATATGCCATGGTAGTTCTTTTTCTACTATTATGTACGTGCAATAACTGGCACCATCGTATACATATCTTACGGTTAATGGGGCATTTGACGGGAATAGCCGCGTGGCGAGCTATAGGCTAGTCTTTTTTTGAGACGCATTAAACCTATCTCTCGGGACTTCTCGCACGCACCATCGTGCCACCCACAAAAATTTGTACTCTGAGTTTAGTATGTTATACAGGAAGAGAAGAGGTGCACGATGATGACCCACAAGGGTAGGGGATCTATCGTAGTCCTTTCGATAAGTAAGAGTGTCGAACCCAACGAGGAGCAGAAGGAAATGGTAAGCGGTTTTCAGTAAGGTTTTCTGCAAGCACTGAAATTGTAGGTAATAGATAGTTTTGTGATAAGATTAATGGTAACGAGTAACAAGCGATAAAAGTAAATAAGGTGCAGCAAGGTGGCCCAATCCTTTTTGTAGCAAATGAAAATCCTGGACAATTTCTTATAATGAGAAAAGCGCTCCCGAGGACACATGGGAATTATCATCAAGCTAGTTTCATCACACTCATATGATTCGCGTTCGGTACTTTGATAATTTGATATGTGGGTGGACCGGTGCTTGGGTACTGCCCTTACTTGGACAAGCATCCCACTTATGATTAACCCCTATTGCAAGCATCCACAACTACAAAGGAAGTATTAAGGTAAACCTAACCACAACATTAAACATATGGATCCAAATCAGCCCCTTACAAAGCAACGCATAAACTAGGGTTTAAGCTTCTGTCACTCTAGCAACCCATCATCTACTTATTACTTCCCAATGCCTTCCTCTAGGCCCAAATAATGGTGAAGTGTCATGTAGTCGACGTTCACATAACACGACTAGAGGAAAGACAACATACATCTCATCAAAATATCGAACGAATACTAAATTCACATGACTACTAATAGCAAGACTTCACCCATGTCCTCAGGAACAAACATAACTACTCACAAAGCATATTCATGTTCATAATCAGAGGTGTAATAATATGCATTAAGGATCTGAACATATGATCTTCCACCAAGTAAACCAATAAGCATCAACTACAAGGAGTAATCAACACTACTAGCAACCCACAGGTACCAATTTGTGGTTTTGGATACAAGATTGGATACAAGAGATGAACTAGGGTTTGAGAGGAGATGGTGCTGGTGAAGATGTTGATGGAGATTGACCCCCTCCCGATGAGAGGATCGTTGGTGATGATGATGGTGATGATTTCCCCCTCCCGGAGGGAAGTGTCCCCGGCAAAACAGCTCTGCCGGAGCTCTAGATTGGTTCCGCCTCATGGCGGCGGAGCTTCGTCTCGTAAGCTTGCCCACGATTTTTTCCTGGGTAAAAGCCTTCATATAGCAGAAGATGGACACCGGAGGGCCACCAGGGGGCCCAGGAGACAGGGTGGGCACGCCCAGTAGGGGTGGGCGCGCCCCCCACCCTCCTGGCCAGGGTGTGGGCCCCCTGACGTGTTTCTTCCGCTCAATAATTCTTATTAAACCCAAAAAAAAGTTTTGTGGAGTCTCAGGTCATTTGGAGCAGTGCAGAATATGTTTCCAATGTTTGCTCCTTTTCCAGCTAGAATTCCAGCTGCCGGCATTCCCCCTCTTCATGGTAAACCTTATAAAATAAGAGAGAATAGCCATAAGAGTTGATATATAATGTGTAATAATAGCCCATAATGCAATAAATATTGATATAAAAGCATGATGCAAAATGGACGTATCAACTCCCCCAAGCTTAGACCTCGCTTGTCCTCAAGCGAAAGCCGAAATCGAAAAATATGTCCACATGTTTAGAGATAGAGGTGTCGATAAAAATAAAATACGGACATGAGGGCAACATGATCATTTTTATAACAGCAACATAAATAGATCTTGTCATATGAATTCTTATGCTCAAGTAACAATCAATTCACAATGTCAAGTATGGTTCAGAAACTTCATTGGAAGCTAACAAACTATAATCTCAGTCATTGAAGCAATTGCAATTTATCGTAACATCACAAAGAGTCAAGAATAGAGCTTTTCATCAAGTCCACATACTCAACTATCATATAGTCTTCTACAATTGTTAACACTCATGCAATACTTGTGGTTATAGAGTCTTGGCCGGACACTGAGAAAGATAGGGGCTTATTGTGTTGCCTCCCAACGTATTCACCTTCAGGTGATGTCAACAATAATAATCCATGCTAACGAACATCCAATTGGATATATATATATCATGATCTTTCAAACACGAGGAGCTTGCCAAAGGATAAAATGAAAAAGGGAAAGGTGAAGATCACCTTGACTCAATCATAAAGTAAAAACATAAAGTAGAAACATAAAGTAAAAGATAGGCCCTTCGCAGAGGGAAGCAGAGGTTGTCATGCGCTTTTAGGGTTGGATACACGAAATCTTAGTACGAAAGAACGTCACTTTATATTGCCACTTGTGTATGGACCTTTATTATGCAGTCCGTTGCTTTTATTGCTTCCATAACAAGATCATATAAAGCTTATTTTCTCCGCACTAATAAGTCATGCATATTTAGAGAGCTATTTTTATTGCTTGCACCGATCACAACTTACTTGAAGGATCTTACTCAATCCATAGGTAGATATGGTGGACTCTCATGGCAAAACTGGGTTTAAGGATATTTGGAAGCACAAGTACTATCCCTACTTGGTGCTAGGAATTTGGCTAGCATGAGGGGGAAAGGCAAGCTCAACATTACAAAATATCCATTCGACTGTTGGAAATTACTGATCTGATGTCGAAGTAATTGCTGCATCTCCACCAAAACCCACCATTTCTTAAGCTAAAGTAGACCGAGGTAATCCCTATATTAGCATATTACTAAGATAAACAGAAGGCACTGTAGAAACATTTTGGACGTGAGCTTGTCAATCTGAATATGGAGGGACACCCACTACAAAAAAAAGACACATCCGTGACATTTTGGGCCGAATGAAATTTTTTGTCATACATATGACACTTCTATGACGATAATTGTGACAAAACCTGGTATCATCATAAATGTGGTGGGCTCCTACTTCTATGACAAAAAATCATGACAGAAAATGGGCTCTTCGTCCTAGGCGGCCGGAGACGCAGCTGCATGACATTCTTTGGGCCGTCCATGACAGAAAAAAACATGGTAGAAGCGAGGGGGAGGAAAATTTTGGGGAGTTGCCGGTTACGGTGGGAGGTCGGGGGCCGAGCGATGCACGTTTTTTCGTACACGTACGTGCGTGTGTGCGAGGCGTTGGCTCTAACTGAACCCGAGCGAGGCGTTGGGCTCTAACTGAACCCGAGCGATTGCACTGCAGGCTACGTGTTACTGAACCCCAGCGATCGATCGATGGCTGTTAACTGAACCCAATGGAGCGATTCCTTCGCTACTGCTCCTAACTGAAGCC